>NW_017306323.1:2775563-2866029 GCF_000935625.1 Nanorana parkeri
TTTTTTTTTTTTTTTTATGGTTGGATACCCAATCTGGAGGATATGCCCATCAGAAACTTCATTATATTAGCTCTTTTTATCTTTGCAGCCTGTACTATTAAGCAAGTGGCCAAAAGTCAAAGAACCTAACATGATAGCCATCATGGCAACTGAGCAGATAATCTAGTGGGGGTTCTTTGTGTTCTGCAAGGCTCCACACTTCCCTCTTCAGTCTATATACACCATTGGTGATAACTGACACTATTCCCCCCACCACCACCAAAATTCTTACCGCTTCATGATTCTTCTTCATGCATTCAAGCTCTTCCTGCAGACTCTCAAACTGTGGTACCAGGGCGGATTTAGCAAATGTCAGTTCGTCCAATACTTTACGCAGACCACATATGTCTGATTCTACACTCTGATAGAGGCACAGTTCATTCTCATACCTGAAAGAGAATCATTAATTGCACACCATGATTTTGAACACCATTCATTAAACTTTATGATGGATTACATACAAGGTTCTGTATCAAGCTCAAGTTGGCATAGGTGAGTGATACCATTATCACTTGTAAAAGCTCTTCCTCTTTTGTTAACCTGCATCTTTTGTGTTTCTTTTTTTGTTGTGGTAGATCACTTTTAAGTGGTGAAAAACCATCTGGTGGGGATACACTATACTGTTGCCTGGATTTTAATAAAGAAACATTTGATGAAGATTCACAGTGTGTGCCGATTTTTGGACTGATTTAGATGGCTTTTCAGAGTGCAGATGAACGTCAAGTGCAGTTGAATACCTACTGCCTCCTGAATACATGTTTTTTTTTAACCCAAGGCGATTCTACATTACAATACTGTGACACAACCCCATACCAAGTAGTTTTGCAGTCCCGTTGACTGAAATAGTTGTGTTTGGCAAGCAGCACTGGCTTACTATACAAAATTTGCTGCGTCTGCAAAGCATTGCGGGCTGTGTACAACTCCGAGCAGCCGCCATATTAGGATTTAGGTAGGTGGTCAGGAGGCAGTAAAAATACAGATCAACAGATTTACTGCCCCTTTGCTGCCCGTGTGCGGTTGTTGGGGGCAAATATATCATCTATCTTTCAAGAACCTACTGAATACTTTATATTTAATTCACAAAAGAAAACACAGAGTTAAATCAGATTTCACAGTCATCTAACAACAAGTACCGGCATCCGGTAGAGAACCAGGCTTCCCTGTTGTTTTGCAATTAGAAGGCTTGCTAGCCGTGACAGTATGGGTAGCAATATGGTATAGGTTTCTGTTGTGTTGACAAGATCTGCCATCTGCAGGTTGATGAAAGTGGACAGCATGTGTTTTTTTTATTCACATACAACTACCATGGTCTGGTAGCACCTATTTACAACAAAAGCAAAGTTCTACAAAACATAGACAACATCAGTGTAATGTCCAATTAAGCTGCACTAAATGGAGCTGAATGCTGATGGAGCCTAAGCATCCCTAACCAGCCATCTATACTTAGCCATAATGAGAAAGAATAATACCTAACATTATTGCTAGCATCTCCACTTACTTAATTTTGAAGTCCTCAGCAGCCAGCCTGGCGTTGTCTATCTGCAGCACAATTCTGGCGTTTTCATTACTTTCAGATAAAATCTGGAGATTAAGATCAGTTTAGTATTTTTTTTAAAAATAGAATAAAACATTTATTTTCATGGCTCATACAATATAAAAATGTTCTATGGCATCTGTAGAGTCATACTAAATTATATATTACCATGTACCAAACAGCTTATCGGGTACCCCCTGAAGATCACCGCATAGATTTAAATACTCCTAAATTAATACATTTAGCTCTAGTGTTATTCAATGTATGCTTTTGGTTTTGTTTCAACTTTTGGTTTAAACCAGTTAAATATATTCTAGCTGCATCGACAAAAGGTGATCAAAGTCTGATAGTTGATTTTCTTTCTTTTACCACTCATCCTGAGTGCATCTGAACAAATTTAGGCTACTTTATAAAACCAGGTTAAACTATATAGGCATCCATAACCAAGGTCACATTGTTGTAAATGCAGATCGGAGAAGGGGAGGGGGGTCCCATAATCCAAGGCATTGTGAAGCGTGAGAAGGCAACAAAGCGTGAGAATGTACATTCCAAAAGAGAGAAACAGAGTAGCCAGAATATCTGGAGTAAGAGAGAAATGGAAAAAGAAGAAGAGAAAGAGGAAAGGAGAGAGAGTGCAGTCTACCCGGGGAGATTATTTTCTTTCTGAAACATCTACAGCCTGTAGAGAAAAGCCTGTCACTTGCCAGCAACTGCAGAGAAGGACTCTTGCTCTTTCAGTGGAAGCAGCGGTCCCTTTACAAAGGTCAAACCCACCCCTGCTGAATCAGATCTATAGCTTTGCAATCAGCAAAGCTTATGCTCCCTCCTGATTGGAGAGCTCTGGTTCTGACTCAACAGGGGCTGTGGCGGACCTTTGTAGGGGGACCACTGTTTCTACCTACGGAGCAAGGTTCTTTACAGCATGCTGGCAGGGGGCGGGCTTTCTAAACAAAACATACTGTAAGACTTTAAACATATTTTGTGCTGAGATATCTGAAATGTATTTAGCGGATTTAAACTGAAAGTTCCGTTGGACTTTAAAGTGAACCTAGTGGGATATTTTCATGTTAAATGCCTGTATGCTAAGTACTGTTATATTGTAAAGCGCTGCACAAACTGTTGGCGCTATATAAATCCTGTTTAATAATAATAGTACTGAGTAAATGTCACACCTACAGATATTTTCTACCTCTTACTCATCACAGTACTTCCCCAACAAGGATTTCATTTGCTTTTCTCTCCAAAAGAATGGTGCCATCTTTTATTTTAGGTATATCTACTTGCAGATGCTAGACTCTAAATGGCATTAAGTAATTACCAATGCCTACGGGGCAGTCTTTGGGCCCCTACATGTGTTTTTGCACATGCTGCATTAGGCAAACAATTCATTCTGAGTGGTCTTGCGATGCCTCATAATGCAAAGAAATGTTTCTGCAGGATTTATAGCAATGTAGCGCACCACTGTGTTTTTACTCCACCTATTTGCAATCCAGAAACAAGCCTTTGGTTATGGGGTATGTGTAAACACATGTCCCATGAATGTGTCCCCTACTGCTGCATCTCAGCTGGAGAATTGCAAGAATGTTACAAAGCTAGCATTGCTCCTGCTGCAGCTCAAAAAACATAATTTTCCCAGGGTGCTTTTTTCAGACAAATCTTGGTAGAGCGGGTAAAAATCATTTTAAATTTGGTTTGCAGCCACTGCCATTACTCTGAGCTGTACAAAATAAAGCTGGTCTAAGATTAAATCCTTTCTCTTGGAAAAAGCCTCTAGCCAATTCCATGATGCTTGTCAAGGGCAGAACTACCATCATAAGCAGTTCAGGCAGCTGCTTAGATGCCATTAAGGTAGGTATGGCCCTGGTCCAAGTCTGAACACATTTTTATACATTCTGCTCTTTCACAATTATAATTTTCCCCTATTACTTTGAAAGCTTGTTCGGATCGCTGACAGTGTTGAGAATTTAGCTCTACTGTTTGCAGTGCAGACTACTCAACTACTTTTCTGCCTGGAACAGCATAGTTCTCCATCCTGCCATGAAGAAGAAACATCTCTCCTTTGGTACATATCACAAACTCAACACATCACTGGCCCAATACATCACTGGCCCATAAGGAGGAAGCGAAATCTCCGAGTAGAACCATTTAGATTGTAATGTGTTCAACTACAGTGGGCAGTAGTGATACGGGGTATGAAAAGGATCCCTATAGATGTACATTACAGGATGCCCACCTCTGATCATCAATGTTTAGGGGTATAAATAGCTTTGCTTTGTAGACCCCTTGCCACTGATGGTGGCTCATTACAGTTTTGCTTTAGAAATGATTAATTTCTAGGCTTGTGGCCATTTCTCTTGCACAATGTTCTGTCTGACAGTGTTACTAATATCCATACAACATCTTCTGAAACCCACCTTGCATTTCAGTTCCTCAATGATGCGAAAGTATGGGCTATAGTCTTCTACTTTAGGCTGGTGCTTAATGTACCACTCCTTGATTTTTGTTTCAAGATCGGCGTTGGCATCTTCCAGAGCCTTGACTTTGTCCAAGTAAGAGGCAAGTCGAATGTTGAGGTTTTGCATAGTCTCCTTTTCTCCTCCATGTAGAAGACCATCGTTGGCTCCATGATTCCCAACTGCAAAGTGGTCAGATGCTATAGCCAAGTCTCCAACCAGGCTGCTGATCCTGTGGCTGCTCACACTGCTAACTGATCTTACAGATCCACTTTTCCAATGACAGGACATGATGCAAGATGTCAGGTGCAAAGTTGAAGATCTTCAGGTAAGAAGCCCTTAGTGGATCATGTAACACTACACAGCTATGAGGTTTATATACAAGTCCCTGAGACGGGTGTAGTACCACATCACCTTTTTTTTCATTATAAAACACAAAGTAAATCCAGGTTGGATTATTACAAATTGCATGTAAAAAAATATGCAAGCTCTGTTTTTCGTAGATTTCAGAATGCCTATAAATGTTATGTTATAGAGGAGATTGTTGGTGTTGAAAAACAGATAACAATTAGTCAGGTAAATAACAATTATGACGTTGGTTTTTATATGGCAGCTTTCTGGAGATATGTGTAACTGATATTTTAAGGATTACTACCATCACTGCAAACTTGTGGGGCTAATCCTACATTTATGGTGACATGTTAATCCCTGCAGTTTGTATGTTAATGGGCTTAGTAATAGATTTGTGAAATATTATAGAAAATACACTTTATTAGGTAAATCAATATTTGACCTGACAGCAGGCTGAATTTATTGTTTTACAGACTCTGTCAAGTGTAAAGCAATAGCTTTTGCTGCCCATTGGAACCAAGTAGCACACATTGGGAAAGGGATCCTTAACATATTTCCATTTCTGAATGTATATTAGTTAAAAGGCCAATTCCACCTTCCAGACCATGTTTCATGTTACACCCATATTTAGGGTGTAACATGAAACGTGGTCACAATCAGCAGCTCCCCTTCCTCAAACCGCCCTCCCCCCTACTGTATCATAGGGTCCTTTAACTTTAATATCACTTCTCTGATTTCACTGCACACTGTCGGCATTTGTTTGGGGGGGTTTAATCATTTTCTAGCCCAAAAAATCAGATTTAATTATTTGTTTGCAAAAATAAAAAAATTGCTCCAGACGGGAAGTGGTTAAAGCACACCTTCTTAACCAGGGTTCCATGGAACCCTAGGGTACCTCTGGAGGTTATTAGGGGTTCCATGAGCAGTGACAGATTTTTACAATGGCCAATGTAAGGGGATATTTTTCATTGGCATACAATGTAAGGGGCCACTTCTTCAGTAACCACAAATGTAAGAGGTCACTTCCTCATTGACCACCGATATAGAGGGACAGTTCTCTAATGAGCACCAGAGAGGACACTTTTCACAATTTGTGTTTCTCATGCTCCTTATTATTATTAATTTAATATTAAGATTATAATTGTCTTATATAGAAGGGGGATGCAGCAAATTGAACCCCTCTGGGTGTCAAATGTTTAAGGTGTGCCCCGTTCTTTTATTTAAAACTTTCTACAACTGAACAATCATGCTAATAAGTCCTAAAAAAAATATTTCAATGTTTCATCCAGTGTAAAAAGGGTTAAGAATGGCTGCCTTTAAAGAAACACATGCGGTACATGTCTGCAACACATGCGGTACATGTCTGCAACACATGCGGTACATGTCTGCAACACATGCACATATTTCCATGTTTATCCCTTTAAACATGCTAAAAGTATAGAAAGTACTTATGATCTGCCAGAAATCCAGTGAGCTCCTAACTTCCTGTAGTGAGCTAATGATGCTGACTCTGCTGCACTGAAATCCCAAGCAATGTTATCAGCTCTGCCCAGTTCTTCTCTGCAGTATTACAGAACACCAGTGGTATACAATGGGGGGAAGAGTTGTCCATTCCAGGTGGAGCCAGGCTGGGGGAGCTCTAGGACTGTTACTCATGCTGTACACAACCACTAAGCAGGGACGCTGCAAAGTCATGGTGCAAGTTGCCCACAGTTTTGCAGGCAAATTCACATGTAATGCCCTGGTGCCCTGTCGGAGCAGCACAGATAAGAGGTAGCACTTTCAGGCTCCTCCTTGGCTCTGATGGGTCACATAACATGGCCGGGTGAAGATATCTTTCTCTCTGCTTCAGTTGCTGCTCTGTTTGAGGTCAGATGAGTAGTCTGCTGGGAGGGGGACATTCTTTTTGGGTTGAGTGGATTGATGTGAACAGATATGGGTTGCTTGAGGGAGAGAAAATGTTGGCATATTGACCAAGTACTTGATTGTTGTCTATATATTGTCACAATTACCCTTTTGTTGCCCGCAATTTGTTGCCTGTGATTGTCCATTTATTGCCCACATATTGTCATGATTGCTCATTTGTTGCCAACATATTGTCATGATTGCCTATTTATTGCCAACATATTGTTAGGATTGCCCATTGGTTATCTGCATACTGTCACAACTTGCCGTATCTTGCCTGAGTATTGTAACAGTTCACTGTTGTTCTCTGTGTATTGTATGCGATGGCCCATTTGGGGCTCATGCGTTGTGAGGATTGCCATTTTTTGTCTATTGTTACTGGTATATACATTCTTAGTATTTATTTAATTTTATAATCATTATTTTAAAACAATTGGAAAAGCATGGGGGGTGGGTATCAAATATGCTAAGTATAGTCACTGCAAAACACTTAGGGGTCTATTCACAAAGCTGCCGACGGATCTGGCCGTAGGTTCGGCCGATCCTTCAGCTAGCTTCGGCACCAGGACCCCTTCGGTTCAGGAGAACCGAGGGGGTGCTGTACGGGCTATTGACAATAGCCCGTACAGCTCCCGATCACGGCCGAGCGGCTTAGTCGAGCGCTGAGCCGTGCTGAAAGACGAAGCTGGCCGAGCGGCATTCGGCTGATACGAAGCAAGCCGATGTACAGCTGATTTCAGCCGATATACGGCTGAAATCAGCCGTACCAGCCTGAAGTGAATAGCCGAACAGTGTTCGGCTCACTTCACTTCTGATCGGTCATTCACTCGGCTGCCCTCGGCAGCTTTGTGAATAGACCCCTTAATGTGTTCTAACTTTGTCATAACAGGTAAGGCTTTGACAACTGTCTTTCCTAAATCCATGCTCACTATTACCCATGATGTAATTTTCTAGTAGATACTGTGGTACGTGTCTTTCAACAGTAAATATTGCTGGCCTATGATAATAGATGGCTCATGGTAGTTGGCTGGACTAGGAAATGATCCGCACACCTAATCCCCAACCACTAACCCTCAAAAGCAGCTGTGCAAAAAAGACCCAAATGGCCTTTCCAATCATTTCTAAATAAAGTGCTCAGCGCTAGTGACACTATTCTTTTGTTTAAAAATACATCCAATAAAAAAATAATTGTACAATGTCTGTGTTAAAACAACATCTCCAATAAATGTATTTTCACAATGATGAGTCCTCCCATCTGTGTCCTCCCATCTGTGTGATTCATAAATGCACTCGTCAGATCGGGTGGGCCATTGGGATAAATGGTCTAAGAGCGCTCAAGTGTAGTTAATGTTTGTTGGTTTAGTCATCCATCCATTCAAGAATTCCAACCCCTGCTCTCCTCCTCCTCATGTGCAACAGCACATCCAATTTTCATAAAAATATTAAGAAACAACCATAGCGTAATTCAGTTTTAAAACAAGAATTTATTAAAAAGGATTTAAAACACTCACAATGATATATGAATACAATTGCTTTCCAAAAGGTCTGAACCTACATTCAACAAAAGATCCCACCAGGAAACAGTCCTTCAATATCTGCTTAGCAAAAGACTTCAGCATGGTGGGTGGACTTAAGCTGGCCATACATAGATTATCTGCAGATTTTCTATGGTCATGTGGAAAAAGTGCAACAGATTCCTCCATCTACACTAAACTGTGTGAATGGAGGAATCTCCCACTGGGCCAAGCTTCAGTATCTTGCTAGTTGGCACCGCTGGATCTCAAAATACCAGAAAAATGCCTCCATCCAATCAGATTGTTCATGTATTTTGAAAGCCAGCAGGGCCAACTAGCAAGATACTGAAGCCGGCGGGAGATTCCTCCATCCACACAGTTTAGTGTAGAGGCCAGGTTCACACCATTTTCCAGACCAAATCTGGAACACAGTGCATTGCGTTTTGCCATGGTTTTGTTGCAAATTTACCATAATTTTTCCGCGTTCCAGGTTTTTTTTAAGCTTAAGATGGGGTTTCAGATGCAGTGCAGTGCGTTTGAATGCCTTTTTTGTATGCATTTTTTACGCGTTTCCATGCGTTCCTGTGCATTCCAGACCAGAGAAATTAGACGAGCACTATTTTTTTTGTCTGGTCCGGAACGGACTGCGCTGGTGTGGACAGAGCCCAGAAATACCATACAGATACATTGGGATGCTTTTTTGGTCCGGTAACAAACTGTTCTGGTCTGGACATGATCCGGACATGGTGCGAACAGGCCCAGATGGAGAAATCTGTTACACTTTTTCCATCTAACCATAGAAAATCTGCAGGTAATCTATAGATGTGTGGCCAGCTTTACAGGCTGAAGTCTTTTGCTAAACAGATATTGAAGGATTGTTTCCTGGTGGGATCTTTTGTTGAATGGAGATTTAGACCTACTTGAAACGCAATAGTATCCATATAGCATTGTGGGTGTTTTTAATCCTTTTTAAAAAAATTAATGTTTTTAAACTGAATTACGCTATAGTTGATTCTTAATATTTTTATGAAAATCGGATGCGCTGTTGTACATCAGGAGGAGGAGAGTAGAAGTTAGAATTCTTGAATGGATGGATGAATAAACCAACAAAAATTAACTGCATTTGAGCGCTGTTAGACCATTTATCCCAATGGTCCACCCCATCTGGTGAGTGCAGGTATGAATCACTGGCGGGAGGACAAAGACGGGAGGACTTATCACTGTGAAAATATATATTTATTGGGGATGTTGTTTTAACAGATACATTGTACAATTATTTTATTATTGGATGTATTTTTAAACAAAAGAATATTATCACTAGCGCTGAGCACTTTATGTAGAAATTATAGGGACTAGGAATCTTGCTGAGCCAGCAGGTAGATTAATGTCTAACTGGGCTTATATTGCTGTTACAAGCACGGATGTGACATTTTATTATTATCCATTTTAATGTGTATGACAATCAAAAAGCTAATTAAATACATCACATAGTTTTAGGAGGCTTCCTATGATCGTCTTTCCAGCTTAAGCCTAATTTTTCTCTGCATGCAGCCAGCAGTATTGTTCACCGTTTTCTTGCTCATGACAGGTACTTGTTTCATTGTAATTCTAGCTAGACCTTTTTCTTTAGTTTTAGGGAGAGTGAAGTAGGGTTTGGTTCCTTGATATTGCTATTCATTATACTGACAGTGAGAACCCCCTTATGTCAACGTGATTGCGAAAGCCAGAGCACTGTTGTAAGGTGAGTCTCCTGGCTCCGTTCTCTGGAAATCACCAACCTCTTAGGTGATTCCCTTTTGGAAATACAAGTTGAATGTGTTCCAAACCGGGAAATATAACTTAAATACACTTCATGGGTCACTTCGGGGCTTATACAGGTTTGATTGATAAAGTTGCTTCTCTCATCATATGAAAGTGTTTGGACCTGGAAATTTGCTCCTCCGGCCAAACAAATTCTTGGAGGCCCCAAATGCCAGAAACGGCAAGTGTTTGCAAGAGATGGGGGGAGCATGTCGAAGGTGAGTATAAGTTGGTCGAGTAGTGGGTTGGTAAGAGCAAAGGGTTACTTGGAACTCTCCCTCCAAGCTATAAAGTTTGATATGCCTTTACAGCTTGAAACAGTAATTTAAATGTGAGATGTGTGATGCAGACGTTCTTAACTACACACTACCTGGCCAGTCCACAGCCTCTTCACCAGGGGTATCAAACATGTGGCCTTCTGAGGATTTGCCTACCTGCTACTTCCTGGGACAGAGGAGACCTTCATCACATTGCAGGGAATGTATTTCTGGCTCTGTATGGCTGGTTGGCAGGAACTGGCTGCAGTGTGGAAGCTGGTCGTAGTGTAGTATCTTCCCGTCACCTAACTGTCATGGTCACTGATCACTATTCAATAGGGCAGGCTGCAGGTGGTGATTGACAGGTAATAGGCAGGCAGTATCGTAACTATGACCTTGGCATGCACAGTGATGATGAATGTTGTGGTTGATACAGCATTGCAGTGCTGCTGTGTCAGCAGTGTTCTCATGTGTTAATCATGATCCTTCCTGATTATGTGAAGGATAAACATTTTCTGTTTTGTAAACTGTGAAGGACAGGTTGTTGGGTTGGCAGGGAGCACTATAGTACTGATTTGCCCGCAAGTTATCGACCTGGCCTGTCTCTGACCGTGCTCCTGCCTGCTGTCCCGGTACTGCCCACCTGTTTCTGACCTGGAGTGTTTCTGACTATGATTCTACATTCTGCATTAGTGTTGTTGCATCTGCTGTTGGCATCATCACTCAGAGGTGACTTCTCGCAGATTCCAGTGTTCTGTCAGCTATTTCATCTGGTCAGTTGTCATCATGTTCCTCCCAGTCATTGGTGCCCATTTTCTGTCCCTACACCTACTGTCCATCATACTTAGGGGTGTCTGGACAAGAGCAGCAAGAGAGGCCACCCTCACCATCATAGGCTCCTACCAAGGTATGTGACAATAAAGAAGTGAATGTGACATTCACCCAATATTTACTGCAGGTGAATCTTTCTGGGGCATGTGTTTTAAATTGCAGTGATTTGTTCACCTGTAGTGAATGCATGATAAGTGTAAAATTCACTGCTTTTTAAATATGCCCCTAGGGGGAATGTTTACTAACAGGATTAATCACTAAAGGGTGAAGAGTTTGGAGAAGGAAGGAGAAGTTAACAATCTAGGACAGGGGTGGGCAACCTCGGCACTCCAGCTGTGGTGAAACTACAAGTCCCATGAGGCATTGCAAGACTGACGGTCACTCCTAGATGCAAAGACATGATTGGATTTGCAATCATGCCTCTTCCTCTGGGAGTGGTGACTGTCAGAGTCTTGCAATGCCTCATGGGACTTGTAGTTTCACCGCAGCTGGAGTGCCGAGGTTGCCCACCCCTGATCTAGGACAACATAGCTGAACTGGAAACATTCTCCAATTCAGCTGACTTTCCAGTTCAACTATGTTGTCCTAGATTGTTCACTTCTCCTGCCTTCTCCAAACTCTT
Organism: Nanorana parkeri; assembly: GCF_000935625.1. NCBI lineage: Eukaryota > Metazoa > Chordata > Amphibia > Anura > Dicroglossidae > Nanorana > Nanorana parkeri. The sequence continues at coordinate 2,786,870 of NW_017306323.1, forward strand.
CACCCTTTAGTGAATAACCCTGTAAATATTCAGTGACCATTCAGCCAATATTTGGACAAATTTATCGAAGATCCAAGATTCAGACAAGATTCAATCCAAAAAAAAATTCAGCCTGTTTATTATGAATATTTTTTTCTATATAAATTTTTTATTGAAACTCTTAATTGTCAATTAAACAGTACAAAAAAAGTAAAAGAAAAATCAATCAAACAAGACATATAAAGTATCACGTGAGACAGGTAAGTGCTATCTGATAACACAAGGTAGGTGGTGGCTAGCTGTCCATTGGGTCTTTTGGGCAAACATTACTTAGTTTTTATTCCCCAATGATGCTACACTTGTTTGTTTTTTTGCTGAGATTAGTGAGAAGACATCCCAAAGGGTCCTCAGTATATCCATGCTTGTTTGGTACATGTTAGCCTAGCTTCTTCTAGACTTGTGCACCGTCAAAAAATTTGTTTCGTTTCTGAATATCCATTATTTCGTATTACGTACGAAATACGAATTTTCGTTAGTTTCGGCACATTTTCGTAACTTTACGAACATTCGTTATGATGAAGTCAAAAAGCAAAAGTACCTTTGTTAATATTGGAGTCGATGGTAGTTGTTTTTTTTATCCGAAATACGAAATTCCGTTAACGTATTTCGGATCCGAATTTCGTATTTCGGATAAAAAAAAAAACTACCATCAACTCCAATATATTAACAAAGGTATTTTGCTTTTTAACTTCATCATAACGAATGTTCGTAACGGAACGAAATTCCATCAACGGAATTTCGTATTTCCTGCCTATATTGTAATGCAACTCTCAGCAGCAGAAGAGAAAACCTCTGATTGGTCAACCAAACGAAATACAAATTCCGTTAACGGATTTCGGATAAAAAAAAACCTCATCAACTCCAATATTAACAAAGGTATTTTGCTTTTTAACGTCATCATAACGAATGTTCATAACGGAATGAAATTCTGTCAACGGAATTTTGTATTTCCTGCCTGTATTGTAATGCAACCCTCAGCAGCAGCGGATCCGTATTTCGGATTAAAAAAAAATCTTGTCATGTTGTTCAACCTCATTTACAAGGGTAATATTAGTTCCCGTTTCAAAGAAATTCAGATCCGAAATTCGTTAACGGAATTTCGTATTTCGGATATAATTCGGAAACTGCAATTCGGATTTCGGATGCTTCCGAATTTACGAATTTCAGGAAAATTCATACGAATTTCGATTTGTAACGAAACGAATCGCACATGTCTAGCTTCTTCATCATTGTCACCTAGGTCTTGTAGGTGGTTTTGAAGCCTAACAGTAAAGCAGGGTTTTTACCATTTGCAACTGCCTATCTTCCTGGGAGCAACCAAATTTACACAAATGGCAGCAGTAACATGCAGGCATTCTGCTTTGCACACCTGAGCATTGTGAGTGTCAGCATAGGTTTCCCATCTGTTTCTGAAGTTTCTTCAAAGCAGCCAGACACCAGCATGATGGTTTTTAAGGACGCAGATCTTGTATGGTTGTAGTCTCTCTAATGAAACTGGGTAATGAAAGTAGTAATTGGCTCCACGTGTGTTTGAATTGTGTTTTACTAGATTCTGCATAACTGCCGCTGCAAAGCATCAAATATAATTTATATTGAGCGTGTAGATTTTGCTCAATCTAGAAAGCTCCGGGACTTTGACAGTGTGCTGGATGCCCCTAGATAGTTAATAATGCTCACCTACCCACTCATGAGTATGCAGATGTGGTAAATGTATTCATGTTATGACAATTATTTTAATTAAAAAGTTTGTGTTTTTGTTTTCTTTCCTAAGCTCAACCTGCTACTTGAGCCTGTTGATTCAGAGGAGCAAGTTCCTTTGAGGAAAGGGCCACTGGGCTTCTCTTAGTCTAGCTCAGCATCCCACACTTGTTCTACTACCTCAGCCCGTATCACCACCCCAGTGGGGCTTATTGCTACCATTCTCAATCTGCCTCTGGTGGTCCTTCTCCTGGAGGCTAGCCGATTAGATATGTCATGGAGGTTCAAAGGCACATGCATAGAGAGAGGGCAAAGAAGAATTAAGCAGCATTAATCACTATTGGCTGAAAGTTGGCAAGCATCCAGTGGATGCTCCACCAGGCTGTGGCTTTGATGGGGGAGAGCTCTCTTCAGATCAACCTCGGGGAAAAGTGCCAGTGGATGGAGCAGATTCGGGCTAAAGATTTAAATTACTGTGTTTCCATTGTCCAAAAGAAACACAAATGAACTGCTAAATCATTGTATTTTCAGGCGAAAATAAAATGATTGTCTATTAGAAGTGCTGAACCTGTGTTGTCAATTCAAGTTGAGAATTTCTATATTTATCTATTTACTTTGTATTTTAAATGTAAAAAAACATGTAAATGTAAAATGCATGCCTCTGCTTCCAGAAAAAACACCCTGGCACACCAGGCATGCAGGCTTGTATCCCCATAACAATGGGGGCAAAAAGTGTGCAGACCCACGGCCATGTGGATTCCAGCGTACATGCCCTTGAGTATTTGGGTGTGCTTTGAGAAGGGTTCCCCAAAAAATAAAACTGGGCCCATATCCTAAAGCACCAGTGCGAGATGCTGAAACTGACAATAGGGAGGGAGTGCTGGGGGTGTGGGGGGGGGCTTATTTACCACCTACCTGTCCCACATGGAAGAAGAGTAGGTGGTTGCCCCCTCCATGATAATCTGGCTTAAGGGGTCCCTTAGACCCCTAACCAACTCATCAGTGCGTGCAGTTAAGGGTATAAAGGAAAAAAAATCAGGACACGTTGTTAAAAAATGCTTTCTTAATTTTAATTTTATTAGCATTTACTTTCCAGATTTTGAAGTTGTCCATATGTGTCCCACAGCAGGTCTCCTCCAGCAGCTGTGCTCCCTCCTCACTACTTACAGGTTGAGCAATGGGGGGGTCCCCCCAAAGGGCATAGTTTCAAGTGTTCAGGGAACTAAAGGAGGGTGTCTCCCCAGACTTTCAGGTGGGAAGCTATGTTATGTTTAAATTAACACCAACTATGGTATGTAATATAACAGGACCTTGTGATTGGCAGGCCCCTCAAGATTGTTCACTACTGCTTGCTCCCTTACCCTGCAAGCCCCCACCCCCCTGAACATGTCATCATGTAAGAGTGACCTGCCAGGAGGCGGACTTTGGGGAAGGTGTTGGGGAAAGGGCTACGGAGAATAGGAACAACTGAATAAATAGCAAAGTTATAGGCAGAACCAGGGTCTTGTTCTAAAAGTGACCCTTTCCTTTGCCAATGCAGGACAAGCTAAGAAGGTCAGCTGGTTTCTCCACTTCCCCAGCAGCACATCCACACATTTCCTTGTGGCTTTGCTGCTCTATTTGGTCACCGGGATTAAGAAAAGAAAGCCCTGTTTAACCTCCAAACTGCCTGGGCTATGCATGCTTTCTCCCTGTGGCTGAATGTACAAGCACTGAAGTAAAGGAAAGGTGAATATCTTTTTTTGGGTTGGGAGTTAAGTGACCTTCTTATTTCGTCCTGTGTGATAGATCAAAATCAGTAGATCATGTCCAATCTACACCTAGCCTAAAGAAGTCAAAATAATGTCTTATAGTATATTCCACACATCAGTAAAAAGATTTAATTTGTACAAAGTGCCTGCTTGTTGTAAACATTAGAGCAAAACTTAAGTAGTAGTAACTATCAGTCTGGAGGACAGTTTTATGGTTTAACATAGTCAGCCTCATTGACCATTTTAACTAAAGGCTAACTTTTAGAATACACCCTCCATGTTCCTATGTCCCTGCAAAAACTTAATGGGATGGGTTACCCAGGACCATCCCTATAATGAGGCAGCCTAAGCCAATTGCCTCAGGTGGCATTTAATTGAGTCATGTGGGGATGGCAGGGGGGCAGACAAGGATTCCCAGGTTGCTCTTGCCTGCTTCCCAACCAGCTCACTGATGTCACTGGTTGCCTGGAGCTGCTGGCATCTATTGAGCTGGGCGAGACACCGGACAGAGCTGTCGGACCCAGAGATAGCACCAACAGCCTCTCCTTGATAATGAACATCCAGCACCCCCCACAACAACACAACACTACCTCCCAGTAACAAGCATCCAGCGCCAGCAGCAACACCCCCCAGGTAATAAACATCCACTGACAGCACCTACCATCCAACCTCCCTCTCCCCCCTTCCCCTCCCCTGGCACCAGGGTGAGTAGTGTATCTGTGTCAAAGCAAACATAAAGTTTCAAACAACATAACCGTTACTTTTCCAACTGCTCCATTGAGAACTAGCTGCTTCTGGCTGCCACTAGAGGGCAATGTTGGCAGACGGGCCCCCTCTATATCACACTTACAACTATCAGATCTAGGAAATCTAGGAATTTGGCTACATCTAATTCTCTTATGTGAAAAAGTCAAACAAATCTTATTGGTAGATCTAGAATATCTTTTTTTCTCTCTTGAAGTATGAAAAATGACTACAAATTGTACTGCATTATAAAGTTTATTGCATATAAAAGAACATAGATGCACCCAGTTCCCTGTTGCATTGAATACAATATAAAAGCATACATGTATCGTATCAATGTGGAATATGCACATCAGTGCTATAGGATGACATTCTTGCTTACACCTTCTCTTCTGTTGCATTCACTTTTTGTGATACGATTTTGCCGTCCACCACTTCCTCCACGATTGTCGTAACTTTCCTGGTTTTATTTTGTTCTGATGAAAACATAGAAAAGAAAGTTTGCTATGTTCTTTATAATCATACTAATCAATTATCTGTGAGTTTAGTTCAGTGTAGCAATATTGAACAAACCCAACCCAAAGGGTGATGTCACATGGATGAATCTGATACAGATGACAATTACCCGGAATCAGCATCATTACCAGCCTCAAAGGAATCGCTCCCTCCCTATTCAGGCCAGTGAGATGTCATTCTGTTGTGCCCCTTCACTAGCAAGGAAGATTTGGCATCAACTTGGACAGTGAGGAAGTGATTCTACAGAGGTAAGCGGAAGAGGCTCCCGCATGTCTTAGGTTAGTTGCCCATGTGACATCAGTCTATGACATCCAGAGCCGTAGTTGCATAGTTTTACCTTATATTTGTAATTCTGTACAGCATGAACACCAGCATAAATAATGGTGACACCACTATCTCTATTACAATTAAAAAATGCATTAGTGTCACTGCCTGTCCCCAGGCTGTTGATTGGACAATTAGAGAGCATCAGCAAACTGATGTCTTTTGTGTTCTCTCCCCTGCTATATCTACAATACATTTATCATTATTTTAACATACATTCATAACCGGGTTAAAGTCTTTTTAATATTTAACTGAAGTTCATATTTAAACAGACCACCTGCCCTCACACAAAACACTATTACTTACCCTTCACAGGAGCTGGTTGGGGTTTGTATTGCCATCTAAAAAAAAGAATAACAATATCTATTAATGCAATATTTGCTATGATTTGTGTATTAGATGGTGCTTTGATTAGCAGTGCTGAAATACAAAGGGAATAATCAAGTATGTAGTCACAAAAACAGAAGATCTTGCATGAGAAAATTAGAAGATCAACATCCCTGAATTAAAGGTGCGCCCCCTATTCCATTGCAAAAGGGTGCATGTGCCCCACAGTGTTACTGCAAGGGAGAGAGCTCCTCATCAGGACTGTACTCTAACAGGGAACCCTTTTGACATTATGCTAATAGTATTACAGGTAAATTATAGATTCAGTCCTCTGAAAGCCAATACTTCAATTTTTGGGAGATGTTGGAGAGTTAAACCACCTGACAATTTCTGATATCTGTGCTTGAGATCCCAGGTTGGACATGTTTTGTGGACTTTGGGGTTTTAACTCTCCCTGCTTTGTTTTTAGATCAGGAAAAGAACCAGAAGTAACATGAACATGCAAAACTGGATGGGGACATCAAAAATGTTAAAAAACAGGAGCATGGTAGGAATTTATGGCACTTTTGAAATATCCAAGACAGGGGCTCAACTCAGCAGGTTCTGCATATAACTAAAATATCATTTTTGTGTAAATTAACTCTTCAACAGGGTTGTTTCTTTTCATTTTCATTGCACTGAGTCACCCATAAATGTTATCCCCGGAGCTAAAACTTGACTGCTACATTGAGTCACACCCGCCAGTGACCCTGACCATTTTTGCTAAGGAGATGGAAGAGCATATTGTGTATCCTTCTAATGATTTTAAGAAGCTAAGGAGCTATGAAGCTCAAGATTGCCTCTACAGTGCACTTCCTGACATAGAAACTTCATCAGAAACTTCATCTTGCCTAATGGAAGAAATGGCTCATTTCATTAATGAACTGTAGCTGTCTGCAATAGACAGCACTTTACCTATTTCTTGATACCAACCATTAAAGTAGCCTGTGACTACCAGTCCTCTACTTCCTGAAGGTTGGAAGAAAGAATGGCAGAAAATAAACTTAATTTAGCTTTGTTAGGATTAACCTTCTTTTGTTACAAAAAGGTCAGTTACCCAAGAGCTCCATGTAGCAAAGCTCATGAACTTTAAAACAGAGAGAAGCCATTCTATGTGGTTTGTACATAGCAAAACACTTTGGTAAACAAAAAGTTGTGTCCAGTATTTCCAAAAAGTAGGCCCTGAAATGTATTTGATGGAATCTAGTTACCTAGTGGCTAGGAAACACCTATATTCCCCAAACATTATGCCCTACTGCTCTTACAACCACACTAGAGTGAACATGATAATTCCCACCAACATTTTGCCACTTGAAACTTACGGCTCTCCATCAATCAGTCTGCGGTACGTCTCAATTTCCATTTCCAGTCGGGTCTTGATGTCCATCAGAAGTTGGTACTCTGCATTCTGACGTTCCAGATCACTGCGGACCTGGCTGAGCTGTTCTTCCACATTTCCTATAAGGATCTGTATCTGTGACAGCTGTGCACAATAACAATGCTCTGTCTCTGCCAATGAGCCCTCCAATGAGGATTTCTGTTTTTAGGAAGAATAAAAAAAGACTGTGTTGGCTTTTCAGTGATACCAATATGACTAAGCTATGACTGCGTTAAATAAAAGGAACAGTAGGGGCATATTTAGACATCACTGGCTCATGCACACCTGAGAGATGAGGGGAGGACATTTGTGCAGATTGTGGAGTTGTGCAAGAGCCCCCATGACTTAAGGGTTCATTTTTACAAGATGTGGGTCAGGTGAGTCCTAAGGCTGGGCACACACCTTACAACCATCGCAAGACTTTTGTCTTGCGATGGTTGTAAGGTACTTAAAAAAACGTACGATCTGCCTATCTTGCATAGGCAGATCGTACTTGCGATGATCGCAAGCCACGCTCCCTGAGGGGCAGGCTTCCGATGACCGCAATGCCGAACGGGCAGTGTGCGCTTGCGCACACCAGCCCGTACGGCTTTTATCGTACCAACATGCCACATACAATGCTCGGCGGGGTTTCGAACATGTCCGTAAGTTAAAAGTAATGCGACCTCTACTACTGTAAGGTTGCACGGCTCCCACACACCTTACGATAATCGTACGATCGTGGGATTTCCCGCGATTATCATTCGATTATCGTAAGGTGTGTGGGGACCTTTAGACCTCTCCCTTTGGCACAAAGGCGCGGACACTGCTCACTTCTTTTCACTCGATACACAAGATTAAGTTATTTTACTTGACCAGTGGTTAAATGAGGAGGAGGACAAACATTCTACTTGCACAGGGGCCTCTTAGCATCACTGTCTGCCACCTGATAATACCCTTTTGTATAAGTTCTGCCCCGCCTCTCTTATATAAATGTTTTAGTAAGAACTACTGCTAAGAATGTCTTACGAGCAGGGGAGGTAGAGTGTGGAAAATGCTCCACTGATCTCTGATTTCTTAACACTTGGATGTGCTATAAAACGGTAATCCCAACATTATTACTAAGCAGTTGGACAGCAGAAGATACAACTATTTAACTGAGACTTGATTCTTTGGTGTCCTTGAAAGGCTTAAAAACACGCATAATGATATTCACTTTCTGTGAGATCTAGGTCACAGTACACAGTAGAAAGATTTCATACAAGACCACATACGCGGACAGATGAGATCATTATACAACCTACAATACTGCCTATCAGTATTGTTGCTAATTAGGACTACCCAAATGGCGCACAATGGCCTCCATCGCCCAGCAGTATGCTTATAAGAAAGTTACCATAGCAAGTTGTGCTTGGAGCTCAATTTCCAGTTCTTGCACTGTACGTCTGAGGTCCGTAAGTTGGCTTTTATGGCTTTCAACCATCTCACTGCTGTGTGAGATCTCGTGGTTGAGTTCTGCACTCTGCAAACATAATAGACATTCTTTAAGTAAATCTTTCTTTAAGTAAATCCAGATGGTCAGATTCCAAGAAATAAAGAACACCCTAATTCAAGGTTACCTTTTCTCTAAACCATTGTTCAGCCTTCTGACGGTTCTGTTCTGCAATTTCTTCATACTGGGAGCGCATGTCACTCAGAAGTTTGGTTAGATCAATTCCAGGGGCCGCATCCATCTCCACGTTAACATCTCCCTTCTGTCCTCTGAGAGCATTCATTTCCTGAGTGAGACATTTAGAAAATCAGTTATAACTCTATACTGCAGATGTCTTTGCACATTATCTGACTGTCAGGTAATTAACAGGATCTCAGAATCTACTAGAAGCATCTACTTGGGTCCAAGAATGATTGTCAGCTGCAACTAGAAACTGTATGTTACTACTTTCACTTTAGATGCATAAAAAAGGTTTGCTCATTGTTGGTTTAGACCAGTGGTCCTCAACCTTTCTCCCTGTTTACACCCCTTTCAATGTGGAAGGCCGTTTTACCACCACTAACCCAATTTCATGAAAGAACAACAGTATTCTCATGGGTATCTCTAAGGGTAGGATGTGATGGATTGGAGAACATTGCAAGACCTAAAAACCAAGATTACATATGTCAAAACACTTGCAGCATATCTACTTTTAAGTCATAACAACAGATTTTGCTGCTGGCCTACGCTCAATCCTTTGGAAACAGAGAGAAACGTTCTAATAGCCCAACTAATCAACTAATTAGGTGTTCACAAATCCTGTTTTTATTGTTCCTCATTAAAGTGGAATTGAAGCCCAAACTTTTTTGTTTTGTTTTGGGTATAGTAAGGGAGATTTATAACCCCCCCTTTTTTTTTGCCACAGCAGGAAATGAGAGAAAATGTTTCCATGATGAGGAAATCCCTGGTGGTCAGCAGGATCCTTAGAACTAGTGTCCTCATTGGAAGATTTATAGTGTATTCTTGTTGTTATAACAACCCAAAATTTGATGTTTGCTTTCACTGTAAGATAGCAGTCACCATGACAAATAGAGGGGTGAATGTTCTGGGAACACAAACAGCAAGTAAAATCTGACAGGTGTTCTAAACCTTCTCTACAAAAAAAAACGTTTGTCTTTGGTTGCACTTGCAGCCCCTTCGCTCTAAGTGGAGTGGCTCTTTAAATTTAGCGTTGCTGGCACTGTAATCAGTCTGGCTGATTTGTAGTCTGTGATTATGTGGTAATTCCTAGGTGTTCTGCTATTGTCTGCACCTACCTGTAGTAGGGTGTGCCAATGGGAGTGGGACAACCAAATCGAGAACTTTGGGAGTGTTTATGCCTCACTATCCAATCACTAGGAGTTTTATAGTCAGTGGTGCATGCTGGGGAAGTGCATACATACTCAGGAATTGCCATGTGCTCAGAGTAGTCTACCCCCGGTCCTAGCCTTGGGGTAGGGTGTACACAGATGGAGAAGCTGACTAGGCCTCAAGCCTACAGGAGGCCAGATGTTGACTCAGGAGGGCTCTGGAACTATTTGGGAAGGAGAACCAGAGAAGCCCTTTGACTGCTGGAGGTGACAGGATGGTGTGGACCTCAAGAACTAGTCTGGTGTCTAGTTCTTGAGGTCCATGCCTCAAGAAGATCTCAAGAATATCCTCTATCCAGTTGTGGTTCTATTACACAGTGTTATCCTCTGCTCAACTAAAGTATTCCTACACTGTGTATTCATTTGCTGTTCCCATCCCACAACCCGGCTAAGGATACATCTCTGAGAGGGAAATGTCAGCCCTCCCTGCCCCTGGAGTTCACCACATGCCTTTGGGGGTCAGAGGTGGGCTACACACTTTAACTCTATCCTATAGGCCTAACAAGCACTGGCCTGCTGGCACCTCATTCAACATAACATGCTACAAAATAAAGCCTCAATTCTCCACCCCCAAAAGATAAAACATGTTTGAAGACATCATCCTTGTACCCCTAACAGATATATATTGTACCCCAAATTAAAAGCCTCTGGTTTGGTGAAAAAAAAACATGTTGACAATGCTATGGTAAACTGTAGATCAATACAACTAGAATGGTACTGTATTTGGTAGACCTATGTTTTTTCAGTTTGGTTTATAACTGTGTACCAATTGCTATCCATAATCTAAATGGCAACTTAAAGTGCAACAACAGCTAATTTTTAAAAACATTTTGGATAGTGTGGAAGGGTAAGAACCTTTGGCAAAGTTATGTTTTATTGCCAATGTCTCCTTTTGGGAGATACTGTATCTCCTTACTTCCTGTATATTTTATGACTGGGAGGCAGAACAGGATGAAAAAATTAATATCTTCTGTGGAGCCACAGACAGCAATATCTAGCAGAAGTTCTAACTCTTGCCCACTCTATAAAAAACAGCACAATGAAAAGCTTTACTATTTCATTATGTACCTCTTCATGGTTCTTCCTCAGGCACTCAATCTCTTCCTTAAGGCTTTCAAGTTGAGGTTCGAGGTTGGACTTGGTGAAGGTCAAGTCATCTAATACTCTACGTAGGCCGCAGATGTCTGCTTCAACATTCTGGTGTAGTAATACCTCATTCTCATATCTGAAATTAAACATTATACTACATGAGTTCATGTTTTTGATTAGATACCTCAGTTGGCGCGCTAACTCTCCCAGTTATGCAGACCATTAAGAATGTACAAATTTACATGCCGAAAGTGATAGATAAAAGACAAAGGTTTTAGTGCATAATAATCCTTTGGTAATTAAATAGTAAATTTTCATAGATATCTTTACATCAGACAAAAAAAAGGGACAAATGAGGAGGAAAATGTGTCTTACAGCATACATGACGTGTGTCTTTTAATCTGTTGCAGTGCATTGGCAGCCCATTCATAATGAATGCAGCACATGTTATGAGTAATGCTATTGTGATCCTTAGTGACTGGTAGGGTACCATGTGATTGGCGGAGGGCTACGGTAGTTCCAATAAAGAATCACTGGGAAAGCCACTTCATCTAGGAAAGGGTGTTCTGTGTTTTTAAAAAGCTTTTTTAATCAGGCCTTGTTATGTCACTGCTGTGGTTATCCTTCACAAAAGCAGCAACTGCTAGCGCAGGGCCTCTCTCAAACCTTGGGGAAAAGACAAGCTGAGTAAAGGTACCCATACACCTGCCGACTATCGTACGATAATCGCGGGTGATCCCGCGATCATACGATAATCGCCAGGTGTATGGAAGGTGTGCAACCTCTACTACTGTATGGTCGCACGTCTTTTGTCTTCCGAGCACGCTTAAAAACCTGCTGAAAATCGTAAGATTTTTGGCGGGTTAGTGTCGTACTCGGAAGACAAATGCAGAGCGGGCCGGTGTGTGCAAGCGCACACTGCGCGCTCAGCATTGGAATCATCGGAAGCCCTCCCCTCAGCGGGGAGGGCTTGCGATGATCGCAAGTACGATCTGCCTGTCCAAGATGGGCAGATCGTACGAGATTTTAATTACCTTACAACCATCGCACAACGAAAGTCGTGCGATGGTTGTGAGGTGTTTGGACACCTTAAGACTTGCAGTATGAGACAAGTGCTGTGGTGGTGCCTTATAAGTAAAAAGCTTTTATGTTTTTGTCCCGGTGTCACCGGGACAAAAGGTAAGGGTAAATCTCTCTAATGGATAATGTTAAAAGCCCAACAAGGGTTGTAAACCTTCCTTACTCTATCCAAAACCAAATTATTGTTGGATGAACGTATACTTTAAACTGATGAATAGTCGGTTTAGTACTTTTTAAAATGCTTTAGTGTTTCTTTTTTTTCCTTCAGCCATAAGCCTCTTACAGTTATGGCATTTAGTTTGGCACATGTTTTGAGTCTGGCATGCCCACTGTAGATACTTTTTTAGGGTCTCAGAAGGATTTTGCTGTCTTGCATACTTCTATCTACAATGAAGATGGCCATTTAGTTTTTTTTAGTTCTGAAACTAAATTGGTAACTTGTAATAATAGGAAACAGTTTTAAAGTAGACACATGCTTTGCTCATTCTGAGTAGAACAATACTTTAATGCTGATCCACCAACTGCTTTTACTCCCCTACCCTTTTGTTCTCCCTCTGTTCCTTTCAGCCACAGCACAGAAGAGAAGAAGCTGCCCTTTGTAAGTCATTCTGGTCTGATTTTACACAGGGCTAAGGGCTCTTACACCTCTGTATGAGAGAGTACTGGGACCTGGTGATTGGGTATTCATGGACCCAGTAATGCATTATGGCAGGAAGGGGAGAGAGTCCCATGCTCCTTATGCCTTAGAGCAATGGTTGTCAACTTACAAGGTATGGGGTGCCTAAAATGTGGCCCCCAATTTCTCCAATGGGCAGCATGTAATAGTTTTTATATATAAAGCTACAGAAGACTAGCATATATTGAAAAATTAGGAAATGGTCAGAGACTGCTCAATATAAATGCTTGTGAACAGTCGGAGACCAGGTACATGTTGCATAAAACTGCTAGAGATCAATGTTATTTAAAGCCCCTTTAAAATCAGTGCTCCCTCTACTGCCTGGTGGGGCTCAAGAGCTGCACGTTAAAAACACTAAAGGGCCGCAAGTTGTGCAGAGCGATAGGTGTTTTTGGTGGGTGAATGGAGCATCTTAAAAGCAAGGAGCAGTATAAACATGAAGTTCAGTAACCCCTCCATGGGTAAAGCACAGGTTTCCATTAAGGTTTTGGTATGAAAAGAGTGTTTGAAAGTTATTGTGTAATAATAACAACCTATAAAAATGTTGGATCAGACTGTCTAGGGTTGCAACCTTATGTCCCAAGAACTGGTTTGGCTGATCTAGTGATGCTAAAAAGTCTGCATGCAATAAAAAAAACACACTTACTTAATACGGAAATCATCTGCAGCTAACTTGGCATTATCAATCTGTAACACAATCCTGGCATTTTCTGTAGTTTCTACTAGAATCTAGTGAAAAAAACAAACAAAAAATAAAGGTATAGTTATCCTTTAAGTCATACTGGTAAATCAAAAGGTCAAAAAGTCAAAAGCTGCCCACATTCCCTAGGAACTCTGGTGGAGAAGTCTATAATTCAGAGTTCCCAATTCCTCCTTCCTGACAAGGCCCTTATAGCAGGGATTACACTACTGATTTTCTTTTAACATTGTTGTTGCAAATGCAGCAGATAGTGACACTCCCTCTTCCGGCAGAAGGACTAATGAGTCTCCAAGTCTTGGAGGGGCAGAGTCAAGAACTAGAAGAAGGGGAGCTTGCAAATAGAGTCCCAAAGGAGAAAAGATAGTGAATAAATCACCTCAACATCAATTATCAAAAGTAGAACAGAAATATACATTTTGGGGCATATTGATAAAGCAGTTAATCTATTATTCACCAAACATTCACATCCGGCGAATCTTCCTGATGCAGTTGTATTTAAATGTTAGTGGTTTATTCACTACCAGTAATGTTTAGTGAAAGTCACATTCACTTCTTTTTAAATATGCCCCTGTATGTAGACTGACCCCCTAGGTTGCATAACACTAGCTTGCTTTTTATGAGATCCTTTATTATAATCCTTAGTATATTATTATCATTACAGTTACATCTCAGGATATTTGAACTGTCTATGCAATAAAGAAAATATAATGTTTTTTTTTTATATATATAGTCAAGTGATTCAGAAATGACTTCTGGCATTTTATAGTAGTTTAGATTAAGCTGACTGAAATTAAAGACAACTCTTTACTAACATGCCAAATGTTACTACATAATACTCTATGTACGTACTTGCCAAGTTAACATTTCTTGTGAAAACAATAGTATTGAAGATAAACATTTCTGTAACATTTAAAAAATGTATCAAGCAATCAGATATTAGCAGTTATTTTTTTAGGTTAGATTAGATGAGATCTAATGGGTCACTATTGAGCCATTGTACTCTATACTATGCCTAAGCTAATGTATAGGCTTATTCAGTAACGCAGTGCAGTATGCAAAGCAGAAGTGGAAAGCAGTAATCCATTATAACTAAAAATATTCCATAGTAACCAAAAATATTTCCATTTATTTAATTCAAATGACTAAACAAGTAACACTAATTGGATGCTTTGGGTTACTCTTTGCTGCATTGAATACTTTTAAATGTGTCAAAGCATATAAGGGTGCAGACTACTATTCACTGAATAGACAGGTAAGCAATCAAGCCCAACTCCTGCTCATTTTGTCATTGAAACCTAGACATATATGTAGTCTGTCATTGCTGGTCTTGCCATCTGAACATGCTACTTGTCTGGATATAATACTCAATGGCTTAAATCTGAGTATCTAACATCATTCTGGCTTTACTTGCTGCATGCTTGTTCCTGGCCATTAGCTCAGGAAGTATTCAAACCTGAAAAAGCAAGGAAGCTAGCATGTTCAGAAAGAGTTTAACAAAGGCAGTCCCCATACTACTATCAAAACAGATTCTCTATAGGCAAACATGCAGACTGGTTTTCATAACCCACGCAACAATTTCAAGCATCTTTTGCTATATCAAAATAGAACCCCCCTGACAGTAATAATGAGTACTAATTTGATTGGTTGCCGAGATTGTACATCATGAGATACAATCTCTGCAACCAATTAGCATTGTTCAATGTCCTCCACAGAAAAGCCAATGTTCATTTAGCATGCATGGTGAATGGTCAGCTTAGGCTTAAGGAGAAGTCTCAGAGGCTCAAAAATGTTGACAACAGCGAGCAAACCTCTAACATTCTATTGTTATGACTCAAAGAGAGCCTGTGCTGCCGTTCCTAAACTTTCATTACACACATATTGATCTAACTTTTCTAGTTACGGAGCCCCTGGAAAAACTAAGCAGATTGTCAAATTCCCTAAATCACTCAATCAGTGACTAATTGACTAATTTGATGAGTTGCTGATGAATCAGCATGACAGCCAGTCAACTAGAATGTTTAGAAGAGGTCTATGAGCTCAGGTACTTCTTCTCATGTCAGGTGCAATATGCTGTGCACCCATAATGTAGACATCACTGAAAGCTGATCATTAATTTTATCTTTCTATAACGTTTAAAAAAAATTGGCTAATCAGTGAATTAGTCCACAAATTTACCCTGTTTTTGAGATCCTCAGCGATAGAAAAGTATTTACTGTAATCCCCTGGAACGGTTTTGGCCTGGTGTTTTAGGTACCATTCTTTGATCTTTGCTTCAAGGTCAGCATTGGCATCTTCTAAGGCTTTCACTTTGTCCAAGTAAGAGGCCAGTCGGATGTTGAGGTTCTGCATGGTCTCCTTTTCCCCTCCATGCAAGAGGCCATCGTTGGAGCTAAAATTAGAAACAAAGTGTTCGGATCCCTTAGACAGGTCAAAACCGCTGATTCTGTGGCTGCTGATACTGCCACCCACCGATGATCTAACTGACCCACTTTTCCACTGGGAAGACATGGTGCTTAGTGTTAGATCCAACTTCCCTGAATTTCAAAGAGCTACTGGAAGATGTGCACAACCTTGCCATCATAGGCTTATTTATACATGTACTTTGGGTGGGTGTAGTATGTTATTTTCTTCATTTTTTTCTCTATAAAACAACTCGTAAATCCTGGATGGATTATTATACAATAAACGTATGAATAGAGTCCTCGTTTTGTTTTAATTTCTGTCCTCGGGCAGTCAGGCTTGCTTTCATTGTTTCTGTTCAGTTTCTGAGTGCTAGGTGTTAATTCTGCAGTTTTTCAAAAAACTTTGAAGTTTGTCACGTTACTCTGATTTCTTTGTCTGTGACAGTAATGACCCACAGCTGGACGTGAACATAATTATTGCGTGTAGATTTATACATGATATTTCTAAGGCATTGTCTAGCCAAAGCCTTCAAGTCTTTTTGAAGATGGGAATTGAGCCTTGTATTAAAAAAAAATGTATGTCTAGCATTCTTCTGAATGGTGTGCAACATTTAGTAACTCTCATCACAAATGTTAAATCTGGGAAGATACTGTAGGGATAGGTTGGCCATTGTTCTTTGCATTGTTCTTTGTTTAACACCCACATCCAGCCACAACTTTGGTCTTTTAATTAACAGTTTTGGTGTCCTGGATACATTTCCAGCACTGAAACTATCTGTATGGAGTTTGTATGTTCTTGTATAAGCTACACAAGTCCCCATATTGCCAGAAGTATTTGAATTATTGGGGTGCCATTAAAGTTCATGTGCGTGTAAAGGCAGGCGTCCCAATACTTTTGGCAATATAGTGTACCTCATGTAACTAGGTTGACCATATTTCCTTGAGCCAACAACAGAACATTGGGATGGTTTTTATACTCCTTATTAATGAAATAGTAAGGTGATAACACAAGTTTTATGAAAGTATAGTAGATGAATTATTATGTTTTTTTTGATCCGGAGGCAACAAATTGACAGACATTTGTTGATTTGGCAGTTCGCCGTATCCAAATGCACAACTCAACAATTATTCTTCAGTGGCAGAACTCATACAAACATTTAGGCAGACGTAGAGGGAAACTATATTTCACCAAGATTGTACCATGAATATTTTTCGCATGAAGTAATCTTACTCAGCAAATTTCGGTCTTTCAACACCTTATCATAAAACCTCTCGCACTCCATGGTACAATTTTGTTTTACAATTAACATTGCCCTCATTGTCTCATTACTCAATCTAGATTTTGTCTTTTGACCACATACTGTTCATAACAGAAAATATTCTGCTGTACTTCCAGGAAGACAAAGAATAAATTCCACAATATTACAAAAGTCATGAAAGTCTAGGAGTTTTTCGCTCATTTCAGCAAAAATCTTTATCCATCTATCAGATACAGAAATTTTTTCTTTATTACATGTATCCAACTGCCTCACAATTGTAGATTTTATGAGGGTCCACTGATCGAATACGCAAGTTTCTTCTGTTTCTGTGGGTGTTATGGGTTCCTTGTTCAGATTAACCAAGCCAATGTTAACAGTATCCAAAGTAACAAAATTATATACAAATAAATAATCTCAATGACTGTTGTATCCGAGGAGGGTTATTTGGGTGCCCAACAGCCCAAATAAGGCCTGTCCTAAAAACTGCTCCCATGTCCCCAGCCACACCTCAACCAGCTCAAGGACAGTTACTTCTCCCAAGTTCCAAGGGGCCAGGCACCCTGGCAAATAGTGACACCAACAGGGGAAAGCACCCATACTAGCTGATGGCCCCCCATTTGTGAATCCCACAGGGATGCCATTAAAGTTCATGTACGTGTAAAGGGGGTCTGACTCAGATTTTCAGACCCCCTAATCTGCCAAGCTGCTGTGACAAAAAAAAAAAAGTTGATGTCACTTCTACTTCAATGAGCAATGGAAAAATGGACATTACAATGTTGGCATAGCACTTTTGTTCCATCACTACACCGTTTTTCCGGTTTAATTCATTTTAACTCCTTCTGGAGATTGTCAATAAAAATGATGTTTCTTCGCTTCTTTGTCATTGGCATTTCAAGGGAAGACTTTAAGCAACAACTGAAAGTAATAGTCCTGAAACATTTGAGTTATATGTTTATGGGGTTGTGGATAGCATTCATGGATATTGATTTTCTTCTCATATATTGTGTACAATAAACAGCTAATATTTAGGCATCAAACCTTTTAGAGGAATTTCTGGAAACTTATTGCCCTCTTTTAGAGCCCAGCATCCAGGAACATTAACGTTGCTTGTTGGAACATTTATAATGTTTGGGGTCAAAGAACCAGGGATACTCCAGCCTGCACAGCACAAAAGCAACAAGATAAAATAATGAATTACATTTAATTTAATTTAAAGAGTTAATTATATAACTGGCAGCAACTTCCCCATAGAAAGAAAACACCAGCCTAGCCATATAAGCCTGTACAGTTAAAATATAAAATGTACATTCTAGTACATTAGGGCGGTACCACTAGTACTGGTGTAAGGGGCCCCTTGAATCAGTACAGCTAACTCCTGCCCGTCAGTACAGCATATAGCTGTACCATCGGGCAGGAGCTGGGCCTTAGGCAGGTTCATGGCAGCCTATGCTGTACTGCGGGGCCCTTATACACTTACCTGCAGCTGGCTCCGCCCCTCGGTCATGCTTCCGAGGTTGGAATTCTGTGGTTCATGTAAGGGGTCCCATTAAGACTGATGGCGGCCCTGCTTCTGGGTAAACTTAATGGTCTAAAGTGGGGAAAAAACAAAATGTTTCACCTTTGGTACCACGTAACACCAAGCCCAGCTCTGTGCAAACAGTAATTTCACAGTCGTGGTCTGTCAGAGTTGTATGAGTAGTGGCAAATTCATCTGTAAAGAGAAAAAAAGGATGTCAATTAATAAAATATTACTCAATCAAGACAACATTCTTTGACAAATTGATGACAAATTTTGACAAATACCTCCTTCCCCATCTGTGGAAAGTGTTATATGTGATAATGCGGACGATTAGCAGCTCATATACCATGACATTTGTCAAGGGAGAAGTTGTTTATCGTTTATCGTGCCTGCAGGTTGAAATGTGCTATCTATGAAATATTACTTGGGGATTTTTTTTTTCACTTCCTTCATGCCAGCTAAATTGTTATTCATACTGTCCCCTGAACATTCGCTAAAGTTTCTCTTTACACTAACCTACTTGTCATGCAAAAGTTTAAAATGTTATCAACTAGAAACCATTTAATCTGATGGGAAACGAGCCCACTGCCTCAAAGGTCACCGTTTGTAAGCCATTTACTCCGTTCTATTTGGAGCCATTGCAGCTCATTACTAGTTTTTCATTGGAGGTGACCAAAAGTATTTCCTGCAGAATGCTTTGGGTGCTAATTACCCTCACTAGTATGTTGTAAATATCTCTCAGAGCCTATCGCCTGCTCAGGCCACATGCTTAGCTCACCTTTTCAGGTTACACTCGCTCTGTGTGTGTTTACGTGTAGCTTCTGTAATATCTGTATGCTTTCATTACCCTCTGCATCCCTGAGGAAGCATTGTAATGCACAGAGCCTGTGCCTCCACAGATTGACAAGGGTTAATAGACAGCCCACTTCCTCTAAAAGTTTGCAGCAACTCGCTATTCTTAGCCTCATCTCGGAGGAAGAATAAACAGCCGGCGGGGACTTCTTAGGAGCGCGCTCTGTGTGCCACCTTAATGAGACCGGCTGGCCCCACGGATGTAGAAGTTAAGGTCAGCCGCAGTTGCGGTCGTCTAAACATTTATATCAATTCGGCCAGCCGGCCTGCAAATGGGACCAAATGTATTTCTTTCCACGAAACAACGGGACGGGGGAAATATTAATAAATAACGGTACTGCCCCATTTAAAATGGGACATATGGTCAACCTTCATATAACCTAACACATTGTAGTGGCTAAGCTTTCGTCTGACTAGGGCAGAGTTAGCCTATTTAGTAGGCTCACAATCAGATCCTAGTGGAGGCATAGTCTCCCTCCAGCCATATGCAGATTTTATTTCAATTTTAATTATTTTTTTCATTAACTTTATTCATGGGAAACCTTTTTTTTTATATGAGAGGGATGTACCACATAAAAGAACATTAAAAGCAGTTTACAGACACAGCAACAAAAAGAGTGAAAGTAGGTCAGTTGCTTGTTAGCAGTATGTGCCAGCTAATAAAGTGGTTTGCCAAATAGCACTTTGATATATGAGCTTTCAAAGCGCCACAATCCAACTGACAATGTCCTAAAGCTTAAATAGCTTCATTCTACTAGTGATACTGTTACATATTCAAAAATATGATAATTTCATGTGTCAACTTAATTGCTTAACTACCTCAGACAGCAAACATGGACTGAATTTGCATCGGCAAAGAGGAAAAGTGATCAGAAATAGATGATGACCAACAAAGATAGACATACACTAATAAATGTAGTTGTTACATTCAAGAGCCTTCAAAATTACCACTGTATTAAATTGGTGCCTCCTTGTCGCAACAAAAACTGCACTTTATGGCCACGCAACCTGATGTAAAAACAGCTGGACCATTAAACAGTGCAAAAAAAAGGAATATTGTCTGATTTATTAACTTAAAAATAAATGATACAAAATATAAACATAATTCCAATTGACTCACTGCATGGTGCTCAACCTTTATATATTCTTCAGGTCCAGAATAGCTATGTTCTTGCCCACTGGAAGCCAGTCAGTTGCACATAAACCCTCTATTCATTGGCAGCTACTCCTTGACATTGGTGGCTTGGTGAAGTCTTGTACCGATCAACAATGAGCTGGAATATTTTGGGCTTCCATCTGCGGCACCTACTAAATGCTAAAGGACAAAGAGCCCACTGTTTTAAAAGTTACTGCATGTATGTAATGTAAACTTATCACAGACATGAGATATTTAAACTGAGCATATGTTAAAGAATGCCTGCAATGAAAACCGCTTGTCAAAATGATCAGCAGATCTATAGGTATAAACAGCTAAAATGATATAAAAATGTCAATCTCTGATGTAAAAGTCCACTACCTATCATTCAGCGAAACTATCGATCACATTAAAGGACCACCCTTTGGGGTGGAAGGGGGCAGGGCTGAGCACAACTTGGCATATAATTTCAGATACCTATAAATGTTAGCCGTTATAAATGTTAGATCTACTAATAGTTTCACCAAAGGTGACCTCTGCCTATCAAATGTATCATATTCTCTGTCTAAATAACTCAGGTTTTTGAACAGTTTACTTTAAATTGTAAGCTCTTTTGAGGGAGCGACTGGCAACTGGTGCTATATGAGAAGAAAATATAACCACTCTATACTCCCCCATGAAGATCCAAAAAATGTTGGTAGTATATCAGTAGGAGTTCAAGTGTATCTATAGCCAAAACGTTTTGTTATTTTTAGATATAAAAGGGTTTAACCCCCTGCCAAGGTAATATTATTTTGCTATTGACATACTATTTGGGATTTTTTTCTTTGCTTTCTGTCCCAGAGACATAACAGGGAGTTAGAAGAAATCATCCACTGTAAGGGGAATTCCCCTCTTAGACAGCAAATCCTGGAACTGGTGTACCCATTGGGAAAGTTTTCCCTATCTCTTGTTCTGGGGAAACTCTCAAATGCTGGATTACCCCTCACATTCTTTTATGATGACAAGGCCATCAGTACAATCAAGAGGGATGAATCACCCAAATAAGGACTCAGACAGTAAAAAAAAAAACTTGATGGAAGGTCTAATCCTTCCTCACTTTATCTAAAAGCAAAAAAGAGGTTTGCTCAGTTTTTTGACATTGGTCAACATAATAATATATAAGAATTTTATTTTACAAGCTCATAAATTCAACTTTATTAGTTCAATAAAACATATTGTCTAGACTGTACAAGTGTGGAAGTCTTACTCCAGATTCTTTGCCGGTTAGATTGTAAAATTACAGGATAAGTCCGAGATATAAAGTCCTAATCAAGGAACATAGCCGAGAAGTGGGGTTTGACGTTAAGTGTGATAGATATGTGAAGACTTATGACATACTTGTATTACCGACTCATATCTCAGGCAGATTTGGGTGTCTATTGCCAGGGTTTGGCTATCAAAGTAAGTCTAACTGCAAGAAATTTGTCTGCTCCTTGCTTTGAGCTTTTGTCTTCCTGTCAGCAACATTACCATTTATAGACAAGAGAGAAGATGAACAATAAAATGAAAGGCTATCATTTTGAACTGTCTGCTTCTTGTAATCTGTAGACATTTAAAAGTTAAAATGTACAGGATTTCCACTGACAAGCTTTATGACAAGTTTCTACATACTGTATATATTTATCATGGTTAAACTGATTTGTGATGTTATTGGGTGTTTCTGAATTGTGTAGTTTTAATTTGACAAAAATTGTTCATAGACATCAGATCACAATCTTCCCACATTGGTCCGATAGGTTAAAGTTTCTGTGAGGCTCTTTTATATGGGCAAAAAGCAATCGGACATGTCAAAAAACCTTGCATGATCACCATCTGTTTCCTGGCGTCAGTAGTGTCTTGTCTGTACATGGCTCCTTCTCTTTCCTTTATTGCCCTAAGGAAGAGTGTTGGTGTGACTTGAGAATTCCTTTTTCATAAGGAGCAGGCAAAGAAGACATTGTGCATTGGTCACATCATGTATGTACATCTGAGCATTCACCAAGACCCTTAACATGAATTGGTCATCACCTTTCTGGCAGTCCATGTCTTTAAACCCACCACCTTGCTGCTCCCCACCTGCTCCATGCTTTCAATACTGTGAATATCTGTGGTTCCTCGCACTGACTCGTATCCCAATACAGGTCATGGGAGGAACCACAGTGTCCAGTGGGGAAATTGGGTATTCTACACACCTGGAAGTGTTGAATCCTGGAGGCGGCCAAAGAGAAGCAAAGCACCGGGTCTAAAGATAATGACTGCCAAAAAGTTAAGAATACATGCTCTTCTTTTACAGCGTAGACTTTTAATACAAGTGACCCTGGGATGTTACTTTAACATTGTATGCAGTACATTGCACTCATTCGTGGACCGTTTAGCACCAAGCACTTCTAATATACTTAGTCCTTTTTATCAGATAAAGTGAAAATGTACAGCTACGTATAGCAAACAACTGGAATTTTCTTGATGTTTACTACAGGAAACCAAAATCTGTTTTGGAAATAGGTTTTGCTGCATCTTGTACCTCATAGTAGTTATCATGTTATTAAAAGGGGACATTTATTTACAGGCTTAGGGACACCCTACAGTATAATGCAATATATTGCAAATGCATTCATGGATACCTAACCTAAGGGTAGTTATCGATAGGAAAATCTCTTGGGAACAACAAAGTAACATAATATATTTTAATTATATCATTGGATACCCACCCTAGGGGTAGTTATAGATGGCAACATCTCTTGTGAACAGCAATCAGAGAAAAAACATTTGCCATTCATGCACCAAATGTACTACACAGGACAACAAAAGCTATTCCTCACTGGAACCATGCCAACTCTTTAACAGGACCTGAACTCTGGAAGCCATGCCCCAAAACAAGGCAAATAGATGACAAAGGACTAGTCACCAGTATTGCCTGTGGTCTCCCTGCAGCCAATCGTTGCCCCATTAATGACTTACTATGCCTTCCTGTTTACTTTAACTGTGCGAGGGTGTCCATCTTGGTAGAGGCAGAGCTTTGATTCCTCATGTCAGACCTGCCCACTTATCACTGGTGATCTGATAACTGGTAGGGTAATGATCATGCAGCAGGAGAGGTGCAGAAATCATACATCCACCGAATAACTGAAGGAGTACTTGTACTCCTGAAAATGCCCCGATTCTTAAGGCCAATATCAGCCCTTTAAATTGTTTAATAATTTTGGCTGCTTAAGGTCCTGTGCTTGCTGGGGACCTTAGGCAGCCTGCTGGGGATCTCGTCTGGCCCCACATCTCCTGCTCATCCTTTCCAGCTCGGTGTTAAAATACCAGTACCCACACACATCGCACACCCGCCCACAGAGCCTGGCATCCATCCACACCGTACGGTGAGCCTGGCACCCATCCGCAGAGCCCGGAAAGCCCGGCATGCAGCCCTGGTGAAATTTGCATGCAGCCCTGGTGAGACCCAAACCCAGCCCTGGCGAGATCTGCACGCAGCACTGATGAGACCCGAACACAGCCCTGGTGAGCCCCAAACCCAGCCATGATGAGACCGTACACAGCCCTGGGGAGACCGGAATGCAGCCCTGATGAGAACGCACACAGCTCTGTTTAACTGCTGTATAGTCATGGATTGATTGGAGCAGTGATTATACAGCAATAGAGAATGGCAACTGGCTATAGAGGACTACCAATCTCAGGAATCCATGACTGCTGGTTGCCATTCTCTATTGCTGTATAATCATGGATGGATTGGATCTGTAGTCCTCTATTGCTGGTTGCCATTCTCCATTGCTGAAGAATCATGTATTGAGTTACAGTTGTTATAAAGAAACTGCCTTAAAATCATTAGTCTGTATTGTTTTAGAAAAAATGTCACATGTCCCTTTAAGAAAAAGTATCAGTGATTTAGTATCGGCAAGTACCTGAGGGAAAATGCTTGTAATTGGTCTTGAAAAAGTGGTATCGCGACATCAGCTAGAGAGGACTACAAATCCCATCAAAACATTATACAACAATGCAGAATACCACCAGTTATAGAGGACTTCAAATCCCAGCAATACATTATACAGCAATGCAGAACAGTATATAAATTTGCTATATACTTTATACTGCTATTCTGCTCCAGAGTGCCGGCCTAATGTCTCAGGTAGAGGGTCTCCGCAGGGGCAGATGTGAAGGATCGCAACAGGGCAGATGTTGCGCATTGCAGCAGGGGCATATGTGGCAGATCGCAGTGGGGCAAATTTGGTGGATCACAGCATAGCTAGATGTGGTGGATCACAGCAGGGCAGATGTGGTGGATCACAGCAGGGCAGATGTGGTGGATTGCAGCAGGGCAGATGTGGTGGATCGCAGCAGGGCAGATGTGGTGGATTGCAGCAGGGCAGATGTTGCATATTGCACTGGGCAGATGTGGCAGATCGCAGCGGGGCAAATGTGGAGGATCTCAGCGGGGCAAATGTGGAGGATCTCAGCGGGGCAAATGTGGAGGATCGCAGCAGGGGCAAATGTGGAGGATCGCAGCAGGGGCAGATGTGGCAGATCGCAGTGGGGCAAATGTGGAGGATCGCAGCAGGGGCAGATGTGGCAGATCGCAGTGGGGCAGATGTGGCGGATCGCAGTGGGGCAGATGTGGAGGATTGCAGTGGGGCAGATGTGGAGGATTGCAGCAGGGCAGATGTGGTGGATTGCAGCAGGGCAGATGTTGCATATTGCACTGGGCAGATGTGGCAGATCGCAGTGGGGCAAATGTGGAGGATCACAGCAGGGGCAGATCGCAGTGGGGCAGATGTGGCAGGTCACAGTGGAGGCAGATGTGGAGGATTGCACCAGGGCCCATGTGGCAGATCACAGCAGGGCAAATGTGGAGGGTGGCAGCAGGGCAAATGTTGAGGGTGGCAGCAGGGCAAATGTGGAGGGTGGCAGCAGGGCAGATGTGGAGGGTGGCAGCAGGGCAGATGTGGAGGGTGGCAGTGGGCCATATGTGGCAGATCACAGCAGGGACAGATGTGGAGGATGGTAGTAGGGCAGATGTGGAGGATGGCAGCAGGGGTGATGTGCATGTGATAGGGTGTTAGAGAACATGGAATAGAACATAGTTGATGTTGACACTTTCAAGTTCAACTATGTTCTATTTTATGTTCTATAATGGCAAGTAGTCACCAGAGCTGCCTGATAATGTCCTCCTGGCTGGTGACAGTTCACACGGCCAGAGGAAGCTTGGGGGGAGGCTGGGAAAAAACCCATTAATCACTAACCCAGCCAGAGGCGCAGCAAGTCTCTCTCTTTACAATATCAGGCGGCAGTTTCTCGCTGGGTCCTCACACCTGAGTCCCCAGCGTGGCCCCATTATTTCTCTGTACATCTTGTGTTTGCTGCCCAGCGGCCAGTGCCCCCCCCCATCTCTCCCCTCGGGGCAGCCGCACCATCGCCCCCACGGTTGTTACGCCACTGGCCCTAACTCAACAGGTGGAGTGTGGTACCTCTTCAAAGAGATCACTGCTTCCCCACAGAGAACAAGGGTCCAATTCTGCAGAATGCTGGCAGGGGGCAGGCTTTTCTGTTTGGGCTGTGGTTAATTTTTTAAGAAAAAACATTGTTTTGATGCATCTGGAATGAATTTAAATTACCGTAATGCATATGACTGAAATCCGCACACGCACACACGCACGCACACACACACACTTAGTAATATTGATCAGATGAGTCTCATTGGGAAATATGTTTATCTATTTTATTACAAGAATTGAAATAGCACCATCAACCAACACAGTACATTCACATCAGTCCCTGGCCTCAAGGAGCTTACAATCTAAGGTTCCTATCTCACACACACACACCAATAACCTACCAGCATGTCATTGAAGCAAATGCATGCAAACTCCATGTAGATAGTGTTCTAATGCGTATTTGAACTGGGATCACCAGCACTGCATGGCTGCTAACCACTAAGCCACTTTATTATCTTACACGTGTATCTTTTCTTATATATAACGATATAAAGAGACTAATTAGTGCTACCTGCTAATTATAAAAATGTTACTTAATTTATATGGTTGTATTATGGCTATTTTAGTATATGCAGTAGGTACCTCAGAAACATCGAGCATGCTTAATATTACTTATATATTGTTTTTAGTTTATCACCATGTACTGAGGCATGCATTAGGGGGGAGTACCACATCCCAATCATTTCTATTTTGGAAAAGAAACAAGAAAAAAGCCAGACTTTTAAGGTACTCCAAGGATCACAGATATAGTATTTGTATAACGTATAATATTATTTAACAAAATATATTTAAACATATTTAAAACATATAGTTTAAAATTGTCTGAGTTTAGGAAAAAAGGATGTAGCCTTCAGCGCCTGTTGTCTGGTGCCACGCTGCCTGCAACTTATCGGCGCAACCTATCCCTGACCACCTCTTGTCTACCGATTCGGTACCAAGCTACCAGACCTTTGCTGACCCGGCATGTCATGGCTCTGCCGCTTGGATCCTGCATTCTGCACCTTCATCCTGCGAGAAGATCTCTGCAACCTGCATGCAGCTTCTCCAGAACATACACCACTCACCAACACCCGTGCCACTCCTTGTTCTTACATACCTGTCCCACTATCCAGGGGTGTTTCGACTGGAGCAGCAAGAGAGGCCACCCTCATCATCTCAGGCTCTTCTTAAGGTACGTGACAACCCCCTAACCTGGCATGGTTTCCAGGTGAGCCGTTCCAATATCAGTGGACCATTTAAAGCAGGTAAATCTATCGTTGCTCTTAAAGAGAAGTATATTCTTTTAATTACAGAATCCATTCTGATAAGAGCAGTTCGATTTGTGAATATTATAACAAGTGTGCCTGGTTTCAACATCTATAGATCCTTGAGCCATCAGGATTCTAAAAAAGATATACAGACCAGCAAAGCTGTGGAATACTATGCTGTGTATCCCACCTAAATTTACAAGTTAGTAGAGCTGTTATTACTAAGTGTGCATTTAGCATCAGTTGATACCCATAAAAGCACCCCACACCTGTTTTCTTATCATTCATTAGTGCTATTGTTGTGGAATTTGCTGCCATAGAGGATCGATCTGTAAATCACAAGTTCTCTATTGTAGTAGAGGTCACTTCCCATTGGTCTTTATGGAGTATTAATATGACAGTAGTCTCATCATTTCCCTGACAGAAAATCCATAGGGATATGAGAAAAATGCACTCCAAGGAGAGCTCAGAACACTGTCCAGACTGAACTGGGAAGAAATCTCTCTTCAATGGTCACAGACAACAGGAATATCCAAAATGTAAAAAATGTGGTTCCATTTTAAAGACAGGCAATCGCCACCCATGATGTCAATGCTACACGTGTAGTTCGTGATCAGGCATGTCCCATGGTATCTGCTACACAGCCCGTGTACTGCATAGTGGACTCCACAAGCAGATAAGCCTGACATTCACATAGAGAAAACATTTATTACAACACAATAAAATCATCATTATGATCCACCCAGCAGAGTTCTATTTGCAAAGCAGAATTTATAATGTATAATTATTAACAATTATGGCAGTTGTACTCATCACTGTCAACATTTATCTTTCCTCATGAGATGGGAAATGGGCTGAAACTCATTCTGTAATCCTTTAAAAATCCTCTAATTTTAAGATATTGTGCTGTGTGGAATGACTGATGGGTGTGCCCGGTAATAAACTTGGTTCAGACATATCTTTCATGCCATTGCCTGATGATTCTATTTAGATGCCACAGACATCTTTAAAAGATGTAAGACAGGTAATTAGAAGGCAAGATTCTAATGTCATTTTTATTAATCAAGGTTTTTCATGTACCCTTAAAACATTTAACCTGATTCATAGGATTGTCCAAACTACAGCTAATGGCACAGGGAATGATAGATGAGGAACATTACTCCATTCAATAGAATTGTAATCTGTTATAAAGGAAACCTTTTCTATGAGAAACATGGAGGTTGCCATTGCTGATTTCTCCCCCCATATGCTAGACTTCCTGTCATGCTGCCCCCTGGCGTCCATAATTTTCGTCCCTTACTCAGAACAACTATGCAACTAAGGCTTTTCTAATCTGGTGTACATTATAGACAGACCCAGAGAAAATGAGCGGAGGGGCTGCATGACTGGGGGAAGGAATAGTCCCTAGAGAAGGGGTTGAATAAAATGGAAATCAGTTGACCTTACCTAATTGGAGGTTGGAGTCAGGTGTTGGGGAGAAGCCACATGGCATAGGACCGCAAGGGCTGATGGGCGTTCTTTCTGGAAAATCAACGGAGGAAGCAGGTTGTCCCGCCCACACTCCCCTAACTTTTTGCAGTTGGAATGGTTGTTTATTTTACAGCAACTTGGCAGGTTAAGGGGTTTTTGGGTGTCTAGAAATGTGAGTCGGTTACAAAATGGGGGGCCATCAGCTGGTATGGTGCTCCCTCCCCCTGTTGGTGTCGGTAGTTGTCGGGGGCCTGGCCCCTTGGAACTTGGAAAGCAGTATCTATCCTCGAGCTGGAGGGGGTGCGGCTGGGGACATGGGAGTGATTTTAGTAGAGGCCTTATTTTGGCTGATTGGCACCCAAAGACCCCTTCTCAGATCCAACAGTCATTCAAATTATTTATTTGTATGTTATTTTGGTTATTATGTTTGCTAACTGTTAAATTTTGGTATGTTTAATAAAGGGCTGCTGTGGTCATTTAAATCCATGTCGTGCAGTCCACGTGTTCATTTAGGTTTTTAACAGAGGGACGTAATTGGTGAATACATCAATCATGAGTATTTGCATGATTAGAAGATATATTCAGGTTGTTTGTGGATGAATGCGTATGAGGTTGTAGGGATTCCTTTGGTTGATATTTTAAGACTGGCCATACACTGCTGATTTTTTCTTGTTCAACCCTGAGGGCTGACTGAGAAAAAATGTTTGACTTCCCCATCCATGCTAAATAGCCTGGGTGGGTGAATCCTCCTCACCATAGCAAGAGTGCCACTGTCAGAATACCAGAACAGTGAAACATTGAGATTTGTCGTAAAGGAGGTTGCCCTAAGAGGGACAGGCATCACTCAAATTTTGGCATAGTTGCAGGCCACAATTCGAGCAGTGTATGGCTAGCTTAAGATACTTCAGTTGTATCTAACTAGGTCCATATTGCCATACACTTTCTGACCAGTTGGGTCTTTAAAAAGACTGTTTTCAGAGCTGTAAATCATTGCTTGACTGAAAATAATGGAAACAGTTGCAGCTGTAGATAATTTCCTTCAAAAGAAATCTATTTAGTGAACTGCATACCTCCCAACTGTCCATCATTTGGAGAGCTTGTCCCTCTTTTGGAACCAAATCCCTCTGTTCCTCTTTCCCCTTTTAGATGTCCCTCTTTTTGGTCTGATGTATATATCTCATAAAAAAAATATTTTGTATCTATTGAGGCATTGTGGGGCAATACCACGGTATAAGGCGGCATCGTAGTCACCCAGGACTCTCAGCCAAAGGGGCTGAGTGGCTCCAGGAAGCACCTACTTTTTGTAGGAAAAAGCCTCTACACCTAGAACCAAACTGCTAGCAGTTTGGCTGATTGTTTTCTCTTCTCTTCGACTCATATCATGTTTTCTCTTCTCTTCTACTCATATCATTTTTAGGTGTTCTGAGACACAGTAGGGAAACTGTTCCTTTCAACCTCTCCACCCCCAAAATTGGATTGCTTTGTGACACTATGATGTTTGAGCTTGTTAGTGGGATACTAAAGCTTGCTACTTGACTGGGTGGTACAAGGCAGTTGTCCTGGGGGCAGTAAGTATAAATCCAGCTGTAGCACATAAAGACCATTCAATATACTCTAGAAAGCATATGGAAATGATACGTAAAATGACAGGATTTTGCATCTCTGCTAAAAGATATTGTAAAGATTAATATATGGTACCACTTCATGGTTCTTCTTGAGTCACGCAATCTCATCAGTCAAGCTTTCAATCTGAGACGCAAGGTCAGAGTGAGTCAAGCTGAGGTCATCTAGTACTTTGTGCAGACCATTGTTATCAGCTTCCAAACTTTGACGGAGACTTTGACATCCTCAAATCTGCACGGCAGAAGATGCAATTATTCAGCTATTAAAAAAAAATATAAAACAGAATTATAAATTGTCTTGGAAATGTATTGTCAGGTTGAAGAACATTTTTTGCATTATCCGCAGTGATTGCTTGAAACACAAATAGACAAGAGTTTCTAATTGAACATGTTTTGATTAAGTGGTAGGGTAATTAATTTTCAAATGATGTGTAGAAAAATATTGAATCAGCATATTCATTATGAAAACATGAAGGCATATATACTGTATATCATCACAGGTCCCCTTAAGGAATTGACGTGAAGAAGAATAGGGAAGCTGTGATTTGCTCATTTGTCCCTACTGCTGATTTTGGCTGGTCAGGGTTTCTAGAGGCTGTATACTTCTTTCAGGTCAGTGGCTCACTAAATAGTAAAGGATGGAGCCCTAGAGAATGCCCTCTTCAAAATAAGTCAATGATTAAAAAAAGTGACTGCATGGAAGTCAGAACTCACAGTGGATCAGGCATATCTGTTTTGGCAAAACAACCAATCAGGCACTTCCCCTGGACCAGTTTACCCAATTCACTAATGCAGAACACACAGCTGCCCTCCATAGAAAAAAACATTTGCTCAAAGGAAGTAGGAGTTCCCTGCACCTTGTTGAGCTCCAGTTACCTTGCAAGATCCAATGTGACACACATAACTTACAATGGAAGTGAATCCTTTCCGTATGCAAAACCCTCAAAAACAAATGCAGTGCCTCCCCTTGCCTCCCTACTTTGTTTGTGATCCACACCTCTGGGCGCATCTGATGATGGAGGATCATGCTTATTCTTTCCGATATAATAGTGCTTCTCTGTTACAAAACTGCTATTCCTATAGTTACGGTATGGCTTTATTCTTGTCATTAAACACTAAGTTATCATTTAGGACCAATTCAAACATGTGTTGTGGTAACATGCATGAACTAGAATCAATTATAAACATGTTCTATTCATTTTCAATAGCAACTCTAATGCTCAAAGGAAACATTTCAGTTAATCGTAATGCACTAGCATATGATATGGTGTGCTATGTTATAAAGAATGGCACATGTCTGATATTTGGTCCATTGTGGTGCTTTGGCAGCCCATTCAAATGAATCAACATTAATGTGCAAAATAACATGTCCTATGTTATATGTGTCATATGTTAAACACATTGTTATTAGGGGAATATGGACCCCTAAGTCAGATGCTTTCATTATGCACTCTACTCCAATGCACACAATGTGTTTCCATTTTCATATAACTTGTTATGTTCCCACAATTGCTCTTGGCTATGCTCCCTATATTGGAAGACCTCAGACTTTCTAGGGGACGCTAAGCATATATCAAGCTCTGCGTGGAAGAAATGTGAATTCATTATACTTAATAAAGTTCAGCGTAACATGACCCCTTAGCTGCCGTGCACTTAAAGTGACCAATTAGTCTGACCATACAGATATTTTTTCCCTTACCAACAGCACATAGTCACCATCCTTCACCATCCAAAGTCTTTCATACTCTAAAGCTGGCCATACACCTACAGATTATCTGCAGATTTTCTATGGTCAGATGGAAAAAGAGCAACAGATTCCTCCATCTACGCTAAACTGTGTGGGTGGAGGAATCTCCCAAATGGGCCAAGCTTTAGTATCTTGCTAGTCGGCCCCACTGGCTCTCAAAATACATGAACAATGCCAGCGGGGTCAACTAGCAAGATACTGAAGCTTGGCCCAGTGGGAGATTCCTGACCATAGAAAATCTCCAGATACTCTATAGGTGTGTGGCCACCTAAAGCCTTGTCTATCAATTTATCTCCTAGCCTCACACAAGTGTTCCCTAAAGCAGCTGATTTCTGCCTGGATTATCCCCGGATGCAAGCAATAGTTGCCTTCCATCTCAACCAAAGAACTGTCCGATGATTTTTTTCTAAAGAAAATCATTGCATTAAATATCTAGACCTTTATATATTAATCTCTCCAGCCTTTCACTTACAATGGTTCACTAATGGCTGTTCTTTACTTAACCTGCTGGTGAGAACCCCAGTTTAGTATTCACAATCAGATTTTATAATATATTCTGATTTATATTCTGATGCTATATAGCAAATATTTTACTGGGCCCCATTCTTTCTAGACGAAAGAATGCCAACCCAACATTTGAAGCAATAAATTAATAAGCTAATGGCACTTGAAAATACATAGGAAGGTTTCGTAAAATAACAAAAAATGACTATTACATTCGTAGGAAAGAAAGCCTAGGAGCTGTAGAAAAAAGGGTCACCAGTATAAAGCAAAAGCGGTAGAATACAGTAAATAATAGAAGGTATTATTGGCTTACCATTGCCAATGCAGCTTGTAGTTCAATCCTTTGAGCTTGTAAAGATCTCTTAACATCAGTGATTTCACTTTTACTGGATGGGATCTTTTCAGCACTAGATGATATTTACTGTTTCAGGGCTTGACTCTGAAACATAACCATTAAAGATTTAGGAAAAAAAATAGGATTTTAGTTTACAATTATAATTGCGATGATGTGGGGTTTTTTTTTACTGTCTCATTAAATTGAGCTTAAAGTGCAACTGAAGCCAAAACTTTTTGTTAGTTTTGGATAGAGTGAAGAGGGGTTAGAAAACCTTAGGTTTTTTTTATTGCTGTCTGTGCCCCTGTTATAGAGATTTGCCTACTCTATTTGGCCTGGTGACCATTATCACTAAAAGTGAAAGTAAAAGAAAATTAAAAATTTTCGGTTTTCATTAGAACAGGAATAGATGGGAATCTCTGACACCCGTCTCTCCACTTGCCCCCCTGGACCCTATTTAATCACCACTACTCCAGTCACCCTCTTGCTCTATCCTACACTCTCTTACTCACATTTTCAATCTTTCCCACTCTACTGGCATTTTTGGCTCCCCTCTAAAACATGCACTGGTCACCCCTAGACCAAAAAAAACTCTCACTGGACCCCACCAACCCTAACAATCTCAGACCAATCTCCTTACTCCCATTTACCTCCAAACTCCTAGAACGCCTTATCTACAACCACCACCTCACTGATAACAACCTCCTTGACCCCTTACAGTCTAGTTTCGCCCCCAACACTCCATTGAAACCGCTCTCCTAAAACTCACTAATGACTTACTAACTGCTAAAAAAAATGACCACTACTCCTTACTCTTGCTATTGGACCTTTCTGCTGCTTTTGACACAGTTGACCACCTGTTGCTCCTCAAAAAACTAAGCTCCCTTGGCCTACAAGACTCTGCTCTGTCATGGTTCTCATCTTACCTATCTAAGTGCTCCTTTAGTGTCACCTACAAATCTAACTCCTCCCCTCCTTTTCCTCTTTCTGTAGGGGTCTCCCAAGGCTCTGTCCTTGGACCCCTTCTCTTCTCTATCTACACCTCCTCCCTTGGTCAGTTGATTACCTCACATGGCTTCCAATACCATCTTTATGCCGATACAATCAAATATATCTTTCCACTCCAAAACTCACCCCCTCAGTGTCCTAACGTGTCACTAGTTTACAACCTCAATTCCAAAAAAGTTGGAATATTGTGTAAAATCTACTTAACACAATGCAATGATTTGCAAATCTCATAAAAAAAGGTTTGGCCTAATTTTGACGTCAACTGCCCCTCTTGGTTTTTTATATTTCTTCATACTAAGCTCTCATATCATTCAACATTTTGGTGAGGTCCGTTCCACACTATGGTCCCTTGGTAGTTGGAAATGTACCATGACAGAGAGTTTTGTATCCTTTGTATAATACATTGGAAGGGATACTATACGATACAATGAGTCATGGTTCTTTTTGAGTCACACAATCTCCTTAGCCAAGCTTTCAGTTTTAGGTCACAATATTCCAAGCTGAGGTAATCTTGTACAGACTATTAATTGCAATTTCCACGCTTTAACAGAGGGTTGTCTCATTCTCAAACCTGTTTGAGAGGTAATGTGATTATTTGGCTATTACTCAGTAAAACAAAAATAGAACAAAAATGTAGTTGTTGATCTTAAACTTACTTTGGATTAGAATCCTCAGCTGCCAAACGAACATTGTCAATTTGTTGGACAATACCTTTTTTTTTTGCAGTGGCTAAATGAATCTTCTGTATGCCTCCAAGAGTTTTTGATAGTACATGTTTTAGTTGATGCATTTAAGGGCGTTAACATTTTATGTTATCAGCACAATCATTATGAGAACATGATGGTAAAAAAACTGAAACATACTAGTACATTCACAGTTTGTTTGCACATTAATAACGAAATATGTATAGCGACACCAATAATGCTTTAAAATCAGTACCTGCTTCATAAGGCATTCAGTGATTTGGTGTCCTTTGCTGTAGTCCTTTACCTGCTTGTTATTATTGAGGTTCTGTTAATACCAAGCCTTCATTTTGTATTCAGGCTATCATTGGCTTTTACCAAATCCTGCATTTTGCTTGGGTATAAAGCAAGACCATTGTTACAATTTTGCATGGTTTCCTTCTCACTTCCAGTTATAGTTGCTTGGCTACCGTGAGGACCCTTTGGTTTCAATTAGGGATGCACCGATACCGGTATTTTGGTACCGAGTACGAGTACCGATAATTTTTTTTGGTAGTCGCCCAAATAATCGAAATCGGCACCGATATCGATACTAGTATCAGTATCGGTGCATCCCTAGTTTCAATACTTCGGGGCGGATTTATAAAAGGTTCGCACAGCACATAGCTGGGTGAACATTGTTCGCACGTGTCACGATACCGTGCACGGGTGTCCCCACACCACGTGCAGGTATCTATACAAGAGAACCAATACGTGACCACAAATGCTTACAATCTATAATTTATTAGCTGCACCAAAACACCACAACCATAAATAACCACACCACCACCCGCAAGTAACATGTAAAAATATAAGCAACAGGGCAACCCCTGGGCAGCAGGACACAAGGAGGAAGCCACTGATCAAGAGACCTCAGGGGTAACGGTCAGGAGTCAGGTCCAAGTCAAGGTACAAGGCAGGAACAGGATACAGGCAACAGTATACAGGCAACAGGCTATGGCAACAATACTGAAGCACAGGCCTCATTGCAGGGAGAGGTTAATACCCTCCCAGATCAGCACCAAGTGGTGCCTAATTGCTGGGAGACACCTGCAGGCGAACACTGGAACTGCAGGATTAGGTTCCAGCTCCACAGTGCCACCTGGAGGCGCTCTGGTCCCTGACAGCACGGCATTACTGCCACTAAGTGCAGCCAACGAGCAATAATACCTTGTAAATGGCATATTCCCAGCTTGCTGCTGGGCAAACCTTTTATAAATCAGCCCTGTTAAGTGACTCACCCAAAACTTGTAGATAAGGACTTCTCAGTTTATTAGTTTTCAAATTTGTTTGGCCCCTTTCACACAGGTGTTCCATCCCCAATTGTTATTGACCCATGATTAGATTAATCAAAAATGGACTGCAATCTTTATGGGTGGCCAGATGAAAGTGGATGTCAGCATGCAGAGCTGCATACTAATATGATTTTTAGTGAAAGGGGGTAAAGCTCTGTTTTTAGTTTGTGTCCAGGTTCACTTTTGCGTACCAGACAGGATGTGGGCGGATGTAGGTCGATGTACCACCGTTTACATCTGATTGCCCATAATCATCATGTCTTCATTTTTCCTCCATCACAAGACGGATGAAAAAAAAATGGAGTGTGACATTCGTTTCCATATTCATCCTACTCAGCAGGGGATCAGTGTAGGATTCCCTACTGTGATGGAATGGAAGATGACCATGTGAAATGGGCCTTTAACTGCTTTACCTACAAAGATATTTATATTTCTGTTTGGTCAGTTTTCAGATTTACACAATCCTTCCAGATGGTATACCTTGTTATTGGACAGTGAAGAAGGAGCAGTGGACACATGAACTCATCATTCTGCTTTTTTCTCTCGTCAGCATGTTCCTTGTCAGCCCATGAGCATGGAGCACACCTGACACCTATTACTGAATGCTGCGGGCCTGGCCTATTCTGCCACTGGACTCTGTCAATGGGCTTTGGGAGCCCGGGCCCTTCCAACTTTCAGTCTGAATGCTGCTGTACAGGGAATGAAAAGAGGCTGGTAGCAATTTAAAATGC
The DNA here is from genome assembly GCF_000935625.1 of Nanorana parkeri. Taxonomy (NCBI): domain Eukaryota; kingdom Metazoa; phylum Chordata; class Amphibia; order Anura; family Dicroglossidae; genus Nanorana; species Nanorana parkeri. The sequence goes on from NW_017306323.1 coordinate 2,823,450, forward strand.
AGTATTACCAGATACCTTTTAAATACATTTAAAGAGTTATTAAGGCATAAACAACTAGTAATTGGTATTTTCTATATCTGCCTGGAGTTCAGCTTTAAATCAAGGCAAAGAGCAATTAAAGGACTTTGCAAGGGTAATTTTTTTCAAGAAGTACTAACCTCAAAAAATAAACCAAACGTACATATACTATCATATGCAGGCTATATAAAATTAATATGGGGAAAATAATTGGTTAAACCGCGGGTTGGCAACCTTGGCACTCCAGCTGTGATGAAACTACCCATCCCATCAAAACCTCTGCCTCTGGGAGTCATGCCTGTGGCAGTCCGAGTCTTGCAATGCCTCAAGGGACTTCTGGTTTCCAAAAATAGCTGGAGTGCCGAGGTTGCCTACCCCTGGTCTAGGTCTATACACCTGATGAATTGGAGGGGGGCAACTAAGGAGTAAAAGGGGGCAGAGGATTTGGTTTCAAAAAGAGACTGTCCCTTAAGATGAGTTTTACTGAATAGGAAACAGAAAACAGAGGAAACATTTTTGCTGCAGAGACGAGCTCTCAGAGTTGTCTGTAGCAACTTATAGCTTTTGTGCTTTCTTAGTTCAGGTAGAAAAGTGAAGATCAGCATATGATTAGTGAGAAACGTTATGCTGGATTTCACTTTTCTAACCGCAAGTTAGAAAAAAGAAAAGTTATACGTTGATTGGTTGCTACAGACAACTCTGAGAGCTCGTCTCTGCAGCAAAAAAATGGCAGCCAAAATGGGAATGGGAATCTGCCACATTCTCAAAGGAGACAGCCAAGGGTAGCAAAGGTTTTATGGTGAACTGCTACTGCACACAATTTACTAAACCTATAAATACCAAATACACTACTTCCTAGCATTACTTTCTCCTGACCCCTGCACTGTGTGTTATGCATTCTGTACATTATGTACTCTATGTGTTACTTACCCCTGACCCCTGCACCCTATGCATTGCACACTCCTGACCTTGCAACTTGTGCATTATGCACCCCTGCTGCCTGCTCCCTGTGCATCAGACACACCTGACCCATAAAAAGTGGGCTCAGATTTTATCTAACCATACCCCTTTAAATCCTTCTCAAGTTTACCATACCCACAATTTCCCGCAGTGCACTACATGCTCTGTGTCATTTCTCTACACATGGTGCCAAGATATTTCGTACGTATAATATAAATGTCTATCTCTTGTTGCAAAGGTCTGTGGCCAATTGTTTCAGGACATGTTAAAAATGGGAAGTGGTGTGTGCAGTGTCTCCTCTTGCCTCCACCCCTATTTTCATCATATAATGTGCTACAAACCTGTGGGTGCTTTTGAAGATGAAGAACAATGCTTATCCATTCAGGTATAATATCATTCCTATGTTATACAATTACTACCCCTTTGGTTAAAGCATGGATGTATTCATGCCACAATTCTCTTTACTATTAGTACATCTGGGCATGTTAATTTATCGAACCCCCCCCAGACAATGCAGCCTCATTATTTCCAATTTCATATCACTATTAGGTTCTCAAAATTGTTCTTGGCTATGCCTTCATAGTTAAAAGACTTAGGCTTTCTTCCTTTTAATGTTGACTACATTTATGTATAGGGTCAACCAATCCATAATTCATTTTGAATTATGAGCAGATATCATAAGGTGAAATTAACCACCTTATTGACCACCATCTCGTATAAAGCAGTGTTTACCTTTGCCAATGTATAAAGAAACTGCTGCCAAATATGAACTGTTCATCTTCTGAGAAGCCCACTGCTGCACAATCAGTGAGCAAAATTTGAACCCCCAGACACCCACTTATTCTTCCACTGGGTCCTGTCATCTTGCCTTTGACTGAGCAGATTTTGAAGATATGAGTGTGTTTACATGCTTGGGTAGCACCAACCTGCTCTAAGAGCATGTGGGGGACTTCAGAGGCAGGGTGGGCTTCCTCAGGGATGAGTCCTTAGCCGGTTGTGGGATGCTAATGTAAAGTTGGATACCAGTCACTTTAAGCTTTCTAAAGATTTTATTCCATCAGCAACTCATAGTTAAGGGCTACAGATATCTAAGACAGTACAGAACTCCGGGATCACTGACCACTTCCCAACTTGACAGTGCAGAGGGCCTTTAAAATAACTGCATTAATACTGTTTATTGAATGTTATGCTGGGCAGTAGACATAGCAAAGATTTCCTTAGGCAAGGTCTAAGCCCATCCTGACTTCTCTGGCACCTCCTGCAAACAATTTCCTCCCTGGTTCTTCATCCCAGGAACAAATTTATACTCTGACTGGGTCCATACCTGACCACCTGCAGGCTGCAGACCTGGTCAGGCAGCACAACATTTACCCCAAACTGTAGGGCCAGGGGAAAGAGAACTCCCAAGGTCAGAGCCAAATATTTATGTCCTCCCCCAGCATGCAACACTGGCCATGAACCTCCTAATGATCGGCTAGGGAGACATACCTAGGTGGTAATCTTGGTTAAAGCGAAAGTGTACATTTATTGTCTGCCTTCTGGACTCTGAATGAGAGATGTCTGCATTTGGCTTTCCAACTCTTCCAAAAACCACGACCATCTCAGTCTTCCTGTTTATTTTTCATTTAGTCTGCTTTAGAGATGGCAGCAATCGTTGGGAAACTGGTGCTGGTCCAGGAATAGTTGAAGTCTGCACTATCAGATATATTGTATATGTGCTGATTACATGTATATATTACGTGGTGTAAAATGATTTTGGTGTGGCCATCCTTAGTATGTTATCGGAAATCAGCTTTCATTTTAGAACTACCATCAAAAACAGGTTTCTGATCAGTTTCTTATCCATCCACAATTAACAAAGTTTGTGTACCTCACTGATGGTTGATTTAATGCAAACTTGCCTTATTTTGTAGCTTAAGGTAGTTTGTACCCTGTTCCTTATTGCTTGTTGGACATACAGACTTGAAACCTGTTTAGCTTTTTGTTCCGACAGAAACTCTGAATTGATCATTACTTGTTAACAAACCCCTTTTACTTAAATTACATGTGATGTTAAGGAGAACCTGCGAATGTAGGACTCAAAGAAGTTGCCATTGCTGACTTGGTTCTTAAAACTGCATGTTCTGTATGTTTCATCCTAGTCCAATTCTTTAAGGAACTGTCTTGAACCAGGAATGAAGGGCAGGTGATCAGGCTTTCAGGTCTCTCTGGCTTTATGCTTCTTCCAGGTTAGTGACTCGGGTATTGAAGCCAAGAACAAGGTTAAGGATTGGAGCCTGCATTTTTAAACACCAAGACAGCAGTGACCGGTCCCATATTTAGTGTGTGTAGTAACCATAGTAAGTAAATGTAAGCTGATTTCTGATTGGGTATTCTGGGTTAATACATAGCAGTATTATATGCAGTACATTGTAAATTAAGAATGGTTTAACCATTTTAATAGAATTTGAGCTTTAGGCTGTTGGTGTGAACTGAGCCCATCTGTGACAAGGCAAATTGCCTTGTCTTGCATCGTAGCTGTGTGGAAAAAATGGCCAGCGCAGCCCCAATGCATTTGGTGTGAATCTAACCTAAATGCTATTTTTTTTACAACATATGGCCAAGTGTCTAAAAGCTTTTTTGCTTTTAACCAACTCCTTGTTACCCAGATTAGATAACATTAATCCAAAAACACACATATTTACAGAAACCTTTTTTGCATCAGAATAAAGCTTTATTGATAAGAAATCACCCTTCTAAGACACAAGCATCTCTTATTATATTATTAATTATCAGAATTGAAGAAATAGAACTCTAGAGGTAAGCTTCATGGGGACATCCGAAGAGTTTCAGGAGATTGTAGGGAGTGTAAAAGATACAGGAGGGCTTCACGGTACCAATCAGACCTTCTCCTCGCGTTCCCTAACTTGCTGGGACACTGTTCTTCCATCAACCACTTCCTCAATAATGGTCCTTACCTTTCGGAACTTTTGTGGCTCTGAAGAGAAAGAACTTGTATCAGTTAATGGGAGCATTTATGTATAGAATGTGCCAAGTTCATGTGTGTGTGCCTTCTATACACATAGTGAGTGTGACACAGTATTTGGTACTGATGTCTTGAAGTCACTTTGATCTAAGTCTTTTAATTTTAACTGTTCTTGTATGGGCTTGGTTGATCTGGTGTGCACAATTCAAAAGCATAATAGCAGGTTACTATTTTCTGAGCGCACACTTAGGTGTGTAGATGGGACTGAGTATGGATTTCTGAATAGCCAGGGGCACAGTGCAACCACCCACACATATAATATGATAAAAGGTTGAAGACTCTCTGCCTGCCCCTTCTCTGCCTGCCCAAGGTCTTCCTTGTTACTACCCCTGTATAGTTCTGTCGCTCAGTTTGGCTACAAATGTGCAGAAGTGGCCAGGAAACAGAAACAAAATAAGGGAAAAGTTATCAAAATCTGTAAATCTTGAGACTCGACATGGACTCCTCTAGACATTGGCCCACAAGAGCCATTATGGTAACTACATCCTTGTTCCTATTCACCTGGACAAGCTAATACTTATTTACAAGAGTCCCTTAGATACAAAGATGATAACGTATAACTAAAAATATATTTTATAACATATAAGGAAGCTTTATTAATAACTGTTAATCTGACAGAATATATTTTAAGAATGTTCACTTTTACTAAAGCCCATAAAGAGAACAATAATTTAATCTGCTTACCTTTAGGACACAGAGCAGGTTGGGCTGGGATAGAGCTATAATAAAGAACAAGAGGAATGTCATTTTTAGTCTGATCGTTCACTTCAGCAAAAGTACGTTTTAACATATACTGATACAGTTAAGTATGAATACAATTTTTTTTAACAGTATTGGTACCAACGTCTTAATAAAACGTTTCTTACATGGACTGTCCATCAAGTAAGCAGCGGTAGGTTTCAATTTCCCTCTCCAGCCTAGTCTTGATGTCCAGAAGGTGGTCATACTCGATGCCTTGACTCTCCATTTCTGTCCTAACTTGACACAACATTTCCTCCAAGTTGCTTATTTTTGCCTGAATGTGCCCAAGCTGCAGACAGTAGCTTCCTTCTGTCTCTGCCAAGGAGCTTTCCAGTGTTGTTTTCTAAAGAAAGAAACCATTGTTCATTAAATATATAGTTCTCTATATGGATATCGGCAGTCTTACACTTATAAAGGTTTGGTGATGACTCACTGTTTGCTTCACTTAAAGTACATGCATACCCATTCACTAAAATCTCATTAAAACATTCACATGTTAAAGTAATGTAAAAAGTAATTTCTAGCATTTTAACATTTTGCAGCTTTCATTAAAATAATATCTGGTTATTCTGCCATGAAGATTCTTGTGCAGGCACTTCCTGTTATAGGGTGACAACTATCGCTGTCTCCAAATTGTGCTCCTGTGTTGTCTCCCTGTCACACACACTTCGAAGGGAGACTACAGGTGGCCGTACCGATGCACATTTACCCAAGAGGTAAAAACTATCTTTTTAAAAAAAACTGAATTTTTTTTATATTACAAAGTGCTTTAGAAAACTAAATGTCATTCAGTTGGGGTTTACCTGTACTTTAACCTGTTGGTGGTGACCCCTACTTAGGGTCCACAATCAGATCTTGGATATAGCAAATATTCTAGTGAGATCAAATCTTTTTTACACCAAGAAATGCTAACCCAAAACTGGAAGCAACACATTTAACAGGCCAAATAAAGTTAAACAGCAGTAAACGAAATGCAAAATCTTATTGTCTGTAATTATGTGTTATATTTCAAAGTAACCATACGAATAGTAACTACTAATAAGTTCTGGAGTACAGTGATAACATAAGCTTTATTAGTTATATAGTCTTACCATTGCACGGGCGGCTTGTAGTTCAATCTCTAGAGATTGAACGGACCTCTTCAGATCAATAATTTCATTTCTGGTAGATTGGATAAGCTCAGTACCAGATGAAATTTCCTGTTTGAGGACTCGACTCTGAAAATACAACCATAAAAAATGATGGAAACTTAAATGGAAGGAGTTTTGCCTACAATTATAATGGAAGTAAATCAGCCTCTTTTTTTACCATTTCAATGAATTGAGCTTCAGCCTCCCTTCTGTTTTTCTCTGCTAAGCTTTCATAGTCAGCTCTCATATTATTCAGGATTTTAGTGAGGTCATTTCCTGGAGCAGCATTCATCTCCACAGAGAGTTGTCCTGTGACCCCTAGGAAGCTCTTCATTTCCTGAAAGCAATAATAAAAAAGCTAAGGCTGAAGTTTCCTAAAGTGTTAAGTGACTTTTTTGATTCAGAAGAAAGACTAAAACGTATAGCACAGTGTATGATATAAAAGGAAACGCAAGTTGTGAACCAATAGTAACAGACATTATAAGGATTACTAGTACCTCTTCATGGTTCTTCTTGAGACACCCGATCTCCTCAGTCAAGCTTTGAATCTGAGCTTCAAGGTCACATTTAGCCAAGCTGAGCTCATTCAGTACTTTACGCAGGCCATTAATATCAGCTTCCACATTAAGACGGAGGCTCAACTCATTTTCAAACCTGCATGGCAGAAGATGTGATTATTCACATACTGAGTAAACAATACACAGCAAAGCTATTAGTAGTCCTAAAAAGTAATTATTGATCAGAAACTTACTTCATCTTGAAGTCATCAGCTGCCAAACGGGCATTGTCAACTTGGAGGACAATTCTTGCATTATCCAGAGTGGCTGCTTGAATCTATACAGACAGACAAAGGTTTATGGTTGCCATGTTTATATGACTTAATTAAGTTAATACATTTTGTAATGCTATAATTTATTATGCAAGGAAAGGAAACTGCCAGACTGTTGAGGAGAAAAATTGAAACATTCCGATACATTTTCATGTATATTTACACCAATAATGCTTTAAAATCAATACCTGCTTCTTGAGATCCTCAATGATTTTGAAATATTTGGAGTAGTCCTTCACTTGCTTGTTATCATTGCAGTGCTGTTCATACCAAGCCTTAATTTTGGATTCAAGGTCAGCATTGGCGTCTTCTAAATCCTGCACATTGTTTAGGTATGAAGCCAGACGGTCATTGAGATTTTGCATGGTTTCCTTCTCACTTCCACAGAGGAGGCCATCTCCACTGAAGTAGCCTGCACTAAAGTTACCAACAGCTCCTCCACTCAAGCTCCCAACACCAAAGTCACCAAAAGCACCTCTACTTTGGTGAGCACCAAAGCTTCCAGCACCGCATGTAGCTCCAGCGCTACCAAGGAAGGAGCAAATGGATGTTCCATAGTTTCCACCTCCAACAGAGAGCCTTGATGGAGCACAGGGTTTTTGGCAAGACATGTTCTTGGTATGATAGCCCTCCTAGTAAGTAGGTGAAAGAGATAGCAAGCTTACTCTAGGATAAAATCATTAGCCTTTATATGCAAAATCATGTGGGTGGTTCAGTTTCATTCAACTCCCAAACCAATGTCTGGCTGTTAAATTCTTGATGAAAGGTTAATTAAAAGACTCAGTGTGTCCACTTGTGCCTACTTTGAAGAATGCCTTAGGCTGGTCGTTAAGATAAAATGATGGGTATAAAAAAGGGTGGAGCATGAACAATTATTATTTTCTTTTCTTTAATCTTGTAACTCTAGACAAGATCAGAAACACCTCATAATCAGTTTGCTGTTGCATGAAAATTAGTTTGCTGTTGTCCAGTGCCCAATATGATATGTTTTAATTCCTAGACCTTTCACCATTTTTGTTGCCTGTCTATAGACTTGTTCTATCTTATCAATATCTTTTTGTAAGTGAGGTCACCATACTCAGACATGGTATTCTAAATGAGGTCTAACTAAAGATATACACTGAGTGGCCAGATTATTATGACCATCTGACGTTTGTAGGCAAATTAGCTATAATTTTGCGCTGAAGTTGCTAGAGGGCCAGAACAATATAAAAAGGGAAGCAGGTTGTTTATCCAGACAGTAGAAGTGATTTTTTTCTGAAGATATGGGTAAACAATGCGATTTAAAAGCCTTTGAACGTGGGATGATTGTTGGCGCTCGGAGCCATGGAGCAAGCATCAGCAGAACGGCAGAATTTGTTAAATGTTCAAGAGCAGCTGTTGTTAAAGTGTTTAAAGACTGGACTGTCAGCCGAAAATCTGGGTCTGAACGTGCGAATTGTGGCAGCCGTGACTAGGAATCACGTCTCCAGTTGCATCATGCAGATGGCAGAGTGAGAATTTGGCGGAAACAGCATGAAAGCATGCACCCCACATCCATGAGTACAACCCTTCAAGCTGGTTGGGGCAGTGTTATGGTTTGGGGCATGTTTTCCTGGCATGATTTGGGCCCTTTAATTCTTGTGGAACAACATCTGAATAGCACAACATACCAAAGTATCGTTGCTGATCAAGTTCATCCTATCATGTTGATGGCGTATCCCAATGGAGATGGCTTCTTCCAACAAGACAATGTGCCATGCCACGGTGCTCCTATTGTGCAGGATTGGTTTCAAGATCATGAGGGAGACTTTACCTTGCTTAGGTGGCCCCCACAATCACCAGATCTCAATCCAATTGAGCATTTGTGGGACGAAGTTGGAAGAGCCATCAGGCAGCTGGTTCCACAACCATCAAATCTCACAGAACTGGACAGTGCTATTCATCAGGCATGGTGTCAGATTCCTCGCATCATCTTTCAACATCTCGTGGAGTCAATGCCAAGAAGAATCGCTGCAGTATTGAAGGAAAAAGGTGGCCCAACGAAGTACTGATGGGGTGGTCATACTCAGTGTATATACTGTATGTGTATATATATGTATATATACATATACTGTATGTGTATATATATATATATATATATATATATACAAATCCCACCAATGCATTATACAGCAATGCAGAACAGTATATGTATTGTATATAAAATATATAATGTATTGGTAGGATTTGGACCTTATTTTCTAGCAGTGCCCCTCCCGAGACTAGACTCTGGATACGCCCTGTCACAGGGGGATGCAGGGAGCTGTGTGAGGTGCTACCAGTCACTGAGGGCCCCAACCAGACTCATTTAGAGCAATCTTTGTGATACATTACAAAAGACGATACCGCTTGCCATTTAATTAAGTGTGTGATGAAAAATTAACCACGGTTTATGGGTTGGGCATTCCATGAGGGATTTCAGGCTCCTGCAACATCAAGCCTGAGTATATTCTTCCAGGTAGACTATATCGGTGACCTGCAACATAGGTATGAAAAGGCCTGGACCAGATGCCCATGGGATTTATAACATTAAGGGGCTGATACACTAAAGGAATTCACTAAAGAGTTTCCAGTGTTCCATTCCAGAGGGAGTTTAAAAAAAAAGACAGAATTTCTCCTTTAGCAAATGACACCCTTCACATCAGCCCCCCTTTAATGTCAGAAGCCCCACCTTTCACATCAAGAGCCCCTCTTTCACTTCAGAAGCCCCCCTTCACATCAGAGGCTCCTTCACATCAGGAGCCCCCCTTTAATATCAGAAGCCCCCTTTACATCAGAAGCCCCCCTTCACATCAGAATCCTCCCTTTCACATTAAGAGGTCCCTCCTTTCACATCATAGCTCCCCTCTTTATATCAGAGCCCCCTTTCATATTGGAATCCCTCATTTTACATCACAGTCCCCCCTTCACATCCTACCATCAGAAAATGATGATGCACCACTGAGGAAGCCAGAAGGCACCATGGTTGAGAAAGGCCGACATAGAGGATACACATGTTTCTGAAGAAGCGCTAGCTATCCCTGGCCTCAATATGTTCATAGTCACCCTCAAGGAAATTGTATTTAGCCTGAAAAGTCATAGAAGGTTAGACTTCCCAATCTGCATACTTGTTTCAGATATGTGAAGCGCTGAAGCCTTCAGATCTAGCAGCCAGACAAATAACATTTTCAAAAGCTCAGTAATGGCAGCCTATAATGGCAGCCTATGTGCAGGTTTCCTTTAAATAACACACAGCAAAATAGTAGGGCTGTGGAAATTAAAGATTAATTTCTCGATTAATCGTTAAACTTTTTGATCGATTAAAATTATTTTGATCGCTAATGAAAACACTCACCTCTCCGCCGGCTTCCGGGAGTACTGTCGGCGATCCGGTGAAGTCACGGACATCGACATCACCGGACTCCTCCCCCCCTTCCCCAAGTGCCTCAGCCGGCTAACGAAGGGAAGGGGGGAGGAGTCCGGTGACGTCGATGACCGTGATGGCTAACGAAGGGAGGAGGAGTCCGGTGACGTTGATGTCCGTGACGTCACCGGACTCCTCCCCCCTTCGTTAGCCGACGGAGCCACTTGGGCCGGTGAGTTTGCCCAAGAAACTTTCTGCACAGCAATGAAGTAATAAAATGAACTAGGATCACACTAATCCAGCACGTTATTATTCTGAGTTGCCCCACTCAAGCGGCGGCCATATTAAGCGGGGCACGTGAGATTAATAACGTGCTGGATTAGTGTGATCCTAGTTCATTTTATTACTTCATTGCTGTGCTGTATGTGTATAGGCCAATGTAGTTGGATTTGTATGTGCGTTATAATTAATCGAAATTAATTGATTACAATTTTTTTCGATTAATCGAACACGAAAATTTTAATCATTACCAGCCCTACAAAATAGCCAAACCAGAAAATTCTGCCGTTTAGCTAATTTTCCAAATCAACCTATTGGTCTAGATTTTGAAATCCCGAATTCCCCTGCAATTCATTTTTTAGTGAGTATACCTGCTATTGTGGGTCAGGCTTGTATATGGGTGGAGCACAAGGGGACACGATAATCTCGTATTGCCCAGGGGCCCCATGAGTTGTCAGTCTGCCCCTGCTTAGAGATGGCAGCAATTGTTGTGAAACTGGTGCTGGTCCAGGAGTAGTTGAAGCCTGCACTAGCAGATACTGTATATTGTATATGTGCATATTGCATGTATACATTAAGCTGTGTAATCAGATTTTTTTTGTGGTCCATCCATAGTATCTTATTGGAAATCAGCTTTAATTTTAGAACTGCCACCAAAAACAGGTTTCTGATCAGTTCCATATCCATCCCCAATTAACAAAGCTTTTGTACATCACTGATCGTTGATTTAATGCGAGCTTGCCTTATATTGTAGCTTAGGGCAGTTTGTACCCTGTTCCTTATTGCTTGTTGGACACATAGACCTGAAACCTGTTTAGCTTTATGTTCCGGCAGAAACTCTAAATTGGATCATTACTTGTTAACAAACCCTTTTTACTTAAAGCACATGTGATGTAAAGGAGAACCCGTGAAGGTAGGACTCAGGCCATGCCCCCTCCTGACCCAAAACAAAGCGAGCCAGCTGGGGTATGTTCCAGAGGCCGAACGCTCTGGAACGCACTTTCTATAGTGTGACTGGGCCCTCATTCCTTTTTCACGTTCACTGCTCTGTTTTAGATACAGTGGTATATTAGGTGCATTATATATTTGGATGTGCTTTACATGTTTTACCAAACACCCCTACCAGAGGTATTGGAATTTGGGGGTATTTGAACAATGACACACTGACACTTGGGGGTCCAGAACAATGACACACTGACACTTGGGGATCCAGAACAATGACAGACTGACAATTTATATACTGTTCTGCATTGCTGTATAATGTATTGCTGGGATTTTTAGTCCCCTTACAGCCAATGCCATTCTGCATTAGACTGTAAGCTCCTTTGTACAGAAACTAACGTGACTGCCTCAGTGTTCTCTGTATAGCCCTGTGATATATTTCAGTGCTATATACATGTATAATAATAGTGTGAGACTGTGGGGGACCATAAGTAGCATACCATTGGCGGGTGGGGGGGGGGCGGGGGTGCTAACCATGTAGGCTGTATGGGGCGCCATGATTTCTAATGGCAGCCCTGGGCGCCTGTACAAGAAAATTCAGCTTTTTTCAGAGCACACAGGGAGAACCAAATCTAGTGGTAAGCTAATATGCAAACATCGACTTCACTTAAAAAGTCAGAGGTTTGACCTGTTCCCGCCTACCAATGGCACTTTGTTGCCATCACTATGATGACAGACCTTACTTATAGGTCACAGTGTGTGTGGGTAAGCCAGACCAATCCTCCATTTTCCTAGATTAGTTCAATATCTGCCTAATAGACGTGGCCGGCCCAGTTTCGGGGGTGTTGTGGTAATCTGCAGGTACCTATTAAATTCAAGCTCCATAATACTCTTGGGTCACTGTATGTGAATGTCTACCAGTCAACTTCTCTCTAATTAAAGACAACATATTCTCTGCAGTTTTATATGTAACGGCCAGAGATTATGTGAGCTAAGGGGATTAGGCTTTAGGTCTCATGAAATAGCTTGGGGTGATTATTTCAGATGATTGCAAAATGATCAAACGGTGTGTCCTGGCAGCAGGGAAAGCTTATAGAAGTCTGGGGTACATCACCAGACTGATCAAAGGCAGGATGAAGGATGACCTGATTTCTTCTATATGTAAATATAGATAGTTAGATCTCATTTAGAATACTGTGTCTGGGTATGGTGACCTCACTTACAAAAATATATTGATAAGATAGAACAAATCCAGAGACAGGCAAGAAAAACGGTGAAAGGTCTGGGAATTAAAACATATCAGAAGAGACTACTGGACAAGAGCAAACTGATTTTTATGCAACAGCAAACTGATTATGAAGTGTTTCTGATCCCATAACACCTCCATACCAATTTATTTTATATTCTTGCACTACTAGTAAAAGTTTGAGGTATTGTTTCTCAAGAATCCGTCAAGCTTGTCTAAATAGTGCAATGCTCTAGATGGCATTTGCCTTGCCCATTTACTCAGAATATTATCTATAAAATCACTGGGAGGGTAAATAGTTTCAAAACATGAATTACTTGTCCAGAGTTACAAGATTCAAGGAAATAAAACAATTATCCATGCTCCACCCTTTTATCATTTTATCGTAACAACCAGCCTAAGGCATTCTTCAAAATAGGCACAAGTGGACACACTGAATCTTTTAATTAACCTGTCATCAAGCATTTAGGAGCCAGACATTGGTTTGGGAGTTGAATGAAACTGAACCACCCACATGATTTTGCATATAAAGGCTAATGATTTTATCCTAGAGTAAGCTTGCTATCTCTTTCACCTACTTACTAGGAGGGCTATCATACCAAGAACATGTCTTGCCAAAAACCCTGTGCTCCATCAAGGCTCTCTGTTGGAGGTGGAAACTATGGAACATCTGTTTGCTCCTTCCCTGGGAGAGCTGGAGCTACATGTGGTGCTCAAAGCTTTGGTGCTCACCAAAGTGGAGGTGCTTTTGGTGATTTTGGTGTTGGGAGCTTGAGTGGAGGAGCTGTTGGTAACTTTAGTGCAGGCTACTTCGGTGGAGATGGCCTCCTCTGTGGAAGTGAGAAGGAAACCATGCAAAATCTTAATGACCGTCTGGCTTCATACCTGAACAAAGTGCAGGATTTAGAAGATGCCAATGCTGACCTTGAATCCAAAATTAAGGCTTGGTATGAACAGCACTGCAATGATAACAAGCAAGTGAAGGACTACTCCAAATATTTCAAAATCATTGAGGATCTCAAGAAGCAGGTATTGATTTTAAAGCATTATTGGTGTAAATATACATGAGAATGTATTGGAATGTTTCAATTTTTCTCCTCAACAGTCTGGCAGTTTCCTTTCCTTGCATAATAAATTATAGCATTACAAAATGTATTAACTTAATTAAGTCATATAAACATGGCAACCATAAACCTTTGTTTGTCTGTATAGATTCAAGCAGCCACTCTGGATAATGCAAGAATTGTCCTCCAAGTTGACAATGCCCGTTTGGCAGCTGATGACTTCAAGATGAAGTAAGTTTCTGATCAATAATTACTTTTTAGGACTACTAATAGCTTTGCTGTGTATTGTTTACTCAGTATGTGAATAATCACATCTTCTGCCATGCAGGTTTGAAACTGAGTTGAGCCTCCGTCTTAATGTGGAAGCTGATATTAATGGCCTGCGTAAAGTACTGAATGAACTCAACTTGATTATATGTGACCTTGAAGCTCAGATTCAAAGCTTGACTGAGGAGATCGTGTGTCTCAAGAAGAACCATGAAGAGGTACTAGTAATCCTTACAATCTCTGTTACTATGGGTGCAAAACTTGCGTTTCCTTTTATATCATACACTGTGCTATACGTTTTAGTCTTTCTTGTGAATCAAAAATGTCACATAACACTTTAGGAATCTTCAGCTTTATCTTTTTTATTATTGCTTTCAGGAAATGAAGAGCTTCCTAGGGGTCACAGGACAACTCTCTGTGGAGATGAATGCTGCTCCAGGAAATGACCTCACTAAAATCCTGAATAATATGAGAGCTGACTATGAAAGCTTAGCAGAGAAAAACAGAAGGGAGGCTGAAGCTCAATTCAATGAAATGGTAAAAAAGAGGCTGATTTACTTCCATTATAATTGTAGGCGAAACTCCTTTCATTTAAGTTTCCAACATTTTTGATGGTTGTATTTTCAGAGTCGAGTCCTCAAACAGGAAATTTCATCTGGTACTGAGCTTATCCAATCTACCAGAAATGAAATTATTGATCTGAAGAGGACCGTTCAATCTCTAGAGATTGAACTACAAGCCGCCTGTGCAATGGTAAGACTATATTACTAATAAGGCTTATGTTATCACTGTACTCCAGAACTTATTAGTAGTTACTATTCATATGGTTACTTTGAAAAATAACACATAATTACAGACAATAAGATTTTGCATTTCATTTACTGCTGTTTAACTTTATTTAGCCTGTTAAATGTGTTGCTTCAAGTTTTGGGTTAGCATTCCTTGGTGTAAAAAAGATTTGATCTCACAAGAATATTTTCTATATCCAAGATCTGATTGTGTACCCTAAGTAGGGGTCACCACCAACAGGTTAAAGTACATGTAAACCCCAACTGAATGACATGTAGTTTTCTAAAGCACTTTGTAAAATAAAAAAATGGCAGTTTTTAAAATAGGATTGTAGTCTCCCTTGTAAGTGTGTGTGACAGGGAGACAACAAAGGAGCACAATTGGTAGACAGCAATAGTTGTCACCCTATAACAGGCAACACCTGCACACCTTCATGGCAGGATAACCAGATATTATTTTAAATAAAGCTGCAAAATGTAAAAATACTAGAAATTACTTTTTTACATTACTTTAACATGTTAATGTTTTAATGATATTTTAGTGAATGGGTATGCATGTACTTTAAGTGAAGCAAAGAGTGAGTCATCACCAAACCTTTATAAGTGTAAGACTGCCGATATTGATATATAGAGGACTATATATTTAATGAACAATGGTTTCTTTCTTTAGAAAACAACACTGGAAAGCTCCTTGGCAGAGACAGAAGGAAGCTACTGTCTGCAGCTTGGGCACATTCAGGCAAAAATAAGCAACTTGGAGGAAATGTTGTGTCAAGTTAGGACAGAAATGGAGAGTCAAGGCATAGAGTATGACCACCTTCTGGACATCAAGACTAGGCTGGAGAAGGAAATTGAGATCTACCGCTGCTTACTTGATGGACAGGCCATGTAAGAAGAGTTTTATTAAGACATTGGTACCAATACTGTTAAAAAAAATGAATTCATACTTAACTCTAACAGTATTAGTTAAAAAGTACTTTTGCTGAAGTGAACGATCAGACTAAAAATGATATTCCTCTTGTTCTTTATTATAGCTCTATCCCACCCCAACCTGCTCTGTGTCCTAAAGGTAAGCAGATTAAATTATTGTTCTCTTTATGGGCTTTAGTAAAAGTGAACATTCTTAAAATATATTCTGTCAGATTAACAGTTATTAATAAAGCTTCCTTATATGTTATAAAATATATTTTTAGTTATACGTTATCATCTTTGTGTCTAACGGAATATTGTAAAGTCAATATTGAGCCAATGTCTAGAGGAGTCCATGTCGAGTCTCAAAATTTACAGATTTTGATAACTTTCCCCTTATTTTGTTTCTATTTTCTGAGCATTTCTGCACATTTGTAGACCTCAGCAAGAGAAGCAATGGGGAAAGGCTGAAGGGGATGTTGAGGCTTAAAAGCTTCAAAATACTTTAGGTTAGTAAACATGAAGCCATCCCTCCTTGCTCTGGTTTGGTGGAATATAAAGTAGTTGTAGCTGCAGCGCAAGCAGACTGCATGCTGCCTCCAACAGAGCTACAAACAATTATGTTCTGAAATAATCACATGATACAAGGGACAGAGCTTTTCAAATGGACATCATTAGGTCTGGTGAACTGTAAGTAGCCAGTGCACTATCATATCAAGAAAAAAATCACAAACTATGCTGGGGTAGTAAAAAGGAAGACCCAGGGGCAGGCAGAGAGTCTTTAACCTTTTATCATATTATATGTGTGGGTGGTTGCACTGTGCCCCTGGAAATTCAGAAATCCATCCTCGGTCCCATCGACACACCTAAGTGTGCACTCAGAAAACAGTAACCTGCTATTATGCTTTTGAATTGTGCACACCAGATCATCTGAATGAAGCCCATACAAGAACAGTTAAAATTTAAAAAAACTTAGATCCAAAGTGACTTCAAGACATCAGTACCAAACACTGTGTCACACTCACTATGTGTATAAAAGGCACACACACATGAACTTGGCACATTCTATACATGAATGCTCCCATTAACTGATACAAATTCTTTCTCTTTAGAGCCTCAAAAGTACAGAAAAGTAAGAACCATTATTGAGGAAGTGGTTGATGGAAAAACAGTGTCCCAGCAAGTTCAGGAACGTGAGGAGAAGGTCTGAGTAGTACCGTGAAGCCCTCCTGTATCTTTTACACTCCGCTACAATCTCCTGAACCTCTTCGGATGAAGCTTACCTCTAGAGTTCTTTTTCTTCAATTCTGATAATGCATAATATAATAAGAGATGCTTGTGTCTTAGAAGGGTGATTTCTTATCAATAAAGCTTTATTCTGATGCAAAAAAGGTTTCTGTAAATATGTGTGTTTTTGGATTAATGTTATCTAATCTGGGTAACAAAGAGTTGGTTAAAAGCAAAAAGCTTGTAGACACTTGGTCATTTGTTGTAATAAAATACCATTTAGACTGGATTTGCGCCAAATGCATTGGGGCTGCGCTGGCCATTTTTTCCATCACAGTTCTGTTGCAAGAGAAGGCAATTTGCCTTGTCACAGATGGACTCAGTTCACACCAACAGCATAAAGCTCAAATTCTATTAAAATGGTTAAAGTACTCTTAATTTACAATGCAAGTGAGACCTGAAAGCCTGATCTCCTGTCCCTCATTCCTGTTTCACTTCAGTTCCTGAAAGAATTGGATCAGGATGACACATCTTGACCATGTACTTTTAAGAACCAAGTCAGCAATGGCAACTTCTCTGAGTCCTACCTTCATGGGTTCCCCTTTACATCACATGTACTTTAAGTAAAAGGGGTTTGTTAACAAGTAATGATCCGATTCAAAGTTTCTGCTGAAACAAAAAGCTCAACAGGTTTCAGGTCTATGTGTCCAACAAGCAATAAGAAACAAGGTACAAACTACCTTAAGCTACAATATAAGGCAAGCTTGCATTAAATCAACAATCAGTGAGGTACAAAAGCTTTGTTAATTTGGGATGGAGAAGAATCTGATCAGAAACCTGTTTTTGGTGGTAGTTCTAAAATGAAAACTTATTTCCGATAAGATACTATGGATGGCCACAAAAATGATAATTTTGCATAATGTGTACATGTAGTATGAACTTATACAATATATCTGGTAGTGCAGACTTCAACTGCTCCTGGACCAGCACCAGTTTCACAACAATTGCTGTCATCTCTAAAGAAGACTAAATTAAATATAAACAGGAAGAATGAGATGGTTGTGGTTTTGGAAAGCCAGATGCAGACATCTCTCCCTCAGAGTCCAGAAGGCAGACAAGAAATTGAAACTTTTCCTTTAACCAAGTTTGCCACCTTGCCCTAAGCAAGGTGACTCCTTAAATTTATTTTGGAAAGCATAGACTAGATACATAGACTAGATTTGGTTTCTCCTAAGCACCCAGTTATGGTGTGCATCTGCCTGCTTCTGGGTGTGACCTTGGCACAAAGCAGAGCATCCAATAATGCAGAGTTATGAATAGGAGTGTCTCTTTAGCCCATCACTAGGAGGTTCATGGCTAGTGTTGCATGCTGGGGGATGACATAAATATTCGTCTCTGACCTTGGGAAGTTTCTTTCAACCGGTCCTCCAGTTTGGGGGAGGGTGCCTTAAATGCTGTGCTGTCTGATTAGGCCTGCAGCTTGCAGCTGGTCAGGTATGGACCCAGTTAGAGTATAGATTTGTTCATGGGATGAAGAATCAGGGTAGAAATCTGTTTGCAGGAGGTGCCAGGATGGGCTTAGACCCCGCCTAGGGAAATCTGTGCTATATCTACTGACCAGCATAAGGTTTGAAACACAGTGTTACTGCAATTATTTTAAAGGCCCTCTGCACTGTAAAGATGGGAAGTGGTCAGTGATCCCAGAGTTCTGTACTGTCTTAGATATCTGTAGCACTTGACAATGAGTTGCTGATGAAATAAAACCTTTAAAAACCTTAAAGTGACTGGTATCCAACAAACAGCAGAGGGCTCATCCCTGGGGAAGCCCACCATGCCTCTGAAGTCTTTCCTCGGTCCCATGCTTAGAAACCAAATGAGCACTGCTTTTTAAATTAGCCTAGACTGGATACAATCCAGCATAACTAATTTTTTTTTCAATATATATTTTTATTTTGAATTTTTCAAATATAACAAGCATGGAATTGTCATACAAAGGGGAATAGTACAAAAACAATAAAAGGTTCGCTCAGTTCGCTCAACGGTACACAGTTATACATTAGGTCATCTAATCAAGTATAGAAAGAGCAAACTCAGAGGGAGAGGATGGGTGAACAGGGAAAGGATCAGGGCTAGAGGAAGGAAAAGGTTAACTCAACATCAGCTCGCTTTAGGGGATCCACATTTTCCATTTTCTATCAAATGCGAACATATCACCAATTTTAAGCACATGTAGCCTCTTGAACTCATAATGTAACTGCAAGGTTTGGTAAGTTTCGTTCACAGAGTCACTCAACGGGCTTCTCCAATGCCTAACAATACTGAATTGAGCAGCCAGTAAGGTGTGGACAACCAGTGCTCAATAGTGAACAGTGAAGCGGTCTATTCCTATCAGTAGGAGACCCAGAGCCGGGTCAGGGGTTGTGATACAACCAGTCATAGAGGAAATCAGCTTAAAAATGCTTCCCCAATAGCTCGTCAGGGATTTGCATTTCCAGAGTGTGTGCAAAAGTGTACAAATCTGTTCGCAGTTTCTCCAGCAGAGCGCCGAAGCTGACGAAGAGAATTTTAAGACCTGGTAAGGGATTAGATACCAGCACAAGAAAACTTTACGAGAAAGCTCCCACAAGTCAGCGTTTTTCATGGCAGAGTGAATGGAACTGCAGGCAGAATTCCACTGTTCAGGGAGAAGGACCCACCCAACTCTTTTTCCCATGCAAAAATTGCTGGAAATTTAGTAAAGGGACTCTTATGTTGTAGGAAATTATACATGAGCAATATACCCCCCTTACATGTAGATGTGAAAAAGAGGTATTTCCATATTGGAATTGGCACTTTAGGCAAGCAGACATTAGGGAGGGGAGAGCAGGTGATATTTGTAGAAAGGTATCAGCGGTAGAGAGCTTATACTTGGAAAGGAGTTGCGGGAAAGGACGCGATTTGAGGTCTTGCAATAGGTCATGCACCCAGGTCACACCCCGTCTGGACCAATGAGCATGAGGGAAGTCCGGAATAATTAGGGCTAGAGCCGATATTGGGATTGGAGGTGAGATCAGTTGGTCTGTGGGGGATTTGTGGAGCATGGACAAACACCAGACCTGTATTCTAGCTTGAATAGAAGGATGATAGTGGCTTATGGAATAAGACGAGGCGGTGTGTAGAAGCACAAGGGAGTACAGTGAGACCCCCTGTGCCAATTCACTCTCCAATAAAGGCCATATTTTATCCTCTGGTGAGTGAATCCAAAATCTAAGTTGGGACAGGATAGCTGCGAGGTGGTAATCCTTGAGGTCAGGATAACCAGTTCCACCTACCTTTGCACTTTTGGGAAGGCAAGCGCGGGGGCATCTCGTTTTTTCTTTTGATAGGGAGATTGTGATAGGGAGAAGTGTAGCGATTTAAAGTACCAGTTAGGGGTGGGGATGGCAATAGTTCTGAAAAGGTATAAAAGTTTGGGGAGAAGGAGAATTTTAAACACACCAATCTGGCTGTCCAAAACATAAAGCCCTTTACTAGGCATTGTAACTCTTTTTTATGGAATGGAATGAAATAATATTAGAAGTGTTGAGTCAGGGCTGTTAGTACCTAAATATTGGAGGCCGCTGGTTGTCCACACAAAGGGGTATGTAGCTTGTAAGGCAGTGCGAGAAGTGTAATCCAAATTTATGCTTAATATAGTACAATTGTCAACATTTAGTTTACAGCATAACTAAATTTAAGGAGCCACCTTGCTTAGGGAAGGTGGCAAACTTGTTTAAAGGGAAAGTTTAAATTTCTTGTCTGCCTTCTGGACTCTGAGGGAGAGATGTCTGCATTTGGCTTTCCAACTCTTCCAAAAACCACGGCCATCTCAGTCTTCCTGTTCATTTTTCATTTAGTCTACTTTAGAGATGGCAGCAATTGTTGTGAAACTGGTGCTGGTCCAGGAAACTGTTGTGAAAATGGTGCTGGTCACAGTTTTTAAGTATGTTTCATCCTGATCCAATTCTTGCAGGAACTGACATGAAACAGGAATGAGGGACACGTGATCAGGCTTTCAGGTCTCACTGGCTTTATGCTTCTACCAGGTCAGGGACTCAGCATGTTAAGGACTAAGAGCCTGCATCTTTATACACCATGACAGCAGTGACAGTTCACACATTTAGTGTGTGTAGTAACCATGGTAAGTAAATGTAAGCTAATTTCTGATTGGGTATTCTGGGTTAATACATAGCACTATTATATGCAGTAAATTGTAAATTAAGAGTGTATTAACCATTTTAATAGGATTTGAGCTTAAGACTGTTGGTGTGAACTGAGCCCACCTGTGACAAGGCAAATTGCTTCGTCTTGCATTGGAGCTGTACTGGAAAAAATTGCCAGTGCAGCCCCAATGCATTTGGTGTGAATTCAACCCAAATGGCCAACTGTCTAAAAGCTTTTTTGCTTCTAACAGTTTTGTTACCCAGATTAGATGAGATTAATCCAAAAACACACATATTTACAGAAACCTTTGTTTGCATCAGAATAAAGCTTTATTGATCAGAAATCACCCTTCTAAGACACAAGCATCTCATATTATATTATGCATTATCAGAATTGAAGAAATAGAACTCTAAAGGTAAGCTTCATGGGGACATCCAAAGAGGTTCAGGAGATTGTAGCGGAGTGTAAAAGATACAGGAGGGCTTCATGGTACCAATCAGACCTTCTCCTCGCGTTCCTTAACTTGCTGGGACACTGTTTTTCCATCAACCACTTCCTCAATAATGGTCCTTACCTTTCTGAACTTTTGTGGCTCTGAAGAGAAAGAACTTGTATCAGTTAATAGGAGCATTCATGTATAGAGTGTGCCATAGTATGTATAACATGGTTCATGTGTGTGTGCCTTCTATACACATAGTGAATGTGACACAGTGTTTGACAGTGATATTTTGAGGTCACTTTGGATCTAAGTCTTTTCATTATAACTGTTCTTGTATGGGCTTCATTCGGATGATCTGGTGTGCACAATTCAAAAGCATAATAGCAGGTTACTTTTTTCTGAGTGCACACTTAGGTATGTTGATGGGACAGAGGATGGATTTCTTAATAGCCATGGATTAGGGTTTCCTGGCCATAGTGCAACCACCCACACATATAATATGATATAAGGTTGAAGACTATCTGCGTGCCACTGGGTCTTACTTGTTACTACCCCTGTATAGTTTGTAATTTTTTCTTGACATGATAGTGTACTGGCTACTTACAGTTCACCAGACCTAATGATGTCCATTTGTAAAGCTCTGTCCCTTGTATCATGTGATTATTTCAGTACATGATTGTAGCACTATTGGAGGCAGCATGCAGTCTGCTTACTCTGCAGCTACAACTACTTCATATTCTACCAAACCAGAGCAAGGAGGGATGGCTTCATGTTTACTAAACTAAAGTATTTTATTCCTTTCAGCCTCAACATCCCCTTCAACCTTTTCCCCATTGCTTCTCTTGCTGAGTTTGTCTACAAATGTGCAGAAGTGTCAAGAAAACAGAAACAAAATAATGAAAAAGTTATCAAAAATCTGTAAATCTTGAGAGTCGACGTGAACTCCTCAAGGTTGTATGATAACTACAACCTTGTTCATATCCACCTGGACAAGCTCATATGTATTTAGAAAATTCCCTTAGACACAAAGATGATAACGTATAACTAAAAATATATTTTATAACATATAAGGAAGCTTTATTAATAACTGTTAATCTGACAGAATATATTTTAAGAATGTTCACTTTTACTAAAGCCCATAAAGAGAACAATAATTTAATCTGCTTACCTTTAGGACACAGAGCAGGTTGGGGTGGGATAGAGCTATAATAAAGAACAAGAGGAATATCATTTTTAGTCTGATCGTTCACTTCAGCAAAAGTACTTTTTAACTAATACTGTTAAAGTTAAGTATGAATTCATTTTTTTTAACAGTATTGGTACCAACGTCTTAATAAAACTCTTCTTACATGGCCTGTCCGTCAAGTAAGCAGCGGTAGATTTCAATTTCCTTCTCCAGCCTAGTCTTGATGTCCAGAAGGTGGTCATACTCTATGCCTTGACTCTCCATTTCTGTCCTAACTTGACACAACATTTCCTCCAAGTTGCTTATTTTTGCCTGAATGTGCCCAAGCTGCAGACAGTAGCTTCCTTCTGTCTCTGCCAAGGAGCTTTCCAGTGTTGTTTTCTAAAGAAAGAAACCATTGTTCATGAAATATATCCGTGGTACCGAGCAGAATAGGAAATCAATAAAAAAAGTAAAAAAAAAATAAATCAAAGTTAAAAAAAAGATGTTAAAAATGTAAATAAATATTAAATTTAACAAAATAAATAAAGATTTAAAAAATAAAATAATAATAAAAAACAATTGGGCGGAGCTAGCAGTGATAACTAACTCCGACCAACTGTTTCCTATTGGCTGGCACCTGCTAGGACCTTCTAGCGGGTCCCGGCTAATGTATAACAACTGGGCAGATCTCCACTGATCTGTCATTACAACTGGGCAGAGCCAGCCGTGAGATCACATCTGGCTCTGCCCAGCTGTCATTTGCGAGGGAGAGGTGTTATGTTCGCCCCACTTCGGCTCAGTCGAGCTGAAGCATATGCCTTCGGCTCGGTTAAGCCGCTCGGCCGCCTTCGGCAGATGTACGGGCTATAGTGAATAGCCCGTACAGCAGCCCTTCAGTTCGACTTTGCCCTTCAGAAGCTTAGGCTGATCCTTCAGCTAGCTTTGTGAATAACCCTTGGGACATAAGGAAAGGGGAAGTCATCGAGGGGCGATATATTTCCCCTCGCTTTCTATCCTATGTACAGGATTAGCGGAACCCAGACCAGGTTTTCGGGTTGATTTTGGGTCTGAATAATCCAGCTCGGGTTTTGTGTCTCTCACCTGGATTGTTAATTTCTTAATGATTGATTTTCCAGGTGAGATAAAAGGGGGAAGGCTGAAGCATGATGTTGCTCTGGCCTGGGACTCAGACAGCAGTCTGAAGCTGGCCATACACCTTACAATTGATCTGCAGATTTTCTGTGGTCAGATGGAAAAGGTGCAACAGATTCCTCCATCTACACTTAACTATGTGGATGGAGTAATCCCCACCTGGGCCAATCTGTTGCATTTTTTCCATCTGACCACAGAAAATCTGTAGATAATGGTAAGGTGTGTGGGCACCTTGAGAGAGCTACAAGTTGGATATTTGTGATTAAGGATGCTGAAAGTACTTTTGTCTTGTGAGGTGGCTGAGATAAGCTCACCCCCTGGTAGAGAGGAAATCTGAATGTTTAGTCAGAGCCTGGATGGCAAGGATTTATTTTCTGTTTTATTTTGTTTTATTGCAACCTTTTAAATAAAAACTGACTGCAAGTCAGATTGAAAAAGAACTTTGCTGCCTGGACTATCTTTTTCCATGGGAAGGTGATCCCCATTTGAGCTATACCCCCACACCTTCTAAATGTCATTCAGTTTGGGTTTACAATTACATGTACATTGACCTGTTGGTGGTGACCCCTACTTAGGGTACACAATCAGATCTTGGATATAGCAAATATTCTAGTGATATCACATTTTATTTAGACCAAGCAATGCTAACCCAAAACTTGAAGCAACACATTTAACAGGCTAAATAAAGTTAAACAGCAGTAAATGAAATGCAAAATCTTATTGTCTGTAATTATGTGTTATTTTTCAAAGTAACCATACAAATAGGAAATACTAATAAGTTCTGGAGTACAGTGATAACATAAGCCGTATTAGTAATATAGCCTTACCATTGCACGGGCGGCTTGTAGTTCAATCTCTAGAGATTGAACGGACCTCTTCAGATCAATAATTTCATTTCTGGTAGATTGGATAAGCTCAGCACCAGATGAGATTTCCTGTTTGAGGACTCGACTCTGAAAACACAAGCATCAAAACTGTTGGAAACTTAAATGGAAGGAGTTTTGCCTACAATTATAATGGAAGTAAATCAGCCTCTTTTTTTACCATTTCAATGAATTGAGCTTCAGCCTCCCTTCTGTTTTTCTCTGCTAAGCTTTCATAGTCAGCTCTCATATTATTCAGGATTTTAGTGAGGTCATTTCCTGGAGCAGCATTCATCTCCACAGAGAGTTGTCCTGTGACCCCTAGGAAGCTCTTCATTTCCTGAAAGCAATAATAAAA
Organism: Nanorana parkeri; assembly: GCF_000935625.1. NCBI lineage: Eukaryota > Metazoa > Chordata > Amphibia > Anura > Dicroglossidae > Nanorana > Nanorana parkeri. The sequence goes on from NW_017306323.1 coordinate 2,848,401, forward strand.
AAGATAAAGCTGAAGATTCCTAAAGTGTTAAGTAACTTTTTTGATTCACAAGAAAGATTAAAACGTATAGCACAGTGTATGAAATAAAAGGAAACGCAAGTTTTGCATCCATGGTAACAGACATTGTAAGGATTACTAGTACCTCTTCATGGTTCTTCTTGAGACACACAATCTCCTCAGTCAAGCTTTCAATCTGAGCTTCAAGGTCACATTTAGCCAAGCTGAGGTCATCCAGTACTTTACGCAGGCCATTAATATCAGCTTCCACATTAAGACGGAGGCTCAACTCATTTTCAAACCTGCATGGCAGAAGATGTGATTATTCACATACTGAGTAAACAATACACAGCAAAGCTATTAGTAGTCCTAAAAAGTAATTATTGATCAGAAACTTACTTCATCTTGAAGTCATCAGCTGCCAAACGGGCATTGTCAACTTGGAGTACAATTCTTGCATTATCCAGAGTGGCTGCTTGAATCTACACAGACAGACAAAGTTTTATGGTCGAGCATGTTTATATGACTTAATTAAGTTAATACATGTTGTAATGCAATATTTTCTTATGAAAGGAAAAATATATCATCTGCCAGAGTGTTGAGTAGAAAAATTGTAACATTCCAATCAATGCTCATGTATAGTTAGACCACTAATGCTTTCAAATCAGTACCTGCTTCTTGAGATCCTCAATGATTTGGAAATATTTGGAGTAGTCCTTCACTTGCTTGTTATCATTGCAGTGCTGCTCATACCAAGCCTTAATTTTGCTTTCAAGGTCGGCATTGGCGTCTTCTAAATCCTGCACTTTGTTCAGGTATGAAGCCAGACGGTCATTAAGATTTTGCATGGTTTCCCTCTCACTTCCACAAAGGAGGCCATCTCCACTGAAGTAGCCTGCACTAAAGTTACCAACAGCTCCTCCACTCAAGCTCCCAACACCAAAATCACCAAAAGCACCTCCACTTTGGTGAGCACCAAAGCTTTGAGCACCACATGTAGCTCCAGCTCTCCCAGGGAAGGAGCAAACAGATGTTCCATAGTTTCCACCTCCAACAGAGAGCCTTGATGGAGCACAGGGTTTTTGGCAAGACATGTTCTTGGTATGATAGCCCTCCTAGTAAGTAGGTGAAAGAGATAGCAAGCTTACTCTAGGATAAAATCATTAGCCTTTATATGCAAAATCATGTGGGTGGTTCAGTTTCATTCAACTCCCAAACCAATGTCTGGCTGTTAAATTCTTGATGAAAGGTTAATTAAAAGACTCAGTGTGTCCACTTGTGCCTATTTTGAAAAATGCCTTAGGCTGGTTGTTACGATAAAATGATAAAAGATGGATCATGGATAATTATTTTATTTTATTTAATCTTGTAACTTGAGACAAGTAATTTATGTTTTAAAACTATTTACCCTCCCAGTGTTTTTATAGATAATATTCTGAGTAAATTGACAAGGCAAATGCCATCTAGAGCATTGCACTATTTAGACAAGCTTGACGGATTCTTGAGAAACAATACCTCAAACTTTTACTAGTAGTGCAAGAATATAAAATAAATTGGTATGGAGGTGTTATGGGATCAGAAACACTTCATAATCAGTTTGCTGTTGCGTAAAAATCAGTTCGCTCTTGTCCAGTAGTCTTCTGATATGTTTTAATTCCCAGACCTTTCACCATTTTTGTTGCCTATCTTTGGACTTGTTCTATCTTATCAATATTTTTTTGTAAGTTAGGTCACCATACCTGGACACAGTATTCAAAATGAGGTCTAACTAAAGATCTCTCTCTCTCTCTCTCTCTCTCTCTCTCTCTCTCTATATATATATATATATATATATGTATATACACAGTATATAGAAGAAATCAGGTCCTACTTCATCCTGCTGTTGATCACTTTAGTAATGCATCCCAGACTTCTATTTGCTTTCCCTGCTGCCAGGCCACACCGTTTGCTCATTTTGCATTCATCTGAAATAAGCACTCCAAGTTCTTTCATGGGTCCTATAGCCTAAGCCCCATACATGTAGTATTGAAGGTTGAATAAAGACACAGGTCCATCGAGTTCAACCTTTATGTGTATGTTTGTGTGTAGTGAGTGCATGTGTATATGAGTCCCTTTCTGGTCTTAGTTTCTAAGAGTACCCTTAGATCACATAATCTCTGGCTGTTACATTTAAAACTGCAGAGAGTCTGTTGTCTTTAATTAGATAGAAGTTGACTTTTAAACATTCACATGCAGCGGGCCAAGGGTCTTATTGCACTTGAATTTAATAGGTGCCTGCAGATTACCACAACATCTCTGAAACTGGGCTGGCTACAGTATTAGGCAAATATTGACTTAATCTAGGAAAATGGAGGATTGGTCTGACTTACCCACACAAACTGTGACCTCTTAGTAAGGTCTGTCATCATAGTGATGGCAAAATAGTGCCATTGGTGTGTGGAAATCGGTCAAATCTCTGACTTTTTACTGAAGTCAAGATTTGCATATTAGAACACCACTAGATTCTGTGCTCGCTGTGTGCTCTGAAAATTAATTGAATTTTCTTGTAAATGCACGCAAGTGCTCGTTTTCGCCGTAGGACAGGAAGTATGCTAAGACTACATAACACCTCTTCTCATCTCCATAACATAGGTGGGAAGTGTGTTCTTTAGTTTACTTACTGTAGTTGAACTGGGCAAGGCTAACACCCTTGCTTGAGATGCTATGGCTGCCAATTCCAGCCCCAAAGGAGACACCTTTATCAAATCTTATCAAATCCATTTGGTTATATTAGCTTGAGTCCACTCAATACCTTATCGCATCCTAAGCCCTGATGAAGGGGTGGAGTGTGGTTGCCCCCAAAACACATTGGCTGTTTTTTGCTTAATCGATCTATGAACCATTAAAGGCAGTTTGGGCTCTTTCATCTTCTGGTGTGGCACCCTTTATTTCTGAACATTGACCCTTGCTTGAGAAAACACTGCATAAGATACAGGAAAGAACTAGATTTATAGAAAAGTCAACAGGTATTTTTTGCCCTTATAGAACAGATATAAGATTTTTTTACAGAAATAGTTTTATTAAGGGTTTCACAGAAACAACTTTTCAGAGCATACAAATAACAAAGAGACATAGAGCATACACAACATGCAGATCTTGGTCTTCAAAATGTCCAATGTATCCTCCGCCATACAAAATATAAATTATCCACATCTTAAATACACAGTAAAACCACTGAGTGAGGCGTGGACAGGTCCCCACCACCGCGTAGGCCGCATCACCACTACCCCTGAAGACCTACGTTGGCCCGGTGGGGGTTCACTCCAAGGCACAGGACAGAGAAGTCGTAGTGGAGTAACCCTGAAAATAGGAGGCCAATGCACTACAAACAACATGGCACAACAGACAAACATAAAAAGAAAGGCGACAAAGAGAAAGGAGAGGGAGAAAAGAGAGAAGGAGGCAGGGAGGGAGAAGCGGAGAAAGAAGGGAAGGGGCGGGAGTGTTCACCCTCCGTCACAGGTCGTAGAGGGACAACCACCAGAGATCCCACGGTAACACCTCTGCAGGCACTGGGGTAATGGAGGAATAGCAAAAAAAGAAAATCACTCACCGCAGAGACCGGTACTCCTCAGAACAGATATAAGATTTAATATACACTATTAGAACAATTTAAGTGGAGGAACACTTTAACAACACTAGATACCAAGTCACAGGGCTTATACCACCATCAAGGCCAAGGTGGGAAATCCAAATATGGTGGAAACAGGTTTATACATTTACCATCATTCTGATTTACCACCTGTATAAATTGTGGAACATTATTCTTTCCAAATTATTATTACATATGTACAGTATTGTGTGTGGTGTTGTTTTTTTTAATTGTTTCTTTTAAACTGTATTTAAACATAATGATTGTTTAGCAAAAATGAATGAATCGTGAAATCCATTACATATTCAGCATCACACAGTGAACATTTATCATAATTACTATTACTATAATTAATGCTGCCATACCTTAATGTACAGCTTTATAGACTTTAATTATTTTTTGGTGTCAAGCTACTGTTTATCTGTGGCATTCGTAAGCCATGCTGCTACATGACAATGGCGGGCACCCAAAATCAACATGCAATGGGAGCAGACTAGGTGGAGCCTGCCCAAGCAGGTGGAACATCATCTTGTCATCACTGAAATATTTTTTTACAAGTGTTTACTTACTATTAATGACCTATTATTTTACTGTAATATTAAAGGCTTAGTCCAACTTTTAGACCATGTTTCATGTTACACCCATTTAAGGTGTAACATGGAACATGGTCACAGACAGCATGCTCCAGATCTAACCCCCCCCCCCACTTGAATCATGGGGTGCTTCTAGGGTGCTGCCTTTTATTGTTACTTGAATTTAGCTCAGTAGAGTGTGGCACTGCCTGCACAGACTCATCATGCATATAGGGGGATCCATTAATGAAGATACACGTTCCATCAGCCAGCAGCAGGACAATGATATCACCACACTTGTAGTTCATACATTACTTCCTCCAGCCCCATATAGAGGTATGGACCTGGGCTGGGGGTAAGCAATTGTGCTGCACTGATCATGGTTGCAATGCTCTTCAGGCCTGAATGCAAACATGTAATACAATATACAGTGTATGTATATATGTATATAAACACTGATCAGAGAGGGACCTGCAGTCAGTGACACTTGGTGGAAATTATATAGCTATCTGATCCCCATTTAGACCTGAGATTGCAGCTTCTGACAAAGGAAAGCCTTCCCCTGACTTCCTTTGTCTCTCCGAGATGTCATGTGACCCAATGCCAAAAAATGATACTGGAAAATTTGAAAAGTGTGTCAGATAAATCATGACATTTAGGATCAATCACCTTTCACCATGCCCATCAGTCATTGCAACTTCAGTGCATGTTGCATGGTACACTTTCTTTGGCCCAATTAAACTGGGTGCTACCTAGGCCAAAAGTTATAAGTCCTCCCCTAGTGCTCATATTATTAATATTTACATGGCTCCCAACTGGGCATTTGCTAGACCAACATCATCGTATTTGTGGTTTATGTCTTTTTGTATTGTTTTTTTTTATATTACAGCACTCTCTAGATGGTGTGACCATTGTAGTGGACGGTAATAGTAATAGTATACAACATATAGTATTGATGGTCTGTTTTTTTGGTGGGAATTTTATTTTTATTGGAAATCATCCCAGCAAGTTTGAAGGTACAATATTAAGGAAATAAAGAAGGTAAAGGTGAAAAAGTATGGGGAGCAGCCATAACCATACCTGGAATAAAATCTATTTAAAAAAAAATAATACATACAGGTCAAACTATAATGCTCAGTATTGGCATTTGAATAACAAAATATAAAATAAGTGAAGCCCCTTTTCCAAACCATTGAGACAGGAAAGATTTTTCTTATATTTTTTTTCTAAATTCATAAAAAATGTAAGCATCTTATTGCATCTCTTCCCCATGTTGATCATGTCTTTTGAAAAATATTTTACTTGCAGAGGATGTGCAGCGTGTTTTAATGTTTAATTTAGTCATTCAAGCATGATATAGATACTTGTACTCTATTATTTTCAGGATACGCACAGCCGCTCTGGTGGTTAATAATCCCACTCCAATCACTAGCAGCCAATGAGACTAAGACAGTAACATCTTTCTTAGAAAAAATAGTCCTTTCATCAAAAAGGAAACAAAAGAACCCCCCCAAACCAGTAAGAATTTTAAAATTTATTTTACTTAAAGGGAGAGGCCATACGGTAATTTATATTTTATTAAAGGAGAATTATGAGGTGATTTTCACTCAGTCTCATAATCTGAGCCGACCTGTGACAGGGAAACTGTCACAGAGAGCCGTGACAGGGGAGCGACTGGATTCCTCCCTCCCCTGTCCGATCCTCCATCGCTGACTGGCGGAATGGACGGGGAGGAGGCGGGTACAGCTGGCTCTGCCTCTCGATAGGCAGAGCCAGCTGTCACTCACGCAGCTGGGCGGATCCAGACATAATTGTCGGGATCTGTTCAGGCTGCGGCGTCTCAGTATAACGCGAGCTGTAGCTCGAGTTATACTGAGCTTTGGGTGACCAAGGCCGCTAATTTACCCTTAGGAGAACTATGGGGAAAAGCCCTAACCCCATAGTTCTCCTTTAAGTGGCATGTGTTTTATTATGCATGCACTGTTTACACTCATGGTCCATGCATTTTGGAGGCACGCCTATTAATTTCTAATGGGCTCCCGAAAACTAGCTCCACAAAAAGTACACATGACCCTTAATGGGCTGGAACACACACACCAGTAGACATCTGTACAGCGTTACAATTTAAAAAGAGGGTCATATGTGCTTTTTAGTGGATGGGCACACATTGAAGAATCATGAAATTGCTGGGCACACACGAAAATGCATGTAGAGCAATGCACATCAGGACATCAAGTAATGCAGATACCCTAAGGACACAGCCATGTTCAGCTGAGAGAAGAAATTATTCTTATATTAAGTCAAAGAGAATTCCCATAAAGTCACAACACTGCAAATGGTGACAAGGATCAGTTGTTTAGCATAATTTACTGCCATTGGCATCCTATTAATAGTACGCTGCAGCTACACACATGCAAATAGTTCTCACAAATTGGCTGAGACCTTCTGCAAAGTGCATTGATTATGCAAATTACCAAAAGCTAGTCATCAAACTGTTTTTTGGCATCTTCCTATAGTGATCTGATATCTAATTATAGTTTATATTGGTTACTGCACTTTGCTCTACCTGATTAACCACTTAAAAACCTTTCGGCTTATAATCAATAAAACATTTAATTTAAATATCTTGGAAGTTCCACCTTTGGAACTTGAGAAAAAGGGACAACTTTAGATAAAGAAGACATGTGTCGTGTGCCGCTGTGAAAATGAGCTTGGCTAAACTTTTATGAATAGTGGACATGTCTTACAGGGGCCACGGTTCAACAGAGTCTGAGCCTACATATTGTATATACTGTACACAACCTACAGTCCTTGTACCCACACAATACTCCATAGTTACTGTGCTAAATTTGAGAGCCTTACTTACATAGCCCTAAAGTATCAATACAAAAAATATAAATAAAACCAAAAACTTTGTCTGAGCCTACCCTAAAGATGAGCAACAAGCAACTGTTGAGATAAGAAACACTCCATAAATGCTTTTTTTAATGTACAAATCCCCATGTTGCATCTACTCCTTGACATACTGGCATTCAAAGTGTAGACATACAGAAGTGGATGCCAAACCAAATAGTGAAAGAGTCCAAAATACTTTTGAATGTTGGCAATTCAACATTAGTAGGCAATGTGTTTCTAAAACAACACGGTAGGAGCATGTTCAATGTTCCTACCCCCACTCAGCTCCATCTTGTGGTTGCCTCTTGTAACGGAATCTACCACAGTCTAGTCAGCTGCGAACTGATCAGGCTAATCAGCCTGGCTACACTCCCCTCACAGTGTGGGCGTTGGTTGGTTGTGCTCTATAAGGCCTGGTTCACACCTGAACGTTTTGTAGCGCGTTCGACGCTCGAAGAACGCTCTACAAAACGCTCAAACATCTATATACCATTGTATTCAATGGGTCTGGTTCACACCTTGCCGTATTTCCGCCCGTCCGATCGCGATACAAAACGGCCTACGCCCAAAGAAGTACATGTACTTCTTTGGGGCGTTTTGGTCTTGCGTTTCCATTGGGATACAGCCAAGTAGCTCTTGGCTGTAAAAAAAACGCGCGACGCGAAACGTGCGACAAACGCGCATATTCAATACGCCTAGGTGTGAACCCAGCCTTAAAGCATCACAAGCCTGATAGTTCCAGCTTTGCCTTGTCTTTGCTCTGTCTGCACAAACATGTATCCTGATCCTGAATCCCAGTCCTGCCTTGGATCTTTAAACCTATACCTGTCTTGTTTCTTGTATCCTATACTTGTATTTGTTTCCTGTTCTCGTCTTTTGTTTTTCTTTCTGTTTGTCTTTCTGTTTGTCTTGTACCTTGACATAAGTCAGTACTTCTCCTTGTTCCTGGGGGCCAGCCTGTGGCATCACCTGATCAGGGGAAATAGTATGAGGCCTGGGGGCATCCAAGTACCAATAGGCGTGCTTGCCTTATGGAAATGGCGGCTGCTAAAGGTGAAACAACTCGTCACTATTTGTTCTGACAGCGTGCGTCCACAGCTGGTCCTGACACAACACCACTACCCATTCATCAGGGCTTAGAAAAATGAAACAAGGACTTGAATGGACTCAAACTATAACCAGAATGATCTTTATTTGGTCTTATTTACACTTCCTTATGGACTGCTAATAGAACTGCTACTGATCACACTGCCTATTAGCAGTCCATAAGGGAGTACCCTATCATTCGAAGCCTTATTAATGTCAACCATATGTACATTGAAACCCCTATTTTCATTACTGTATGGGAAATTACAAGCATTGTAGGACCTGCTGTTGTGCCAATGTGGGTCATGACTGACGTCTGGTACTGCTCCTTTTCCCTGGTGGCCACCTAGAACCTTATGGAGCCAGTTGTCTTAAGAGGCTCTGTATGGCAGATTGAACACATCAGAAATGACTGCATACCAGAACCAAAAACAGCAATGTAACAGCCACGTCTTCAGGAATGTGGTCCAGTTGGTCCAGTTATCACCCACCACTTTTGTTGAGACGGTAGACCGGTACAAAATCTAGAGACACACACAAACACAGCTGCCTTGTCTACACACACACACACACACACATATAGGTACTCCATCTATACACAAGCATAGATGCCCCATTTATACACACACGTACCCCTTCTACATACGTACGCAAAACACACACGAAAGTCTGATTTTATATCATTGCACAGAACAGCATTTATTGAATGAGTAAAAGAAAATACAGTATTTCATTGGACATATACATTTTCGCTGAGCCAATGGTGACAGATAGGCAAGCACCCCTCCATAAATGCAATGGGAAGAGAGATTAGAATTTTTGATAAGAACACATACAATAATGACTGTTAGGGATAATGGATAGAGGAATAAAGCAGCTGTACGCATGTTACCAAATTTAAATTGTAGTTGCCCAATCAGAATCTCTTTTTCATTTTAATCAACATTGGAAGATTAAAACACAGATCTGATTGATTGGGATGGACAAGCAAATGATTTCTTTCTGATTTTGTTTGCTGGGCTTCTTTTACAGCCAGGTATTAGTAGCTCATTCCTCCTACGCCATCCCTAACATACCATTACAAAGCTATCTAAGTGGAGACTAGCACAGATTATTCCCACCAGTGTGTGGATCACTGTGACCCCTTTAAAGTTTTCTAATTGCTAGCAGTTGTCTGTGATGTTTTAAGCAACTTTGTTCCATAATTAAGATGGCAACCGAATCTTTCTGTTTTATATATTCTGTGGAATCTTGTCCACTTTGGTTGAGACAATTCTGCCATTCAATCTCTCTTCCGTAATTGTGGTCACAAGCCGCCTTCTTGTTTGATCTGAGAATAGGTAAGATGAAATGGTAACTTTAATTACTTATTACTATTTGCTCTGAAGTACAGATAATAGGGGCACATAGAAACTCTGAGAAACCAATCAAAAACCAGCGTTCACTGGCCTGAATACTCTAAAGTGCTGAAGATTTCCTTTGGCATAAAGGTCAATACACCCAATACTAATATTATGGATCAAATTATTTTGGCACCAGGATTGGCAAACACAAGCTTTTTGCACATGATTGCATGTTATTAGTGCAGAGCCCTTCCATACAAGACAAGATGAATATGCAGCAGAATAGAGTTCAGGTAGTGTTATTATAATCAGCACTTCCGTACTATAAGTATGGAGGTGTTGATCATATTTTTAAGTAATTTTATTGTAATTGCTGCATGAAAACATTTGTCCTTGTACACCAAATAAATCAATTAGTCACTAAGTGTTAGGGCTTAGTGTAGGGCTTGGGTTAAATTAGTGTTGGGGTGTAATTAAGTGTTTAGGGAACCCGTTATGGGTTCAGTGTTGAGCGGAGGTAAAGAGTTAAGTGCCCACTTTTTAGGTTAGAGTTTGGGACAAGTATTAAAGTGGAGTTTGGTGTCAAAAGAAATCCGTCACAAGAGAAACATAGAGGCGGACAGTGCTGGACTCAGGATGTCAGGTAACCTGTGGCTGCTTTTTTGCCTAGGCTCAAAGTGTTGGGATTGATATTTTACTTATGGATAGATGCTGATGGGTTGAATGTCCCACTGGCTTCTTATATTTTTCAAGCGCTCCAATACTGGAATCTACTTGATGGGGATGCTAGCGTGGCCATAACCATAAGTGTTTTTGAAGTCTCACTCTTCTAATTGCAGCAATATAAATCTCATTCATCAAGTTGCAAACCTTGTCATACAAAATTTAACAAAATAACTGAGACCCACTATTACCGTCACATCACTTGGGTAGAGGGGGGTTCATGGGGTAACTCTTTCCACCAGAGTCCACAAGAAATATATTAAAATAGAGTGATTAACTGGCCAACAACCATTTAAACCTGAAATTTGGTTGGACTGACCCTTTAGCTGCTTATACACATAAGTCACAAAAGATGGATCTTAGTAAATATTTCTGCAGTGTGCCAAGTATTTCTCAGTGCTTTCAAAGGAAACATTTATTGACCCAGATGATATGAAACATTAGCGAGCAAAACACATTGACTTTTGGTCTGCCATGTTTCTGTGACCAGCTGCCATGGCCCATGTTAAAGTGATTAGTGTTGGTTTGCTCTGGAGGCAGTAGCCAGCAGAACTGCTACTATGTAGATCAATGCAATATTAGTGCACTGGATGCGTAGTGCCATCAAATAGAGGGGGGTGCAGGGCCTAGATAGTGTCATAGTATTATGATTTCTAGTGATATATTAATGTAGCGTATAAAACATTTTTGTTACATTATTCTGTACAGTTACCTGATGCTGAAGATGCATCTGACCTTCCTCCAAGCCTTGATGACGAATCACTCTGCTGTGAACCTCTACACAAAAAGTACATTAGATTAACATTGATGTAAACATTGTTTAAAATCAATTAAAATATTTAACCATAAAACTATATACCATGCATAGAGCCATCTAATGTTATCGGTATATTAAATTGTCTCTAGCCAATCCTGCACTATCAATAGCTGTTCTTATGGAACTCTCAGAGTCCCTGCTGGGTGTTACAGACCTTCTCTGAGAATCCCACCCTGGACTTCCAGAAGACCTGCCAGTTCCTCTAATGGTACTCATTGGAGACCTGCAATTACTTCTAATGGCTCTCACAGAATCCAGGCCAGTATGGATAATGATAGCCACAGAATCTGAATGAGGACATCCAGAGTGCCCTGAAGTGATGCTGGGCGTATCACCTCTGATTCAAAGGGGTATTTGAGGACCAGCTTCGCAAGAGGCTGGTGTTGTGTTCTCAAGCTAGCTTCCTGCGTGTACAAAGAGCTTTAATACTACTATTGTTTCCTGTTTGCTGACCTGGTCCATCTGACCATTCTCTGCTTGCTGCCTGCCCTGATCTTCTGCCTGGACCCAACTCAGCCCTGGTCTCCTGCCTTATCTACTGACAGCTCGTTGCCAACTTCATCCACCTGACCACTCTCTGCTAGCCGCCGGCCTCGACCCGTGCCTAGATCCGACTACGTTCTCGTCTCCTTTTTTTTTCTCCTGTCTACTGGCTGCTGATCCGGACCATCCGACCATTCTTTATCTCCTGTCGGACCCTATGACACGCTCCAGACTGCTGTCTCCTCACTTGAGCCCTCCAGTCCTTGTCCGTCCCTTGGCAGGGTAACCTGGTACCAAAAAGCAAATAAACCTATCTCCACCATCAGGAGCTCTGGTGAAAACTGGCTGGTGCTTAGACTCCATGCCTTGGGTGAGCCTGTATTGCCTGCCATGGGATATCACCTTAACAGCAGTCTTATAGGAGGGAGTCTTCCACTAGCTAGAGGTCTTCTTCTTCCTCTCTGTCTGCCTGTTCCTTCACTGGAGGAAGAAAAGAGTGATGCAAGACCCATATTTATCTCTACTTAGAGCAAAAGTAGTAGTGACGGTACTACTGTGCTGGGATGATGGATTCCCCAATAATCACTTCTTGATTTTCCTAAATATTTGCCTGTACATCTGATATGCAGATTAGGAGTCCAGGCAATCATGACACATGGGTTGTATTTTTCTTTGCAGAATGGAAAAATGTGCTTGCATGTATTTAACACCAACAGTGCTCCTGACAACATGAAGAAACAGAATGTTTCTGTGTGCAGGCAGCCATTTTGAAGTACTAGTAAATGTCCCTCAGTAAATAGTCAGTCAGTGCATTCTGCTAAAAGCTGTGTTCAAAGAATGCACACGATAAAACAATCACAACTGAACATGGTAAATTTTCAGTTAATTCTTATAGAGCATTCACAGAAACAAGATGAAGCCTTGTTGTATTGCAATATTTTATTTTCATTCACCTGCACTGCAATGGACACCAATATTTACTCCTCTGGTCCTACTGGAATAATCTTGAAAACATTTTGCTACATAGGAGGCACCATAAGGTTACTGCCCTCACTCTCCCATGTTGTCGGAGCCCCCTCTAGATATTCCTGCTTTGGCTTTCTGAAAGTAAAAACTTGCAAAGGGTTCAATCAAACCCCCCTCCCTCCCACATATGACAGTCATGGGGCCTGGGGATTGGTCACCTAGATACCAAGCAGTGGACTGTAGGGAGGCATAGAGAGAGTCACATGCTTCCTTATACCTGCAAGTACCAGTTATGTTCTTTTTAGTGACAAAGAAGGTCATTATTGTCACCATATGTCTTTGCACTGAATCTTTTACTTTGGCTACAAGGCAAATGATTCATGTTTTACAGTGAAAATGTATCCTAACTGTAGGGGTTTTATATTTTGGTTAAAGAGCGGAAGGGCTAGTTAGTATTAACTGCTTTGTTGGTATTTACTGCTCTCTTTGGCCTCATTAGGCAGACTTCCCTTCACTTCTTCTGCTAATGATTATCAGGGTTATTCACAAAAGGGTGAAGAGTTTGGAGAAGGCAGTAGAAGAGAACAATCTAGGACAACATAGCTGATTTGGAAAAATTCTCCAATGCAGCTCACTTTTTAGTTCAACACTGTATATTGTCAAAGAACAGGAAGCGAGGGTATCTCCTATCCATGGGTGACACAGACAATAAATAGCTCTTATTAGCAGATTAGGAGAAGTCTAGAGCCCCCAATTTTGTGTTGCTGTCCGCATGCCCATTGGAGATTTGTACTCCTTACCTGTTCTGGTCACAACATTGTCATCAGAACATGAGAGGAAATCTCTATTTATTAAAAACCCAATAGGGGTTGCTATTCATCCCTACTAATTACTAAACTAAAAATTAGAGTTACACTTTAATTTTAGAAAACACTTAAGAATCTGGCTTGACCTTTATAGTTATTTAAATTTAAACTTCAATTATTTTTCGCTATAAGTAAAAACAAACTTCTGACCTCTTGGAATGCCCAAGTGAACTTTACTTTTCTACTGAAGATTGAAATGTTGGTGTTGGGTGGAAGTTTGTTTTACTGATGTTAAAAGCAATCTTTGTGAGTGACGGCTGACTCTACTTACAGTAGTTCCATTGAAGATAGAATTAGAACCAGTACATATGCTATGCTCATGATACACTTACCCTTCTTCTTCTAGAAGTGTACGGTACATGTCTATCTCATTCTCCAGCTTGTTCCTGATGTCCAGCAGAAGCTTGTACTCTCGTGACTGGGTTTCCAAGTCATTTCGGAGGTGACCCAGCTGATCCTCTAGGCCTGTTATCTTGTCTTGAATTTGGGCCAGCTGATCACAGTATCGATCCTCCGTCTCTTCCAATGAGTTCTCTAAGGAGTTTTTCTATTTGAGGGAACATTTATGAGAAATAACCTCACAGCCCATCACCAACACACCAAGGCTATAATCTTTAGTCTAAATAGGATGCTTAAAAGTAAGTATAAAAATCTATTTTATCCACATCCAAGTCCTATAGAAACACAATTTAAGCCAGTAATGGATTCATTTATCGGAGCAGTAAAAGTTTATGTGAAGCTATCATCAATATCTAAAACCTTCTTGATATCAACCCAGTGTTATACTATACGAGGCCATTGATCTAGCTAAGCTGGCTGGCAAGGGGCCCTGGATCACAAGACTGGCTAAACGCAATTGCTTGGTACAGGCTCAGCCTCCACACACCAGGAGCAGGGCAGCAATTCAACCAAGCCACCGCAGCCACACCTCATCTGGCAAAGTTTGCAATCACTCTCCCATCACGGGTGTTTGTGTCAGTAACAGGACAAGCAAAGGGTGCTAAACGTATACAACATAGGGGTTAATACTCTACCATTGCAAGCTGTGTCTGCAGTTCTATCTCCATATTCTGCATAGTACGTCTCAGATCCATAACGTCACTCTTGACTGATTCAATCTGTTCACTGCTATGAGATATCTCAGAATTCAGCTCGGAGACCTAAAACACAATGTACACAAAAAAAAACAAGAACGGATGGATTTTTTCTTGTGTAACACAAATTGGAAGACCAAAAATCCCAGGTATAAAGCTGAGATGAGGACATGTAAGGAAAAATATAATGTGACATCATGGGGGTGATTTACTAACCTAAACACACACACACACACACCAGGTGCGTGTGATTTTCACACAGCAAAACATATTTATCAACCAAAAAGTCTCTAAAAGCATATTTCCACTAATGCCATATATGGAAAAATCATGCACATGATGCATATATAATGCTGCTTCACAGTTTAGACAAAAATGGTTAGCTCATGCATTTACATTCCTTGCATTCATCAACGCAAACAACACAACATAGAGCTAATTTACACAACATCACCTTGCAATTCATGCTTGGCTTTGCACAACACACCTGCTGGGTGTGTACACATTACAAAGGTGTTTAGATTCCACCCATAGATCATGCTGGGAGGGAACACACTGCAGAGGTGTATACACGTTCGTGGTGTGTTTATAAGGTTAGTAAATCAACCCCCATGTAACTAATTTATTGTTCTGGTTGCACTAAAACACTTTAAGATAACATCTCATTGTTATGGCTAATTGTATTGTTCTTTTATTACAGGTATTTATAGTGCTTTACATGCACATTCACATAAGTTCCTGCCCTTAAGGAGCTTAAATCTAAGGTCCCTATCTCGCATGCATACATACCAGTGCCAATGTAAAGAGGAGCCAATTGACCTACCAGTATGTCTTTGGAGTGTGGGAGGAAACCGGAGTACCTGGAGGAAACCTACACAAGCACAGGGAGAACATGCAAACTCCTTACACATAGTGACCTGGCTGGGATTCCAACCAGAGACCCCCAGTGCTACAAGGCAGAAGGACTAAACTCCTCACCGACAAAGGATATCAATGCACTTTGTGTGCCTCAAATGCCTTTGTGAATCTAGCCCCCCCCCACCAGGAAGAAATGTGCCTTTAATATCAGTGTTTGAGGAAAACATATTATCAGTTAAGTCACCTTTTGGGAGTATTCTTCCTCCGCCTTTCTACGATTTTCTTCTGCCAAATGTTCATACTGAGCCCTAGTGTCATTCAAGATTTTCAGGATATTGACACCTGGAGCAGCATCCATCTGAACTGTCACATCACCAGAGACACCTTGCAAGTCCTTCATCTCCTGGACATCAATTATAAGTTAAATAATTAATAACCAATGCCCCTGGAAACAGGTCTCCAATAAATTATCTTCCATGTGAACTCTACAAGCAGTAGTAATAAAATAATTAAGCTCCTGAACATTATATAGTAACATAAGGCTTTGGTGGGTCAGCACCAGAGAAATATGTCATCTATGTACCTATGGCAGTATGAAGTCTAGTCTTATGCTACTAGTTGGCATACACTACACAAATCTGTCTAAGTATCAGCTAAAGTATTTCTCACCAATACATGTTTTTTCTTGCAGTAGGCAAGTTCTTCTCTTAGGCTCTCAATCTGGCTTTCAATGCTGGATTTGTCCAAAGTCAAGTCATCCAGAACTTTACGTAAACCATTGGCATCTGATTCCACACCTTGATATAGGCAGCGTTCACTGTCAAACCTGGAAAACACACATCATGATTATTTTCATTGCTGATTGAGAGAAAAATATTTTGGCTGAAGTATTCCTTTCGTACCTGGAACTGTTGACCATGACAACAATCTGTAATGCAGTATTCTCTCTATCACTAAATATGCAATCACTTGTATTAGTATAGTACATAAGTAAAACTTCTCATTATTGTACATACGTTAAAATGTCTTAACTAACAAAACACACAAACATTTGCAGTGAATCAATTCTGTAATTATTTTTTTTTCTTTTGGGTGAAGTGGGGCCGGGTTTTTAGTGTTGTTTGCAATCTTTGCGGGAAGTTCTCCCCAAACCTTATCACTGGCCTCCAAGTGGATCTCCGAAAGGGAGAGAGAATGAATTAAAGAGAGGAACTAGGATAGGGGTGAAAACATGCTCCATTACACTCAAAACTATAAAAGCATACAGCTTAGATCCACTTTGATGTGGAGATCACTTTAGTAAATATTTCCAAATACTTGAATTTACTGCTATAGCTGTATTCTGAAGGGCTGCCGTATCATAAATTGCCAGCAGGTGGCGCTGTGTACCTAAAAAACTAGTTTTCGTTAGCGCTCCATGATTTAATTATTTTATTCCATTTGTTGTAGCAGAAATGACACACCACAGATTTCTGCGAAGGGTTTTAGGAGTGCGAGATGAATGTTTATATATAAAAAAATATTTATTTTTAAGCCCATTTCCCACAATGCTTCACTATGTAAAGTTATGGCAAAGCTAAACTCCAGGAACGAAAACTTTAATTTAAATACATTCTTTATTAGCCACAATAAAACAATAGAAGAATATAAATTCTATTTGTGTGCACCAAAAGCCTTTGCCAACCCAGATTGCCATGCTGTTGCATAGTCTGTGCAGGCCCACTAGGCCACACCCACTACAGGTGGGGGCAGAGGCAAGACCAGTCACCCTGCACAAGGAGAGAGAGAGCAGCAGTGACCGGTCTTTATTACAGAAGAGGGCATAGACAAGACCAGTCACCCTGCACAAGGAGAGAGAGAGCAGCAGTGACCGGTCTTTATTACAGAAGGGGGCATAGACAAGACCAGTCACCTTGCACAAGGAAAGAGAGCAGCAGTGACCAGTCTTTATTACAGAAGGGGGCAGAGACAAGAGCAGTCACCCTGCACAAGGAGAGAGAGCAGCAGTGACTGACCGGTACTTATTACAGGAAGTCCAACACAAAAGCAAAGTTTTACACTGGATTACTGCACGGATCTGGAAGAAATACATAAAGCTCACCAAGATTCAAGGAATAATACACATGACTCTTGAATGTAGACAATTTTTCCTTATCCTGGAGTTCAGGGTCAAGAAAATATTTTTCCTAAATTAATTTCCTACCTGGACTTCCTGCCGGTCACAGCACTTCCTATTTCAGACTGTCAAGACTAAGCCACTGCTTTGCAATATAACAGTGTTATCAGTCTGCCATGAGT
>NW_017306323.1:2879420-2882214 GCF_000935625.1 Nanorana parkeri
TAGAGCTAATTTACACAACATCACCTTGCAATTCATGCTTGGCTTTGCACAACACACCTGCTGGGTGTGTACACATTACAAAGGTGTTTAGATTCCACCCATAGATCATGCTGGGAGGGAACACACTGCAGAGGTGTATACACGTTCGTGGTGTGTTTATAAGGTTAGTAAATCAACCCCCATGTAACTAATTTATTGTTCTGGTTGCACTAAAACACTTTAAGATAACATCTCATTGTTATGGCTAATTGTATTGTTCTTTTATTACAGGTATTTATAGTGCTTTACATGCACATTCACATAAGTTCCTGCCCTTAAGGAGCTTAAATCTAAGGTCCCTATCTCGCATGCATACATACCAGTGCCAATGTAAAGAGGAGCCAATTGACCTACCAGTATGTCTTTGGAGTGTGGGAGGAAACCGGAGTACCTGGAGGAAACCTACACAAGCACAGGGAGAACATGCAAACTCCTTACACATAGTGACCTGGCTGGGATTCCAACCAGAGACCCCCAGTGCTACAAGGCAGAAGGACTAAACTCCTCACCGACAAAGGATATCAATGCACTTTGTGTGCCTCAAATGCCTTTGTGAATCTAGCCCCCCCCCACCAGGAAGAAATGTGCCTTTAATATCAGTGTTTGAGGAAAACATATTATCAGTTAAGTCACCTTTTGGGAGTATTCTTCCTCCGCCTTTCTACGATTTTCTTCTGCCAAATGTTCATACTGAGCCCTAGTGTCATTCAAGATTTTCAGGATATTGACACCTGGAGCAGCATCCATCTGAACTGTCACATCACCAGAGACACCTTGCAAGTCCTTCATCTCCTGGACATCAATTATAAGTTAAATAATTAATAACCAATGCCCCTGGAAACAGGTCTCCAATAAATTATCTTCCATGTGAACTCTACAAGCAGTAGTAATAAAATAATTAAGCTCCTGAACATTATATAGTAACATAAGGCTTTGGTGGGTCAGCACCAGAGAAATATGTCATCTATGTACCTATGGCAGTATGAAGTCTAGTCTTATGCTACTAGTTGGCATACACTACACAAATCTGTCTAAGTATCAGCTAAAGTATTTCTCACCAATACATGTTTTTTCTTGCAGTAGGCAAGTTCTTCTCTTAGGCTCTCAATCTGGCTTTCAATGCTGGATTTGTCCAAAGTCAAGTCATCCAGAACTTTACGTAAACCATTGGCATCTGATTCCACACCTTGATATAGGCAGCGTTCACTGTCAAACCTGGAAAACACACATCATGATTATTTTCATTGCTGATTGAGAGAAAAATATTTTGGCTGAAGTATTCCTTTCGTACCTGGAACTGTTGACCATGACAACAATCTGTAATGCAGTATTCTCTCTATCACTAAATATGCAATCACTTGTATTAGTATAGTACATAAGTAAAACTTCTCATTATTGTACATACGTTAAAATGTCTTAACTAACAAAACACACAAACATTTGCAGTGAATCAATTCTGTAATTATTTTTTTTTCTTTTGGGTGAAGTGGGGCCGGGTTTTTAGTGTTGTTTGCAATCTTTGCGGGAAGTTCTCCCCAAACCTTATCACTGGCCTCCAAGTGGATCTCCGAAAGGGAGAGAGAATGAATTAAAGAGAGGAACTAGGATAGGGGTGAAAACATGCTCCATTACACTCAAAACTATAAAAGCATACAGCTTAGATCCACTTTGATGTGGAGATCACTTTAGTAAATATTTCCAAATACTTGAATTTACTGCTATAGCTGTATTCTGAAGGGCTGCCGTATCATAAATTGCCAGCAGGTGGCGCTGTGTACCTAAAAAACTAGTTTTCGTTAGCGCTCCATGATTTAATTATTTTATTCCATTTGTTGTAGCAGAAATGACACACCACAGATTTCTGCGAAGGGTTTTAGGAGTGCGAGATGAATGTTTATATATAAAAAAATATTTATTTTTAAGCCCATTTCCCACAATGCTTCACTATGTAAAGTTATGGCAAAGCTAAACTCCAGGAACGAAAACTTTAATTTAAATACATTCTTTATTAGCCACAATAAAACAATAGAAGAATATAAATTCTATTTGTGTGCACCAAAAGCCTTTGCCAACCCAGATTGCCATGCTGTTGCATAGTCTGTGCAGGCCCACTAGGCCACACCCACTACAGGTGGGGGCAGAGGCAAGACCAGTCACCCTGCACAAGGAGAGAGAGAGCAGCAGTGACCGGTCTTTATTACAGAAGAGGGCATAGACAAGACCAGTCACCCTGCACAAGGAGAGAGAGAGCAGCAGTGACCGGTCTTTATTACAGAAGGGGGCATAGACAAGACCAGTCACCTTGCACAAGGAAAGAGAGCAGCAGTGACCAGTCTTTATTACAGAAGGGGGCAGAGACAAGAGCAGTCACCCTGCACAAGGAGAGAGAGCAGCAGTGACTGACCGGTACTTATTACAGGAAGTCCAACACAAAAGCAAAGTTTTACACTGGATTACTGCACGGATCTGGAAGAAATACATAAAGCTCACCAAGATTCAAGGAATAATACACATGACTCTTGAATGTAGACAATTTTTCCTTATCCTGGAGTTCAGGGTCAAGAAAATATTTTTCCTAAATTAATTTCCTACCTGGACTTCCTGCCGGTCACAGCACTTCCTATTTCAGACTGTCAAGACTAAGCCACTGCTTTGCAATATAACAGTGTTATCAGTCTGCCATGAGTGTACTTTCAGTTGGCTGTTGCAGTGGCGTAACCAGAGTTATGGGCGCCCGGGGCAGAACATTTTTTTT
>NW_017306323.1:2882350-2905491 GCF_000935625.1 Nanorana parkeri
TGTACCCCCCACCCCCACACATATATATCAGATAAGGAACTACAAGTCCAAGCATGCCATCATTGTCCCTGTACACCCTCCACACACACACATATCACCCAGGGAACGGCAATATCTGGTTGTTGTACAGGGGCAATGAGGGCATGCTGGGACTTGTAGTTCCCTAGCTGATATCTTATGAAGCTGTATTCCACCTGAAAGTACTACAATTACATTATAGAACTAAGAATAGAACATAAAATAAAACTTTTTTTTTTCTAATACTCACCTGATTCCTGGATCCACCGACAAGCGCAGCCTCCCGTCTCCCATGCTGTTAGAAGTTGCATACAGCGCGTGTGCTGGTTACTACTGAAACTGGCACGCACAGCGTGCAGCTTCTGAGAAGATACACTATTAGCATAGCGGGGAAGGCGGCTGCGCATTTTGCATCGCTCCAGCTACGCTAATAGCGTTATCTTCTCAGAAGCTGCACACTGCGTGCGTCGGTTTAGGTAGTAAGCAGCACACACTGTATGCAACTTCTAACAGCGTGGGAGACGGGAGGCCGCGCTTGTTGGTGGATCCAGAAATCAGGTGAGTAGTATCAAACAAAAAAAAAGGTTTTATTTTATGTTCCCGGGGACATTTAAAAATCTACAGACCTTATAGGCAGCCCATTGACCACCCTTTGTTCTGTATTTTTGTTTGTTTGTACAAGCATTTCTATGTCTTTTTGCACATTTTAGGCTTGAAGTTTTTTATTATTAATTTTAACCAAAGAAAAGCTAGTTAGTAGGTAAGTAAATAAAAATTAAAAATTGTACACTAAATAAAAAAGTAGGGAGACAACCTGGAAGGATCACCTCCAATATCCGCCAGAACCTTTTAAATAGTTGAGACTAGACATGTGCACTGCCAAAAAATTTGTTTCGTTTTAAATTTGGATTTGTGTTATTTCGTTTTTCGGGATTCGGGTGTGAAAGTCAATTCGGATTCGGAATTCGGATTCGGACAAAATTCGGTAGCGGTAGTTCGAACGTTCGTTTCATTTTCTGTTCTTATTCGTTTCTTATTCTTTTTTTTATTCGTTTCTTATTCGTTTCTTATTCGTTTCGTTCGTTCGTTTGCAGCAAAGTGACATGTGAGGGGGAAAAAATATTTTTCTCCTCTAATGTCACTTTGCTCCAACAAACGAAACGAATAAGAAACTAATAAGAAACGAATAAGAACAGAAAACGAAACGAACGTTCGAACTACCGCTACCGAATTTCGGAAATGGAAATTCGGATTCGTTTGCATTCGCTATGTCTGTAATTCGGAATTCGGATACATCCGAATGTCCGAATTTCTGAAAATTCGTCCGAATTTCGATTCGGAACGAAACGAATCGCACATGTCTAGTTGAGACTACATTATCATGATTCATTAGGTTATTTCATACATAAATTCCCTTTGTAGGTCGTACTTCCTACAGTATGATTGACACTATTTAATTGACAAAAACTCGTGGTCTATATTAGTTGATCTGCAGTGTTGCAGGGGCCCAGAAAGGTTTTTTCTTGATGGATGCTTTGGGCCACCTATTTAAGTCCAGTTAGACCTGGTGTGGTCAATTTGAATATTTCCAAACAAATTATGCTTGTATGTGGTACGATCGTGAGTTATCCCGCCAGTTTATAGCGTCAACCATTAACATGATTAGTGCATTTCCAT
Source organism: Nanorana parkeri (assembly GCF_000935625.1). Classification (NCBI taxonomy): domain Eukaryota; kingdom Metazoa; phylum Chordata; class Amphibia; order Anura; family Dicroglossidae; genus Nanorana; species Nanorana parkeri. The sequence goes on from NW_017306323.1 coordinate 2,884,046, forward strand.
AGCTTTGAAATAAGCTCTTCATAAACTCCATTCTTTTCCAACTAGGTAAGTAAATGTGTAAAAAAAATTACATTACATGCTTTTTTAAATGCCCCCATTGTGGCCAGAACATGTGACAGCCCCAAAAGAAGCTCATGTACTTTTTCGCAATACAGATGTTTTGCTACAAGTGACTGAACCCTCAGATGTGAACACAACTGAACACAATGGGCTGCCTCATGTTGAGTGTTGTAGCGTTTAGGCACTGGAGCAACCAAATGCTCAGATGTGAAGGGGCCTTAGGATTTATTCACACTGCAAAAATATGTTATGTCTTACGGACTGATTCCATACACTTTTTTCACTTACTTCACTCTGAAATCATCCGCAGCCAGCCGAGCATTGTCACTTTGCACAGTGAGATGATTATTAGCCAAAGTAGCAGAAAAGATCTGTAAGGATATAAGGGAAATCAAAATAGAATGAGCTTACAACTTCTAGGCACCTGGATTTCAGTGTATAAAACTGGACTATAAATAGCTGTATTCAATATTATTTTCTATCTTCTTTTGAGTCTTGAATAACGTGGGTATTTGTTAGAACCTCTGTCAGATTTGTATTGCGTCTCACCATTGGGGAGATTTTGTCACACTTCCTGTCACAGAGAGAGAACAAGAAGCAAAGGGAAATCTCCCTAAAGAGAGAAGGGAGTCTACTTTTAACAACTGTCGCCACAACAGGTGTCGGGGTTGGAATATCGGACCTGTAATTTGTAATAAGGTTAGGCTTTCCCCCACTTTCTGACCAGGATTTGGTGACTAGGACAAGGAATCACCCAGAACATGCTGGTATTAATTTAAAGAGCTTAGGATGGTTATAGAAGTGGTGTATTTTCTGTTCAGCTCCATGGGCTTAACAAAAAAACCACTTGATTTGCCCATCTGTGCTAAACAGTGTGAATGGAGGAATCTCCCCTGCAGACTATTGTGTACCGACAGCCAGTGCCCAAACAGTGACTGCAGCTGGCATTTGGTCACTGTTTGGAAAACAATTTTGGGCATGGCCCCTTTGACAAAGTCAATTGAAAAATCACCATTTGCTGAACTGAGTGATGCCAGCAGGGCCACGCAGTGCTGATTCAATACAGATTTGAACAGTATAAAAATAGCAAATGGCGAGATACCTGCTCTCATTGCATCCAGCATAGTGTTCCACAGTGTAGACATCACACACTCATGGCCAGCGAGGTACGGGTCTATGCATGGGCTTCCCATAGACCAACACCTTGATGGACATGGCTGTGCCGTGTCTACACTGTGGATCTATGAGAAACGCCCAACTGGATTATAAAATTATTACCTGCGAGGATAAGATGAATGTTATTCCAAATAAGACATTGATTGCTACATGCATTCGGAAATACTGAGTGCCACTTTACTAATTGTTTTTGGTTAATTGTTTTCAGCTTGTTACTTTGTAGACATTCAGGAATTCCCTCAGAGACTAAGACGGCATCCATATTTACCACACAGTCGCAGAGCCCCTGCAGAGGCCAGGCCCCAGGGTCACTGTGCTCCCCTCTTCCTTTTGACTGATCAGCATATGTTATCTTTAAACAAATTACATTTTTGTATAATTTTAAATTTACTGCTCTATTAAACAAAACAAGTCAACAGTGAGGACAAAATCTTGCTAGATCTTTATATGGGGGGATGTATGTAAAAATTAGGTTACTCTATAAAGTCGAAATCTAGCCAATTCTTTTTATTTTTTTTTACATTTTAGATCAAGTGGACAAAGGCTGGAACCTTGACTTCGGTTCTAGCCCTTTCTCATGCTGTGTAAGGTTAAAAAACTAATTTGGCTGTAGTTCCACTGTAAGTGGTCATTAAGTGTCTTTGGAAAAAAAAAAGCTTAACACAAGACTTCTAGCAATATTGTATTCTCATCATTGACTTTCTTTGATTAATACAGCAGTTCTATTACATAAACATGTTAATTTGTTAACATCTAACATATGCTGATTGGACAAAAGTGGGGGGTGCAGTGTCCTGGCCTTGGTAGGGGGTCTCATACTGTGAGGCAAATATGGATAATGGCAGAGTGGGGCCCTAGGCAAGGTTGCAGCATTGCCCCCATCACTTTTTTGACATTGATAGCTATTTCAGTGGGCACTGACAAGTCGCTCCATTTGCTTTGTCTGTACTGGCACTACCCCGTCAGATACCAAATATTGCAAATACACCCTTGTAAAGTGACAGGAAGATGGATATTGATGAGTCTGGGTTTGGTGCAAACCCAGTTTGCCTGTGTTCATCCAAGCCTGCTCAAAACTGTGACTGCCACCCCCTCTTCCTAGCCAATCAATTGCAGGGAGGCACATTCCCCGCCCTGCAACTATACATCACAAAGAGGCCGGGAATGCTCCTGCCGCAACTGCTACCATTAATGAGGCTGGGAGTGGTGGTCACAGCTTTGAGCAGGCTTGGGCTAACTCAGGTGACCTGGGTTCGCACCAAGCCCAGGCTCATCTCTACAGGTGGACAGCTTTGACTATTTTCACTACCCACTGTTTTTTTGCAGTAGACTGAAAGTTGTAGCAGGGCCCCTTAGACATTATCTGGGCCCTAGGTTCTTGCCTAGGTTTCCTTGTAGGTGATGTAGGTCTTGTGAGACAGTGCTACTGTGCATAAAGGATCCCTGACTGTAGAGATGAAAATTGTATCCCTATTTTTGCAATCAGCAGGTAGACAGAACATCATTGTAACTCTATGACCAGGCTCCCATGTGTACAGTAGGGCGCCGAATACCAGAAAGGTCGTCAAAGTGCAAACCGAGTTCCTCATAAGGTTAGTACTTATACTAACAACATTTATCAGGGGTATGATGATGACCTGTCTCTGCCTCCCCTGGAGAGATTTCTCCTCAGTTCCTATATGTAGACAAGTGGGAAGCCACCATTGGCAGTAATTGTCACCAGCTGTCACCATTAGAAGATTTTCCTAACTTCATGTTCCAGAGACAACTATAAACATTTTGCATTCGTCCTGATTTGCTTTGCCTGTGGCAATGGTTATAAGGACAAATACCGAGATTGCATATCCCCAGCGGGAACCCATGTATGCATTTGTGAATTTGCCACTAACTGATGCAGATGGATGCTGTGGTGAATTTGTGCAAATTGCACACAGTATGAGCCACTCCTTTATTTCTTAATGCACAGGAAACACTTCTTGCACCAGCTTAGGGTCATTACTTATTGGCTGTGAGTATATCATTACTCTTATTACATTATTGTGTTTTTAGGCATAGGAGGTGCCCGTAACAGTCCTGCGAAGCAATTGTGGATCTGCATAAGTATATACTTAACATTTTGCAATATATATTTAGGTCTCACTTTTTTTTTTTTTTCATTAAGATTCATATCTCCACCACTAATGTACAGCTTTCTTTTGTAATATACATCTAGCAACCCTAAAGAATTGTATTCCTGTTTGATGACAATAGTGTTCGCTCAGTAAAAATATGTTTCTCATATACACATGTATTTAGTATAAGACAATAGTGTATGCTGGTAGACTTACCTTATCCTTCAGTGCTTCAATGATGCTGTAATATTTGGTGTAATCAACGTTTGGAAGTTTGTGGGTGTCATACCAGTTTGTTATCTTAATCTCAAGTTCTGCATTAGAGTCTTCTAGAGCATGCACTGTGTCCATATAGGTGGCCAAGCGGGAGTTAAGATTCTGCATGGTTTCCTTTTCTCCAGCTTGAAGAATACCGTCTCCTCCCCCATATGAGAAAGCACCCAAGGAACCGTTGCTGAAGCCTCCTCTTTGCCCCCCAACTGAAATTCCTCCAGGCATTCCACCAAAGCCCCCGGTGTTAGAAACACCACCAAAGCCTTGATGGTTAGCTGAGCCTCTGCTAGAAAAGCCACCTGCTGACCTGCTGCTAAAACCACTACTGAAACCTCCAGCTGTGTTTCCACTTGAACATCCACTAAAACCTTCACTTTGTCCCCCATTCTGTCCACCAGAATACCCACCTCCTAATCCAGTAGATCCACTTGAGCTACCCACATGGTCTACACTTTGGTCATCTCTAAAACTGACATTATGTCCTCTGGAGCTGTTTCCAGATCCTTCACTTTGCCCTCTGCTGGAAGAACCACAATATTGACCAGAGCTGCCTCCATAGCCTCCACTTTGTCCAGCTTTAGAGCCACCTGTATATCCACCAGAGCTGCCACCCTGACCTCCACCCTGCACTTCCCTGGAAACACCAGTTTGTCCACTGGAACAGCTGTCAAAGCTTCCACTAGAGGCCCCTGTATATCCAGCAGAGCTGCCATTCTGGCTTCCACTTTGTCCTCCCCTAGACACAGGATCATATCTCCTAGAACCACTGTCATAGTCTCCACTTTGTCCTCTACTAGAGCCACCTCTATTTCTATCAGAGCTGCCATCCAGGCTTCCACTTTGTCCTCCCGTGGACAGTGGACTACATCTCCTAGAACCACTGTCATAGTCTCCACTTTGTCCTCTACTAGAGCCACCTCTATTTCTATCAGAGCTGCCATCCTGGCTTCCACTTTGTCCTCCCCTGGACAGAGGGCTATATCTCCTAGAACCACTGTCATAGTATTCACTTTGTCCTCCACTAGAGCCACCTCTATTTCTATCAGAGCTGCCATCCTGGCTTCCACTTTGTCCTCCTGTGGACAGTGGACCACATCTCCTAGAACCACTGTCATAGTCTCCACTTTGTCCTCCACTGAAGCCACCTCTATTTCTATCAGAGCTGCCATCCTGGCTTCCACTTTGTCCTCCCCTGGACAGAGGGCTATATCTCCTAGAACCACTGTCATAGTCTTCACTTTGTCCTCCACTAGAGACACCTCTTTTTTTATCAGAGCTGCCATCCTGGCATCCACTTTGTCCTCCCCTAGACACAGGATCATATCTCCTAGAACCACTGTCATAGTCTTCACTTTGTCCTCCACTAGAGCCACCTCTATTTTTATCAGAGCTGCCATCCTGGCTTCCACTTTGTTCTCCCCTGGACACAGGGCTATATCTCCTAGAACCACTGTCATAGTCTCCACTTTGTCCTCCACTAGAGACACCTGTACATCCACCCGAGCTGCCACTTTGACTGCCAATTTGCCCCACCCTGGAAACACCACCATATCTACTGGCAATGCTATCATAGCCTACATTAGAACTTGAGTGAACACTAGAATTACCACCAGCAGAGACACCACTAGAAACTCCTCTCTGATTTCCAAAAGAGTGAGCAGGTTTCTCACTGCAGTTTCCACCAGAACCTTCTCTATCACTCAATTCCCCAGCAATGTAATCATCATTGTAGCCACCAGCAGATGTATTCTGAGGATTTCTATCTTCACAGCTTTCACTGTGTCCTAAGGACCTGTTTGCTGAATTCCAATTGGATTCCTGGTTGCTAGAACTTCTGTAAGACATTTTCTTCACGGGAGAAATGTAGACTTCTTAGAGAAGCAATGATTGTCAAAGCACACAGCAAAACTGAAGTGACTTTCCATCATTTTATACCAAAGTGGGTGTTACGTGGCAAGATTCCATGTAAGTTTAAATGTTACAATGTTCGCCAACCTAGAATCTCTATGTACTTATTATTTATTTATAATGGTTAATAACTATTTTCAAGACTATTTCTTCAATATCGGGTAGTAGTTGTTTAAGGCTGGATCGCATTTCAAAACTGAGACAGGTGGAGTTACGTTTGAGGTTTATTGCTATAATTTAGCAGTTTATTTAATGTTTTTACTATATATTTTTATGATCATACTGGAGCAACACAGTATTAAAATATCTGTCGTCTGACAAAAGAAAAGAATAAACCTTTTGGCATAGGAGCACACTGCATTCTTTCTCGTCTTTTGCATGACTCAGAATAATCTTGGAGCAATAAAAAGTCATCACACTATAAAACCACTGAAAATTAGAGGTACCGTTTTGGTAAAGGTAAAAATACATTTGATGGAGCCAGCACTAGTTCCTCTGTAATGAGCACGTGTTATGTTATTAAAGAGGGATCTCCTAAAAGCAAAATTTTTATGTTGACACTAAAAACAAATTGTGTAATTGATATAGCTGGTAATTTCCTTTACCCATTTTAGAATCTATAGCATTCAGGCTGTAGCTGTCATGAAACTGTGATAATGATCTGTGTTAAGATGAACGTGCAACTCCTCAGCCAGGCAATGCAACTACAGGTTTTGAAATTGCCAAACAGTCTTCTATTCATTAGGCTCTGTTCACGTCTTTGCGATGGTGAAGCACAAGCGATGGCACACATGATCCGGCACCACATGAAACTATGTTAGGTGTGCTGCGGTGCCATTATTTCTTAATAGCACCCCAACCGTTGCACCACAATGATTGGCAACCTATTTCCATGCGACATGGAGCAATATGATTTAATAAAAAGGTGCCTGCACATTTTTTATGAGCTAACCTACCACAGAATGGGCTGACCTCAATGTACCCTATAGCACAGAGGTGTGAACGGGGGCTTAGTCCTCATTGTGGTATTGCTGACCCTGGGGTTTGAAGAAAATCAATTCTTTTTACTGCTTCCTGCGGTCCCAAAGGGAATATTCTAGTGACCATGTTTTAACCTGTACAGGAAGTAAAGAAAAGAGACAAAGGCAGAAATATAAATGGTCTTTTTTAAGTAGCATAGGGGGAAGGCTAGAAGCCCCATCTGCTTTTTAATCTCTTTCAGACCCAGTCAGTCTGTCACTATGGAGACACGGGAAGTACGGGGATATCTACTGAATGTAACCACAGACGGCCATCAAACACCTGACAGATCATCCTAACTCTTCCTCACAATGTCCAAGAGTACAAGAAAAAACATCTGACTGGAGGTACACTTTGAAATATTCAACTTTACTAGTACTCTCTGGTTTGGCCATTATCTCATGTTCCCCAAAATGAGCTAAATGTACTGTCAGCACCTCTTAAACAATTGCCATGTTAGTATTTGTTTTAAAAAAAAAATCTAATGCCCCTTTTATGATCCTAAATCCATGGTCAATTGATGCAATGGATCCCAAGTCTTCTTCCTACAGCACAGTGGGAGAGTCCTTTGGGGATCCCAGCCAATGAAGAACCATAGTTTCCCATAACTCTGGTTTATATTCCTACATAGTGAGGTAGATTACTTTATCTCTTAATGGTTGGTGACAGTGTGGTAAAAAAGCTATTAAGAGTTTTTGTAGGGATACCATTTTAAATGCAAGCCATTTTTATTGTATGGTCCCTATGACCATGGAACTTTGTGGCCACACTAGTTTGTATATCTCAGAAAGTTAAAAAGGATTCAAACAGTGGGTAAATGTTAATTTCCTAGACTATTTCTTCCTTCCATATGACTGTAAAAAAGTTGATAAAGCAAGAGACAAATGCTCCAGCCCCACCCCATATTTGTGTAATGACCTTGCCCTAAGTGGGGTGACTACTTAAATTTAGTTTGCTAAGACTGCAGTCAATCCGGCTGATTGTATAGATTATGCTCATTTGGTTTCGCCTAAGGATTCTACTATTGATTGCATCTGCCTGCTGCTGGATGTAGCCTTGCCACAGAGCAGAACAACCAATAGTGGAAAGCTATGGATATCTTTGTCTCTCCAGCCAATCACTAGGAGTTTCATGGCCAGTGGTACATGCTGGGAGAGCACATAAATATGTGAGACTCACTTTGTTACATGTGTGCTGTCTGACCAGAACCTGAAGCCTGCAGGTGATGGACTCAGTTGGGGTCCAGAACTATTCCTGTGATGGAGAGCCAGGGAGGAACTTTTGTCTGCTTGAGGTACCTGAGAGAGCAGAATGGGCTTGGACCTCAGAGAAAAGTCTGGTGTCTCATCTATCTCAAAATGTCTGCCAGCTATGGTACTCTAACACAGTGTTATCACAATTCTGGTTCAAAAAACCTCTACATTTTTAAGCTGTAGAGCATTTGGTGAGTCTGGAGTACTGTATTCCAGAGATGTCTACAGTCCTATACCCTCTCTACCTGTTTTGCTGTTTGTTCTAATAAAGCCTATTTCACTCCATACATCCCTCCTTCTGGCTAAGGATCCATCCTGGAAGTGAAATGTCAGCCACTCCTGTGCCTAGAATCTAAGGGGGGCTGCTACATTGGCTTTATATATAGAAAGGTATAGACCCAGTGAAATCCCAAATTAGATTACAGCAAGAACCACAATGTCAACATCTAACTCATTGTGACTTCATGTGACTATTGACATCACACATCTCAAAGCATGTCTGCACCATTACGACCTCAGTAACCAATGTGTTGTGTTAATGTAAAAAGGTTTGAATAATGATGACATGAGGCACTCTCAGTAATGAAGATTCTTTAGCATGTTTCTAGGTATCTGGTGTTTAGAATTTTTGACATTGTAATTTTGTTCAGACTATTCTGGGATACGATAATAGTTCTAATAAACTGAAAACATTAACGGTGCTCTAAAATTAACTTTATTGTTAACAAAATAAGCACCTATAAAAGCTAGCACCTTAGTCACAAGAAGACATCTCAGTTAAATACTGGATAATGACTGAGGGTAGAAGTTTCTTACCGGTAACTCTAAATGTATGTTATAATGTATATCCTTACTGCAGGTAGGATGGATCAGCTATAGGTTTACCCCATAATTTTTGTCCTGGACCACTACTGGGTAAATCCTCTATAGACAATGTTTTAGGTACACTTGTTGAATATGCTGTTAAGAGAACTTAAGACTGTGGCAAATAAACAATTTCTACCAAGATGATATATTATACTAAGGTCTTGTTCACGTGGACTTCTGCTTCTATTAAGAGCAGTGTATACAGGAAGCTTTAGTAATGAATTTACAAAGCTTTCAGCAAACTTCCAGAAGCTTTTGATGAAGCCTTTAAAGAAAACTTCCAGTCACTTTAAACAAGCCGCTAGTAAACCTTAGCAGGCTTTCAACAGGATTGTTTAGCGTGATGGTCAGCACACCATTAATTTCTATATTTATGCAAAATGAAGAAAGAAAAGGTTCTTAGGAAAGGCTGAATCTAATTTAATCCCTTTAGTTCAACAATTGACAAAAACAGACTGAGCAGCCCAAATATAAAAACAAATCCCATGGTGACATGTTACACCTCGAGAGAGTCCATGCTTTAGTATATGAAATGCATCAGTGCTTGAATAAACCACTTAACTCCTTTTCCTTCTTCTTGGCAATGTCCAGGCTTCATAATGTCCTGATGTGACCTGGGATTCTACCAGTTCAGGTCGTTGCATGGCATATGTGTCAGCATAGAGGTGCGGATGGATTTTGGATTTGGTACGAGATTAGTGTGGCTTTGCCCCATGGCAGTATTAATATGTCATTACCCTTTTCCAATGTGGTTTGAAAACCATATATGTGCTGTTTTACACTGCTGTTGAAGTGTGGGATAAGCTTTTTCTTTTAAATTGTATTAAAGCAGCAAAAGAAGGAAAAAAAATGGAAAATCGCACTGACCGGTAGACTAGAAAAAGTGTGCATTGTCACACAGAGGACACAGATATGAATAACAGACATAGAATATATGCTTTATACATTTATACATATAACTAAACTTTGCGCCTTGAGACAGTTCCAACTTATGGAGGTCCTAAACAACAGAGACACCGTACAACAGCTCTAATAGTCAGTCTTTACAAATAAATAGGATAGCAGCACACAAGGGAACATCTTCTACATAGATGGGCTTTACGCTCTCTTGAAGCAACATGCGTCAATCTTCTGAAGCCACCTTGCCCTAAGCGGGGTGACTCCTTAAATTGAGTTATTTTGGACTGTACTCACTCTAGCTAATCTGATAGCATGCGCTCATTTGGTTTTCCCTAAACACCCTGTTGCTTTTTGCATCTGCCTGTTGCTGGGTGTAACCTTGTCACAGAGCAGAGCATCCAATAATGTGGTGTTATGAATATCTGCGTCTTCCTAGTCAATCACTAGGAGGTTCATGGCCAGTGGGCCATGCTGATGGAGGACATCAATAAGGGACATCAAAGAGCCTCCCCCCCGGGCCTTCTACCCGGGGGGAAGGTGCGTGAAGTATGTGCTGTCGGACCAGGCCTGCAGCCTGCAGGTGCTCAGGCATGGAGACAGTCGGGGTCTGAATCTGTTCCTGGGTTTGACAACCAGGGAGGAACTTAATCTGCTGGAGGTGCCAGAGAGGCCAGCATGGGCTTGGACCGCAGAGAGAAGTCTGGTATCTCGCCTAGGGAATTCTACTAACCAGCTAAGGTTCTACAGAGCACAGTGTTACTGCAATCAATTTGAAGGCCCTTTGCACTGTAAAGCTGGAAAGTGGTTGGTGAGCCTGGAGTTACAGTATGTATTGTTCGAGATGTTTGTACTCCTTTGCCCTCTCTCCCATTTTTGTCACATATGGAATAGAGTATTGGAAAATCCTTAAAGTGACTGGCGCCCAACATTGCTTTCACATCCCATGAACTGGCTGGAGGCTCGTCCCTGGGGTGGGGTGTTGGCCCACCTCACCTCTGGAGTCCCTGTGTGCTCCTGGAGGTCAGGGGGGATGCTACACTTTCTAACAGAGACAGGATACTTTACATCTCTGTGCACTGTATGCTGTATATTAAGCACATCTCCATGAAGTTTATTTCCAGACTCATTAGGAATGTCAGGTTTAGCCCTTTGTAACTGTTCCCCATGGTTCCAAAACTGTTTGCCTCTCATAATTTGTTACCCACCAAACTTTCAGGAGACCCAGAATACGGGGCTTACCCATTGGTCATATGGCATCCCGTGCTTAAAGTGTATGTCAGGAAAAAAAAAAAACAATGAATAAAAACCATATGCAATACATCTCTGCCATACGTGCACATTTTACCATGTGTTTACCTTTAAAGGTCCTGCAAGTACAAAAAAATACTTGTTGATCATGCCAGAAATGCATGATGTGGGCTGACAACACAATGTCTTTGCTGGATGGATATTGCAATGAATGGTATCAGCACAAACCCAGCAGAGTCTTATGCTGAACTACAGCACACCGCTTTCTCTCCTCATCTCCACAACATTATGGAGAGTTGTCCTGGAGTCCAAGGGTGAGCTAGGCAGGGCTGATTGTTTTGCTGAGTGGAAGGACAGAGGGCAGTACTGTGTTTTTGGCAGAATAACCAGGTATTTTGCACTAACCAAACAGATATAACAAAATGCTTTCAATGGTATATTTAACAGACCAAAATGGAGCATATAAGAAATGTTTATTGTTAACATACACTTGTGTACTATGCCAAATCAAAATTGTAAGGAAAGGTAGGAGAGAACGGTTCTTACTGGCTCACTTTTGCCCAGTTAATATCTTTTAGGATCCGAGGTATTCAACTTACAAAGTTGCCTCAACTGAAGATCCCTGACCTCACCAAATGGCTTCATATTCAGTGTATGAAATACTAGCTAGAACTGTAGACATACAAGAGGAAATGATGGTCAGAGACTGTAAACATGGTACAAGTTTGGGTGGAGATTGGTGACAGTGACATGTCACAGAAGACAGTCAGAGAATGGAGACATGTTACATGGGGCTACTAAATTATTCTCCCTTGGGAATAGGCATCAAAGGGGGATATGATCACCTTGTATTGATACATAAATGGTTCATATAGTAAACGTGGTGCAAAGTTATTCACTTTAAGGTCATTGCAAATGGCAAATAGTTGTGGATCTGGAGGAAAATAGATTTAATCTGCACATACAGTCAGAGCTGTGAAAATGTGGAATATAATTTCACCAAGAGCTAGTTTAAAAAAAAAAAAAAAAAACTAGATGTGCTTCTAAGTGCACAGAATTTACCAGACTATTATTATTTCAAAGTGATAACAATCTAGATTGTTGATCTAGGGAATATCATATTTAGGATTTTTTTTTTCCTGTTGGAGTAAATTCTACCATGCCTTATAGGGTTTTTTTTGCCTTCCTCTGAATCAATGGCATGTTTAGGGTTCTGAGGCCAGCATGGGCTTGGACCGGTTGAACTGGATGGACCTGTGTCTTTTTCCAACCTCATCCACTATAGTATGTAACTCTGTATCTTTTTTCACGCTGACTAACTATGTAACTACTAGAGATCACTGGAAATTCCTATTTACAAATAAGTTCTTCTACTCCTACCACAGACTCCTGGGGTATACAGCCACCCAACAAGTACAAAAAGACCACAGACTGAGCACCATGGCTTTGAATTATGTTTTTAGAAGATTTCATGACAACAACCTTTAATTACTTCCTTTTATGTATATTCCTTCTTCTGAAAGGAACCAATGCCCATCTTCATGTTTTAGTGTAACACTGTTTGTTAAATGTTGCTAGTAGTGTACCAAGTACGTTTGATATCAGAGGTCGGGCTGGTTTGTAGGGGTGCCACACACCATATTTATCAAATTATAATTAAAAAGTAACATCTAGAGGACTTTTAAGGCACCCACTCAGAAACAGTATATAACAGTATGTTTGTAAATTATGGAAATGCTCCCTTTAGAGCAGTAATGCCCCTACATGTCCTTATCCGGTACCACTTTATATTGCTAGCAATTCAACTCGAATTATATGTATCTCACAGCATATTCCAGAATATCACCTAGAGTTCATTGAAGTGGCAAAAAAAACAGATGGGGTTGACTCAACATGTTTTACAGGTGTATGCCCAGCTTCCTTAGTAGTTAGTTGAGGCACTAACAGGATATATAAAGTTTCAATAAATATCCTGCAAACAAGCACAAAATACGTATACTGTAAATGTATTACATTTCAATATACTTACCAGCCTACTTGAATATAATTTTGGAGTCATATTGGGGCCATATTCAACAGGGAGGTCTGTTACACTGAAAACACACTCAGCTTTCTTTGTTTTGCTTTGTGTTCTCATGCACCATAAGGGCTCTCTCGTTTTCTTCATTGTGCATATTTTCTTTCCTTCTGTCATATCAATTTTCCTTTGGTGTATTTTAGTGTTAGCTCCTGCTCAGGTCTGGTTTCTAGAGCGTTAATAAGGGTACTGTATGACTCTGGAAGATTGCATAGCAGTAATACCAGCACATTGTTATCTTTTTTTTTTTTAAATTGACAATTTTTATTGAAGTTGCATATTTGAAATACAAAACCAATGACATCAATTGAGGCATCGCGATTGATTGATTGATTGATATATCACCAGTAAACACAGTACATAGAAGGTTACGTTGTAATTCGGGGGGTTATTTCTCTATAAAAGACAAAATGGGGATTTCCCCCGTTTCCTTCTACTAGACCTATATGATTAGGCCAGACCTTCATTAATTGTAAATTGTATTATTCTTTTCGGCTTGCTCTGTCTATGGTGCTCTATGTCTAACAGATACCATTCTAACTTTATGTATCTTCACTTAATTTAACATCTACATAACATATTAAAAGTAAAGTAATGAAAAAAGAAAATAAATTGTGTAAAAACTTCTTCCAGGTTAGCTTCCTGTGACATTGTTATCTTTAACTTCCTCTCCAATTGCATGTAGATGTTCTACAATTTCCAGCATGGCATTCACATGTTCACGCATTTCCTTGCCTTTTTCTAGCCTCTTCCCATATAGCTTGCATAGCCGATGACCGACCTGAAGCGAAGTGAGCCAAACGCTGTTCGACTATTCACTTCAGGCTGATACGGCTGATTTAATCGGGTAGCTTTGCGTGGCTTTGGGTCGGAAGAACATGCTCAGCCTGAAGTGCAGAAGGAGTTCGACTCAGCCGATCCAACATCTGGATCGGCTAAGCCGAACAGCAGCGCTGAGCGGCATTCGGCTCGGCTGTTCTGCTCGGTCTCTCTGTGGGACCGAGCAGAACAGAAAAATAGTTTAAAAAAGTAGAAAAAAACAAATAAAAAACGATTGTGCGGCGCTAGCAGTGACAGCTATCTCCGCCCAACTGTTTTCTATTGGCTGCGGGTTCTGCTGCTGTCAAAAAAAAGAAAAAAAAAAACATTTTCGCCATAGAAATGCATTGCTAGATTCCTATTGGCTATTGCAATTTGCAATAGCCAATAGCAAACTAGCTATTGTACCCGCCCTCTGCTGCTGTCAATCACTAGTGGGGACCTGATGGAGAACTGCAGCAGTGGGCGGGTGCAATAGCTAGTGCTATTGGCTATTGGCCACCTTCGGCTTTCACCTCGGCTCAGTCGAGCCGAAGCATATGCCTTCGGCTCGACTGAGCCCCCCTGGCCGACTTCGGGAGCTGTACGGGCTATAGTGCATAGCCCGTACAGCAGCCCTTCGGTTCTACTGAATTAGCATGCTTAAAATAAAAACACTTTGGCTGCTATTCTCAGCTTCTCACAAACACTTGACTTTGGGGTTGAAGGATACCCATCATCATTCATGTAAGTGTGCTGCAGAAGGAGTTTGTTGGCTGATGAGGACTTTAATACAAGGTGCAGCCATAACACTGGTGTTTTCTAAAGCAGCCTTTCTCAACCTTGATGCCATGGGACATTGGGGTGCCTTCTGGCTTCCTCAGGGGTGCAATTAAATTTTGTTATGGTAGGACTCTGTTATGAATAGGTAACTCTGATGTAAAAGGATGGATTCTGATATGAAAGGCGGGCTCTGATATAAAGGGGTTTCTGATGTGAGAGGGAGGCTCTTGACCTGAAGGGGGGCTTCTGATGTAAAGATGACTTCTAATGTGAAGGGAGGCTTCTGATATGAAGGGGGGCTTCTGATGTGAAAATTAGCTTTTGATGTAATGGGAGGGGACTTCTAATGTGATGTAGGGCTATTGATGTACAGGGGGACTCTGATGTAAAAGGGAGAATTCTGATGTAAAGGGGGGCTCTTGATTTGAAGGGAGGATTTTGATGCAATCGGAAGCCCGCCCCTCAGGGGGCGTGGCTTGCGATCATCGCAAGTACGATCTGCCTATGCAACATAGGCAGATCGTACATTTTTTTAAGTACCTTACAACCATCGCAAGACAAAATTCTTGCGATGGTTGTAAGGTGTGTGCCCAGCCTAAGACTGACTTGTTGTTAGGGGAAGTACTGCCAAAGATACCCATGGAACTGAACAGGCATTGGTGGCATCATCTGCCCGAACATCTTTTAACTTCAAGAAGATATGACCTCAGTGTATGTATGTGCCCTTTCTCTTCCCTGTTTTTTTTGCCAGATTTTCCCTAAAAGGAAGAAATGGGGGAAGGCGTAAAAGGGGTTAGAGATAGAAAGGAGTCAATCTGGGAATATCTGGAGCTGGAAGCAGGTCCCCATAGGAGGATCCAATGGCCAATTAACAGCTGGCTTCCAAAAATGGAACAAGGGCAAGCCATCTACAACCAACTGAAAAAGTGAAGCCCTGAGGATTTTAAGCCATCCTGGTATATAATGTATTCTATAATGGTTGATTGATACTTGTGTTAACATCTATTATTTGTGGGAAAAAGGATATAGTATATTATAAGCGTTCTACACATCCAGACCTTCCCCGCAGAAAGTTACAACTGGTCTCCTGCAAATGCAACACAATGCAGTACAAAGCCAAGACAAGTGGAAGAACTCTGCCCTAACTGACTTCCTGTGCGGTGCTCATGTGTCTAGTCAGAGTGCATTGGAATTCAACGGTTGACTTCCTCTACCATGCACTGTCATTACAGGTCAAAGAAAGGATCAGGTGAGCAGTTGTCACTACGTCACTGGTCTGTCACTAGGTCTGCATGAAGGCCAGCCCAGTCTGACCCTGATCATTGGTTCAATTGTTTTAATTTCAAAATATAAGGAAGACACATGGGAGGGGTGTTAAAGCTGTTCCCCAGACAAACAGCAAAATACAACAAAATACATATATGAGATCTATTTTATCTGCCACAGAATTGGTATGTCGGTCCACCAAGTGGTGAGAATTACAAAGCTCAGCCACACAGTACAGCCCTTTCATAATTTTATTTGCTGCAGTTAGTTAACATTTACATGTCTTATCCCTGCCTAGGTCTTTGACTACAGTAGACTGTGAAGGAGATACAGTACACTTAAACACTCATCTCTTTGTCACTCTGTTATTCTCAGCATACCCCTTATTAGCACATGAGCACTGCAGCATACCTGACTGTCTTCTTTTGCTTCTTTTCCCTTTCCCAGTCTAAACCTCACTGTAAAGGAGATTGCAGGAGGCTAATGCCAAGTCAGATTCAGATACCTACACGGTTTGCATGTAAATAATATAGTTGCTGATAAATTAGAGAATACAGAGGCACAATAATTAGAATCTTTATAGCTGCCTGAAATTCAGCTTTAATGATCAACTTGTTTCCTGATATTCATTGATTAAACAATATCTATGATCAGCCAGAGTACTATCATATTAGCTTCAAGTTTTAACAGCTGTTCATTGTAGTAATAAAAAAGAAATGATGTGTCAAAGAACGGAGACCATGTATAATTTGCATTGGAAGAGTTTATTTTAAGTATTAAAACAAAGCAGAAGACAGATCTTCAACATACAATAACCATTAAAGAGAGCACTACAACTGCACTGAGACAAGAGTCACCTACAGATGCTGCACCATATGATCGAGGAACATGACAATCATGTGATCACTTCTAGGCTGTTAAAGACGCAGAATACAGAACACTTAAGAAGATTTTTTACAGGATTCCATTTTGCTTGAGCAGACACAACTTCCGATGGAATTGTTAGTGATTTTGAATACACATCTATTAATCCATGGGCACTTCTTGTTCTTTGACTTTGGTTGCCACAACCTTTCCATTCTCATAGACTTCTTCAATCACCTTTACTTTCTTTGTGCGTTTTGTTCCTAAACATAAAAGAGAATAGAGGCATTGCTTGAATTTTGTTTTATGACATGAGGCATCTGTGTTTAGATTTAGCACTGGTGCTTAGTAACTTTCATTCACAAATTGTATTTATAAAACCAGTGTTCTTACAAGGAATGATGGGTCTAACTACTAGATGACCCCTTTGCAAAGGAGTTGAAAACCCCCTTTAATGATTATCAAGATTGCTCCATGTTTGTCAGTGTCCACCTGTTCCCTCATGAATTTACTGGACACCTCTAATATATTTTGCCTGCAAGCCTAGGGCACAACTGCTCATTTGTCTCTACACTGAGCATTCACTTATTCTCTGCAATTTTATCCCCACTAATGTCGATCCTGTATCCTTTTTTGGCCCTGATTCAGATCCTGAGCCAGTTTGTCCAGTGCCACTGCAATTATTGAATGCAATTATTATGTTGCCTTTTCAAGACCAATTCAAGGTAAAAAAAAACAAAAAAAGCAACTGCTTACTGAGTCCCAGTGTATACCAATATGGCGTTCCTCCCATTTACACATTTACTGTATTCATTTTTCGTTATTACCAAGATCCCTGGTATTGACATCTACGTTGCTTTCAAAGGATTTGTATTTCTGTTTGTCCAGTTGATGGGATTTACATTACCCTGCCACGCAGCCCACCCCTGTCTGTCAGGGCAGAAGACCTGATTTTTCCCCTGATTTCCAATGCACTTTAAAAACCACCAAGCAACTATAAAATATACATTTTTGTTACATTTCCCCATTCAGAAGTCTGTAAAGGACATTTTTTTTTGCATTGGATTGGAGGGGCTCCATATATTTAGAAGAAATTAAGAATTATATTTGTTCTCCTGGATAATCAGGTGCAAGCAATATACAATGTTAAGATTCATGGCTTGATTACTACCATCATAACTTTAACTTGTCAATGATATTGATGTCAGTGGCATAGCAAGTCCTTCAGTCTCTTTAGACACCAAGAAAGACTACATTTCCATCATTCCAATGTATTTTCTTACCTTTCACCTTCCAGGAGTCTGCGGTATATTTCAATCTCATTCTCTAATTTTGTCTTGATGTCCAGCAGTTCTTCATATTCCGCAGTCTGGCACTCCATGTCTGCCCTGAGCTGTGCCAATTGCTGCTCAATGGAAGCAATCTGTGCTTGGATCTGGGAAAGCTTCATACAATATTGCCCTTCTGTTTGTGATAAGTTTTCTTCAAGAGATTTTTTCTGTTGACGAGAAATCAACACATAAACCATGGAACTTTTATAAGGACAAAATCATACTGTCTACCATTATGTGTTAAGCCTTTGATTCTGTACCATGGACCATTGTGACTGAAGTTCGATCTCCAGTGCTTGAAGTGTCTTCTTCAGATCTGAAATCTCACTCTTGCTGGTCGATATTTGTTCTACTCCAGTTGATATTTCTTTCTTCAAACCTTCGCTCTTGGGATTGAAAAGAAAAACGTGAAAGCTATCAGTTCAAGAAAGCAAAATAATAGTGTAAATATTACTAAATATGAGTAAGAATATTTGAATAATTCCTTTATATCAAAGGGGACCACAATCCTTCCTTCTGTTAAATTTCCTTTAAAAATACAAAATTGTCAAGATGACAGGGTCATATCAAAATGGTTTAGATCGGTCAGAACAGTCCATTACCCAGAAGCTTCTTGGATTTTTCAGTGGCCTTGTGGGACATATAATTCCTCGAGAACATTTTGGGTCAGCTTTTGGCTTCTACAGCCAGGTGGAAGTACCTGATTATATCTCTCTTAGAAATCTCCTTTCTTAAGTTCTTCTTATTTGTGTTAGGAAGCTGTATAGCTTTAAGAGAATTTAAAACTCAATATAGGTTAATCAAGAGAAAATGTTTCTTACAGCCTTCTTGAATTGTTCTTCTGCGTCCTTGCGATTCTTCTCAGCCATGGCCTCATACTGTTCCCGGAGATTATTAATTTCCTTCAGTAGGTCATTACCTGGTGCAGCATTCAGTTCTACATTAACATCACCAACACCTCCTCCTTGGGATCCTTTAATCTCCTACAGATTAAATAAACAAAACATTATTTTCTGGTCAATACATAATTGCTGCTGAAAGCAGAACATAACAGCCCATTAAAAGATTAAAAAAAGTAACCAAAGACCCCCCCTGGTGTTCACTTAGCAGACCTCAGATACAAAGGGAGGAAGACCTCCCCTTGGGTGTGTCATGTGACACTCACATCAGAGCAGAGGAGGAGCTTAGGGCAGCCTTCCTCAGCTCTGTACACAACCACTATGTCTGAGGCAGCAGCTGCAGTGGAAATAGCACTGCAATGCCCAAACTTAAAAAGACATAAGTGAGGTCACGGCGTTGGATCCCGAGACACCCCGTAGCCTGGTTGCCAGGTGCCAATGACGTCCCCGCACTACAGAGCCAGACGGCTGGGGACAGCTCCAGGGACCCTCCTTTCCTGGGGACAGACCCCTCAAAGCTGAAAACAGCTCCAGAGACTCTCCTTTCTTGGGGACAGACCCCTCAAAGCTGGGACTGTTTCCAGGAGACAGGAACAGATGATAATCATCTGAGGAGGTGCTTAGAGCAGCCTTCCTCAGCTCTGTTTACCACCACTATGTCTGAGGCAATAGCACTGCAATGCCTAAACTAAAAAAGACATGAGAGGTCACGGTGTCAGGACTTGAGACACCCTGTGGCCTGGTTACCTATTGCCAGTGACAAGCCCGCACTTCACAGCCAGGCAGCTGGGGACAGCTCCAGGGACAGTTGTTTCCCGGAGACAGATTCCACAAACTGGGACTGTTCCGGGGAAACAGGGACAGATGGTAACCATACTTAAAATCTACCTGGAGTCCAAAGTTAAGTGTATATCCAACCAAAATTTTTTTTAGTTTTGGATGAAGTGAGGAAGGATTTGAACCCATGACATATGACAAAGGTATCACCAGAGAAGAAGTGAGAAACAAATCTGCAACAGGAACATTGGCAGTGATAAAAAAAAAAGAAGCTGACTGGAGGTCTAGTCTTCCACTGCTCAACTAATACAAAGCACCATTTATTTTTTTCTGTGTTGTTGTTAGATATATTGCTTCACTTCCTGTCTGATGAAACTGTTAAATTAAATAAATGAATAGAAATCTCTTTAACAGAGCCTCAGATAGCAGTAAAAACAAACCAAACAAAAAAAAAAACAGTTGGGTATACAACTGGATATAGACTTTAAAACCAAATAGAGGGAATTGGATGAGACTTCTTTAGATTTTACCTCTTGATGATTATTTCTAAGAAGAACAATTTCTTCAGTAAGACTTTCAATCTCCAATTGCAGTTCAGATATACGGAATTTCAATTCATCCAGGATTTTACGAAGGCCATTAATATCAGCTTCGACACTGCGTCGGAGGGCAAACTCATTCTCATACCTGAAAAGGTAAATGTAGAGATATATGGGTTATTTTAGAACATTTAAACACATTAAAATTTTGTTCCTAGACCCAAATAGACCTTATTATATTAGAGGTTCTTGCAGTGGTCTTAAAGTCTAAGTTTACCTTTCTGACCACGTTTCATGTTACACCCAGATTTAGGGTGTAACATAAAACATGGTCGGATTGCCCATTGTGAGCTTTGCACAGTGTACATTAGAAGCTGCAGGAAGTCAGATAGATCCTATCTTATTTCCTGACTGGAGAACATATAGTGTTATTTATCATCCAGTATCATTTCTTCTCTCTAGCCTAACTGTACCTGGCCTGTACCTTTAATTCACTGAATATCAGTTCTTTCAATCGGGGAGGCTCAGCATCATGTGTAGGTGTTACCTATAGTGGTCTACATGCAAGTCTGACTAACAATGTCCACTTATTGTGATGGACATCCATCTATTGAGGATTTTTTTATATTTGCATAGCTCCTCCCAAGAGCCAGCCCACTTCTTGCATCAGGACTGAGAGTTCTTCAAAAGAGTACTGAGACAAGGTGCTATGATTGTTTCAGGAAGCCATGTTCAGAAATCTGCAAGCCCCTCCAACCAATCATGATCTGCCTGCATTGGATAGAGTAGCACAGAGACTCTGTGATGATATCACTGGGTTGAAAATTTAAAAATGTCATTAACACGTTGATGTGGGGGAGAAAGGAGAAATCAAGGTAGACATATTTTGTCTAGTTTAAACTTTAGCTTTGAAGAGATTCCATCAATTTTCCTATTCAAGTCAGAGCAACAGAGTCTCTTAAAAATGCCCCCTTCCCCCAAATGGACCAACTTATGCCTTCCTTCCCCACATTCCATTCCTTCATTGGAACAGGTAGTCAAAATGTGTAAACTCTGTGTGTTAGATGGTATGGGAGCTTTTACATGGTTAATGACATCACCCCATCCCTCATTTGACAGTAATTTTGGCCTGGTGATTGGCTGCAAAGGTGTGAGCACTGCATCTTGGATGGAGGTCACATGCTCCCCCATACCCAGAAGAATGGTCTCTGATGGAGCAACATAAGAGAGCTGCAAAGGTGGTTATAAATGCTAGTATAGGAAAAGTGTGTGTGTGTGTGTGTGTGTGGGGGGGGG
>NW_017306323.1:2905776-2922008 GCF_000935625.1 Nanorana parkeri
GTTGGGTGTTAATGACTATGTTGATTAAATTGTAGACTGAAAGCATCTGTGTCAATGGACTGATGTTTTTGGAGAGGGCAGTATGTATGATGGCCAGTAATATTCTCAAAGGAGGGGAATAAAGAGAATGCACGTGAGCAGATCAGTGGGTTTGTGTAGTGACAGCAATCCTGTGGTGTCAGTGGTAAAATTTGGGCAGTGTGTTGTTGCTATGTTGGTTGGGGGTATGCATAGTAATATTTAACAATGTCAGCAGTAATCAAACACTGCCAGGTTTGTAGTAATGATGCAACTGAGCAAAGTCTGCAAAGTATGGTATTTCATTATTTATATTCTCCATATTACATAAAGCATATGTCACATACACTATTTGGGGGCTCAGTTTCCCATTTTATCCATATTCTGTTATCTCGAAAAGATCTTGAACCCGAAAGATGTCACAAATCAATTGGCAGAGCCAGTTTGGGCTCATAGCCTAAAAGTTTCCCTTCCTCTTATGTAATCAAAATTACGTGTAACGAGTGAGCGCGCTACAAATAGATGATATGTCCAGTGGCTGTCAGTCTGAAGCCCACATGGGACACATAAGCTTTTATTTAGCTCATACAGTCCAGTCCTTTCATCAATCAATGCCAGCTAAAGCCCTGAGGCAGGGGGGTTTAAGATCCCCTGAAACGCACTGGGTGCTGTCTTCTAAGCTTTTGCCAAGAGCAATAAATCTGTAATGGAATATCACTTATTTGTGGCGCTCTTACTCTTTACACATTGCATGGATCACTTTGGGGACCCAGTGTATACCCCTTAGAATAGAGAGATGTCTCCTGAAACTAGAGACCAGACCACGTACACTTGTCGGACCAGTGCCACATCAACAGTTACTTTGATTCCTCTAATCTAAGCAATAGTGCTAACCAATGGCTTTCTGACAGACATACAAGTCAACTCACTTCATTTTGAAATCATCTGCTGCCAGTCTGGCATTATCAGACTGCAAGACCAGGTTGGCATTATCATTGGTGGCTGCAATAATCTGTAAGAAACAAATGAGAGCATCAATTAATGTTTTGATTCTAATATCCCAACACGATAACACTTTTTCTAATTTAATAAAGGTAGCATACTGCAAGAACACAATCAAAAGGGTTTTCCTCTTTTTGTGACTATTAGGTTACTGTAGTAAAGTGACATTTTAGTAAAACAAAGATGAATATGAAATAAATATGCAGACTGGAGTCTCTGCACTATTTGGGATAAGGCAGCTAGCATAAATGGTGCATTTAACTAAAAATTTTAGCTCAGCTTATGTCAGCTTACGATTTTTAGATCTTGTCATCTACGTTTGTGTCACAGCTGGCACCTTGGTTGTCCAATCCCTCAAGTAAACACTTTGCTACAAAACACACAGCATAGCACCCCTTAAAACACATAGTTAGTTTTCCCATAAAGTGTATGTCAAGTCATTTTTTTTTAGTATTGGACATAGAGTGGGGAAAATAGAAGAGCCACTTTTGGGTTTTATGCTCCTGGTGGCAAGAGCCAACCAGACAGGAAACAAGGAAAAATCTACAAAACCAACAGAAATACAATTTGTTTGGTAAAGTAGGGAAGCACTAGGACCACTGCCACCTTTTTATAGCTGCATGTGTCCCTCTTGCAGATTTTCCCTCATTTAAAGTGACACCAAACTCAGGAGTTAAATCTTAAAAATTCATTCTAGCACCCTAAATATTAACAAAATGTATCTTTTGTTTGTGCATCACTCAGCTTTAGATCTTTAAATCATCTCTGAACTGATGCTGACACTTCTTCTGAGGAAGGAGGCGTGACCTCTGAAACGCATAAACCACTTCACTACCAGGGAAGACGAACAGCCGTTGGATATGCACCTTTCGTTCTGACCCTTTTATGCCTGTTTTTATTCGTCCTTTGTGAGTACCTTTATACCATTTTTTTATTAGTTTATTAAAACGTTTTTATGCGATGGAGGCCCTCTCTGTGTCTTGTCTTGCAGTGCTGAGTTTGTTCTGAACCTGGTGAGAGCGGCCCCGTTATCGCCCTGCACTCCTGAACATCATTGATTAATACTCTCTTGAACCAAAATCTGCTGGCGCGGTGTTTGATCCTGTCTGCTGATGCTGACACTGTCCTTCCTTCTGGAGAGTGACTACTTTTGTTCTCCATGTTCCCCGTGTGTGTTGTAAAGTAGCCACCGCTCCAAGGTCGCTTCTGTAATGGACTACAATTTCAAGTTTAGTCTACTCATTGGTATTGAGATTGCAAGCAAGCTTGAAGCGGTGGCTTATTTACAACACACACAGGGACCATGGGGAACAAAAGTAGCCACCCTCCAGAAGGAAGGACAGTGTCAGCACCAATTCAGAGATGATTTGAGGATCTACAACCGAGTGATACACACATAAGATACATTTTTGTTAAATCTTAAAAATGCTTTCAAGTACCCTAACTTTTAACTCCTGAGTTTAGTGTCACTTTAGCTATAGACACAGGATTACTAATAAGTGACTTCTTAATACTAAAATATATGTGTTTTACAGAACAGAAAAGGTGGATCAAGTGATCAAACAGTGGGAAGGTTCCTTGTGCAAAGACAATCCAAAACTAAGAAAGAAATCCATGTCCTTAAGAATCGACCTTCACCTTTGAGGTTTTACAACTGAGTGATACACAAATAAGATACATTTTAATGTCTCCAACGGAGCTTCAGATAGCAGTAAATTCTCAACAGGGGTTCTAATTCTTCCCCACGCTATCCAAAACTAAACCAAACCATTTTCACTGAACAAACACTTTAAAATGTTATAGAAATAATATCATAGAAAGTTGAATTTCGCAATATATCATACCCTCTGGAGTAAAACAATATACTGTGTCCATTGTAAGCTTACTTTATAAAAATATTATTTCATAACTATCTTGAAGAAGTATTAGGCAGCTTTCAAATGTTTAATGGCTGGATAATTCAGTTTTCCTGCAAATTTTTCTATTAGAGTGCGCAATGCTTTTAAACAACACAAGCCGACAAAGGGAGAAAAATTCTGCTTTTAAAGAATCTATAAAAAATCCTGCTCTTTAACATATATTTGTTAGTATTATTGACCTGTTACTGTTATAATCATTGCAAGGTAAATTTTGAAAGAAATTAATTATTTACAGTGCATATCCCAATTTTTTGGTACCTAGTTAATGAACAAACTTACCTTACTTTGTAGATCTGCAATGATGGTAAAGTACTTGGTGTAGTCTTTTCCTGCTTCTCCTTTGGTACCTCCAGATCTTTGTTTCTCTAAGAATTCCTTAATCTTTTGTTCATATTCAGCATTTGCTGCTTCTAATTGACGGACTTTGTCCAGGTACGAACCCAAGCGGCCGTTAAGATTCTGCATTGTTTGTTTCTCATTGCCACTGAGAAAGCTGTCACCACCTCCAAAGCCAGCATCAGCACCACCACCAAAACCGCCTCCACCACCACCAAAACTGGCTCCGCCAGCACCACCATAGTCTCCACCATCTCCGCCAGCACCACCATAGCCTCCACCAGCTCCTTGGCCACAAAATGCTCCTCCTCCATAGCCAAAACCACCAGCCTGACCGAATCCACCAGCTGCCTGACTGAATCCACTAGCTACCTGACCATAGTTACCGCCTGCCAGACTGAAATCCCCACCAAATCCACCTACTCCACACTGACCACGAGAACCACCACCTCCACTATAGCCTCCTGAGACAGAGCCTACTTTTACAGACCTTGTGGATGACATTTGAGCGTAAGACATGTTCAAGCAAAAGGGCACCCTATCCAGAAGAAAAAAAGAGCAGCTCCAGTGGAAAGAGTGATTTGTGAAGAAATGTAATTCTTTATATACGAGATCTTAAGGGTGTGTAGAACCTGAAATTTAATGTTTTCTTTTACTTCAAACAGTACAGTTGCTTGCCAAGTATTGCCACTGTTTGGATCAATTATCATTAATCAGCTTGCATCACTCTAGCCGCTGGTCTTCTCTCACTTAGGATGTTTGTCATTGTTGGCATAATTTTTTGGGTGGAGTAGATCAGAACACCTAATATGATAAATCATTTGCATTTAATTATTAATAATTATCTATAAGGGCTGTGCAGTATGAAAAACGAAATATGCTTAAACATTTGCATTATCTCCTGAGAATTGTAATTTTAGGAGGACTTGCTAAACTGCTAAAGAAATTGCCACAATGACAACAGCTGGGTAGAACGCATGAAAATGTGTAGAAACCCAAACACCTAAACCCACTCTGTAGTAGCATATGTTCCTTTAATCAAAAAAAAGTTGAATCCTTTTTTACATGTCCTATTGCTGTGGCTGTGGCGTTGTAACCCTTTTTATTGTTTGTACAGTACAGGTCATATAAATCATGACGGATGGGTTATAGAGCTGTACCTTCAGGTAACTAGACACTGGCCAGAGCAGTGGAAGTCTATATAACTCCTCCCCTTACCACTACCCATCATGATGGTCATACTCCTATCTCTCTCTAAGATCTTATGTTAAATCTCTCTTTAAGATACTATGTTAGATCAAGCTCTGCAGTTTGCAAGCGATGGCAGTTGTCCATATCGCCACCCCACATTGAGAGCTTCATGGGCTATACCCAGACCCTGCAAGGACAGCATCAGTTTTTGGTGCCCACTTTTGCACAGACCATGCAGCGAATTGCGTCAGCTATAGACTCCTATACAATTCCAGGGCACTGACATAGGCAGAATGGTAGCGTGAGTAGCTTAAGGGGCCCCTCTCATGACAGATTTGAGATGAAAAGGTACTGGGGGTAAAGGGGGATCTGGTACGCAAGCGGCTGGTGGGCAACATGAGTTATCTAGTGGTCGCCGTGAGGACTCAGTAGTGGAAGATTAGACTGTTAATCCACCTTTTAATGTTTTACCCTCTGTTGTGTCTGCTTCTTTATCAACTGGGTTTCATTCCTCTTGCCTAAGTAAGGAGGATTTTGTGGCCTCTGTGTTGGTGTTAATGGGTCCTATTTTTGCTAAGTTGAAAGTATCTGATCACCGGGGTTGTAAGTGCAGTCCTCCTTCTCCGGCTCTTTCTGAATCCCACTCAGATGAGGACAGTGCTCATTCCTTGTTTCCTAACAAGAGGAAGAAGATGGGGAGGTGGAAGGAAGTATTGCTTCTGACTTGGAGAATTCTTCCGCAGATGATAGCCTGGTTTTAGGGTTATCACAAAAGTTAAGATACTCTATAGCAGTTTTAACGGATGAGGTTAGAGAATGTCTCTCTATTAATCCTCTGGTTGCTGACCGTACCAAGGTCACTAGTTTGGGATCCTTAACAAGAAAGATCCCCAAAACCTTTCTTATGTATTCTTTAGTAGAAGTGCTCTATGCAGATTGCCAACATTCAAATAGACAAAATGTCTTGGAGGAGAAAACAGTTTAACAGTACCCTTTTGATGAATCCTTCCTCAAAAAGCGGTTATTTCCATCTTGAATCAATCTTTAACGGTCTTTAGTAGGCACTACTCTCCAGCCTGTGGTAGCAGCACTAGAGATTTGTCAAACATTGGGAGTTTGGACAAAGTGTGTGATCAGAGACCTGGGTTTGGGATATTCTGATCAGGAGGTTTTAAGGAAACTGCATTGTCTTCCTGGGGCCTTATGTTCTTTGTGTGGATGCTCTGGTTGATGCTTTGCCTCAGCTATCCAGGCTGGGACTAATGTAAGTCCAGATGCTTAGGCTTCTGTGGCTGAAACACTGGTTAGAGTAACCTGCCTGTAAAAAGCATCCAGAGAGGATTCCCTTTGCAGGGGAGCATCTCTTTGGTGAAGGTTTGGATTCCTTTATTAAGAAGGTGGCAGGTGGCTAAAGCAAATTGTTACCTAGGAAACAGAAAGCCAGAACTCCATATAGTACATTTCTTCTGTTCCCCCATCTCGGTTCATGCCCTCCAATCTCCTTCCGGAGCAGAGATGCTTTAAAATGCCCTTTGTCAGCTTTTAGGTGCAGGAGTGATTACTCCTGTTCCTTTGTTGGAAAGATTCCAGGGGTTTTCTTCCAACCTGTTTACAGCCCCAAAGCCAGATGGGGAAATTAAAGACAAACAAATTACTGTCAGTTTGCAAATTTTGGATGGATTCCATTTGTTTAGTCATCCCCTCTCTTCTAGAAGGAGATTTCCTAACTTCAATAGATATTAAAGATGCCTATCTACATGTTTCCATCTTCCCTACTCATCAATGCTTTCTATGCTTTGTGATAAGAGAGGAACATTTTCAGTTCTTGGCTCTCCCTTTTGGGCTGGCCGCTTTACAAAAGTGTTGGCACCAATACTAGCCTTGTTGCATTCTCAGGGAATTAACAAAGTAAGTTATCTGGATGACCTTCTTTATGGTGCAGATTGGAATTGACAGTTACAGGACACTGTGCATGTTGGAGTGTTCAGGTGGATAGTAAATATAACAATCTTTAATTCCCACCTGTTGTTTAAAGTTTCTGGGGCTTTTAATAGACACGCTCAGGACCAGAGTATTTCTTCCTATGGGCAAACTCCGATCCCTGCAGAATCTAGTCCGGAGCCATTAGTCTCAGCCACACCCTTCAATAAGGTTTTGCATGAAAATCCTGGGAGTGATGGTTTCCACTTTCGAGGAAGTCTTCGTAGCTCACTTCCATTCAAAACCGGTTGTGTGCTGTTATGTCATTTAATTAGAAAAGTGGATTATAATGGGGAACATTACACTCTAATGTTCCCTATTATAATCTATTTCTCTGATTAAATTATTACAGACAGGGCCTCTGTTCTATCAAAGTTTGTGACTATGTTAGTGCCAGGGCCCGGCTTGGGAAGAGTATGGTGGATCACAGCTGCGGTTCCAACTGGGGGTGTAGTGCGGTTGTCAGGCTTAAATCCCCGGCGGCTCTCTCAATCTTAAACGGAGAGTAGGGGATTAAGTCATCATGGACCGCTAAATAGTAATCCGTAATAACCTTCGATGTAGTACAGACTAATAACCCAATCCCTGATGATGGCAATCTTATCTGGAATTGAGGTGTGAGCGAATGGTGTAGCCTCTATGACAGATAACATCAATTCTCCCCTTCATACAGCATAACTGGGTATAGTATTGAAAACATGAGAGAGGCGATACCCAAAGTCTCCACCAGAGGGCAGCGTCTGTGAGCCAAGATACAGTCAAGATATAGCTTGAAGATACTTGCAGTTTCCTGGTAGGTGCAATCAGATTCCTCCAAGAGATGTCCACTGGATGCTGGCTGCTGGGGAGCTGTTTCCTCCGTGAGGAGAGGTTCGAGGCGGCTGGTGAGGTTCCTGTGGGGTGTATGGGCTATGATCCCAATCATCGAACACCCCACAGCATCTATGGCAAGTTTAAATAGCCCGCGGCCGTGACGTCACGCGGCCGTGGGCTACTTCCGCGTTCCAGCGTGGAACGCATCTACACTTCCGTCAAGGGGGAGGAGGAGAGCGGCGTGCACCGCGGCCGATGCGCCCCAGCCTGGAACGCAGTCGGGAGGAGCCAGGAAGCCGGGGGATATTACAGTTAGAAGGTGTGAATGGTGACATGGTCACACATTTTAACGTAATCCCACCCAGTTTTTCGGCAGTGGAATGTGTGACCACCAATAGGTGAAGAATTCCAACGCTTTGTCAGCTGTTCCAGGGAAGATCGGCATCGCAAATCGTATGTGCAGGAAAACCGATCTTCCCGATCTTCTGGCTCACTTTTGCTCAGTTAATGTCTTTTAGGATCCGAGGTATTCAACTTACAAACTATAGGGTGCCTCAACTGAAGACCCCTGGCCTCACCAAATGACTTCATATTCAGTATATGAAATACTAGCTAGAACTGTAGACATACAAGAGGAAATGATGGTCAGAGACTGTAAACATGGTACAAGTTTGGGTGGAGATTGGTGACAGTGACATGTCACAGAAGACAGTCAGAGAATGGAGACATGTTACATGGGGCTACTAAATTATTCTCCCTTGGGAATAGGCATCAAAGGGGGATATGATCACCTTGTATTGATACATAAATGGTTCATATAGTAAACTTGGTGCAAAGTTATTCACTTTAAGGTCAATGCAAATGACAAATAGTTGTGGATCTGGGGGAAAATAGGTTAAATCTGCACATACAGTAAGAGCTGTGAAAATGTGGAATATAATTTCACCAAGAGCTAGTTTAAAAAAAAAAAAAAAACTACATGTGCTTCTAAGTGCACAAAAATTACCAGACTATTATTATTTCAAAGTGATAACAATCTAGATTGTTGATCCAGGGAATATCAGATTTAGGATTTTTTTTTCCTGTTGGAGTAAATTGGACCATGCCTTTATAGGGTTTTTTTTGCCTTCCTCTGGATCAATGGCATGTTTAGGGTTCTGAGGATGCAGGTTTTCAGTTTTTGTTTTTACTTATTTTTCAATTGAGCGCAATAGACATGGTTGAACTGGATGGACCTGTGTCTTTTTCCAACCTCATCCACTATAGTATGTAACTATGTATATTTTTTCACCCTGACTAACTATGGAACTACTAGAGATCACTGGAAATTCCTATCTACAAATAAGTTCTTCTACTCCTACCACAGACTCCTGGGATCTACAGCCACCCAACAAGTACAAAAAGACCACAGACTGGGCACCATGGCTTTGAATTATGTTTTTAGAAGATTTCATGACAACAACCTTTAATTACTTCCTTTTATGTATATTCCTTCTTCTGAAAGGAACCAATGCCCATCTTCATGTTTTAGTGTAACACTGTTTGTTAAATGTTGATAGTAGTGTACCAAGTACATTTTATATCAGAGGTCGGCTGGTTTGTAGGGGTGCCACATACCATATTTATCAAATTATAATTAAAAAGTAACATCTAGAGGACTTTTAAGGCACCCACTCAGAAACAGTATATAACAGTATGTTTGGAAATTATGGAAATGCTCCCTTTAGAGCAGTTATGCCTCTACATGTCCTTATCCGGTACCACTTTGTATTGCTAGCAATTCAACTCGAATTATATGTATCTCACAGCATATTCCAGAATATCACCTAGAGTTCATTGAAGTGGCAAAAAAAACAGATGGGGTTGACTCAACATGTTTTACAGGTGTATGCCCAGCTTCCTTAGTAGTTAGTTGAGGCACTAACAGGATATATAAAGTTTCAAAATGTATTATGCAAACAAGCACAAAATATGTATACTGTAAATGTATTACATTTCAATATACTTACCAGCCTACTTGAATATAACTTTGGAGTCATATTGGGGCCATATTTAACAGGGAGGTCTGTTAAAAATGTTGGTTATGTGTTTAGATGGAGCACTGAGATTTACTTGCTTATAAGGACATTACATCAGAATACAGCATTATACAGCATACAGATAGAACTTCCTGTATGTATCATAGACGAGTATACATAAGTATAGATACTGACATTGCACTACACTGTCACCTATAGCTCAAAAGACATAATATATACTGTTGTATTTCCAACAGCCCTTCTCAACAGCAGATGCATTACTATATGCTCGAAGGAAACTGTGACAATCCTTTGGAAATGGCTTGGTGAGTTCACCCGCAGTCATTTCTTCTTTTGCTGCCTTTCCTTTCTCCATTCATTTTCATTGGCTTTATGTTTTGGTATTTTTCTATGTCTTCTCACAATGTTGGTTCGAGTATGCTATTTGTCTTGGTAGTATATGACAGCTTGCAGGGTGGTATTTCCTTTGTCGTTCGAGTGGATCTTCTAATAATCAAATTATAATTAAAAAGTAACATCTAGAGGACTTTTAAGGCACCCACTCAGAAACAGTATATAACAGTATGTTTGGAAATTATGGAAATGCTCCCTTTAGAGCAGTTATGCCTCTACATGTCCTTATCCGGTACCACTTTGTATTGCTAGCAATTCAACTCTAATTATATGTATCTCACAGCATATTCCAGAATATCACCTAGAGTTCATTGAAGTGGCAAAAAAAACAGATGGGGTTGACTCAACATGTTTTACAGGTGTATGCCCAGCTTCCTTAGTAGTTAGTTGAGGCACTAACAGGATATATAAAGTTTCAAAATGTATTATGCAAACAAGCACAAAATATGTATACTGTAAATGTATTACATTTCAATATACTTACCAGCCTACTTGAATATAACTTTGGAGTCATATTGGGGCCATATTTAACAGGGAGGTCTGTTAAAAATGTTGGTTATGTGTTTAGATGGAGCACTGAGATTTACTTGCTTATAAGGACATTACATCAGAATACAGCATTATACAGCATACAGATAGAACTTCCTGTATGTATCATAGACGAGTATACATAAGTATAGATACTGACATTGCACTACACTGTCACCTATAGCTCAAAAGACATAATATATACTGTTGTATTTCCAACAGCCCTTCTCAACAGCAGATGCATTACTATATGCTCGAAGGAAACTGTGACAATCCTTTGGAAATGGCTTGGTGAGTTCACCCGCAGTCATTTCTTCTTTTGCTGCCTTTCCTTTCTCCATTCATTTTCATTGGCTTTATGTTTTGGTATTTTTCTATGTCTTCTCACAATGTTGGTTCGAGTATGCTATTTGTCTTGGTAGTATATGACAGCTTGCAGGGTGGTATTTCCTTTGTCGTTCGAGTGGATCTTCTAATTTCAGGTTGTTCAGCAGAATTAACATGGAACTTGACTTATCCATTGTGAGTTCCACCTCTTGTTCTGACTCCTGTGCAACTTAACTTTGCTTAGCCTCTTTTGCTTGTTCACTGAGCAAATTCACTTCATAACTCCCCGGGATAATTGTTTCTGGTGATGGGTTCTCGTCAAAATAAGCGCTGAGACTTATTGTCACTTTGTCAGTCTTTGGGTGGAGGATTCTATATCGCTTACTTTGTTCACTATAGCCCATTAGAATACCTTCAATGGCTGTGCTCTCCAACTTGGATCGCATCTCATTTGGAATATATGTGTCAGCTTCCCATCCAAACACTTTGATGTGCCCTAGGCTAGGCTTTGATCAATTCCACATTTGAAATGGGGTGCTTTCAATGGCTTTTGAAGGCAGTCTATTCTGTTGGTATGTTGCAGTCATGACTGCTTCTCCCCAGTACTTCTTAGGTAGGTTGGCATCTGACAACATGCATCTGGCCATTTCTAAAAGAGTGCGTTTTTTCTGTTCTGCTACATATACCATTTTGTTCAGGAGTGTATGGTGTGGTGGTCTGGTGTACTATACTGTGTTTCTTCAGGTATGATTCCGCTTCCTTACTGATGTATTCCCCTCCGTTGTCGGTGCGTATAATTCGTGGTTTCCGTTGGAATTTGTTGCTGAACATGGCTACAAACTCTTCAAGCTTTTCTGATGTTTATTCTTGTGCTTCATCAGATAAGTTGTTGTCTACCTGGAATAATCAGCAATGAAAGTCAGTAGACATCTGTTCACGCCTGATGTGGATATTTTTATTGGTCTGTGCACTTCACTTTGTATGAGCTCTAAGGGGTGGGTGGTCTTTCTTTGGGTGGCCTATGGAAGTGGGGTACGTGTGGCCTTTGCTTCCATTTTCATGCATTTGCATGAGCATTTGGCAGGGCAGTACAGTTATATCTTTTTATAAGCCTCTCTTTATAATGGGTTTCAGTGCCTTAGTCGTCTGTGCCATAGATGGATACATTTGTTGTGTGGATTATGAGTGGCTGTTTTGACTTGTTTGTCTGCGATGATGAGTCTGTTTAGCTGTTCATCTACTTTTCCTTTTGCGAGGATTTGCTTATTGTTTCGGATTGTACTTTCATCACCTTGGAATTGAACTATAAGACAGTTATTAGCAAGGGTTTTTCATGATAGAAGGCTTCCTTCTGGGTAAGGGACATAAGTCAATGTTTCACCCTTGTCCCCCAACGGTATGATGCAGTTCAAGAATCCTTGACCATTACCTTCTGCAGTAATACTTTTCCCGTTTGCTAAGAAAACTTTGTCCTTTGCACTGAAATCAATTTCTGTAAAGAATGTCTCATCACTGGTCATGTGACATGTTGCACCTGAGTCAGTACACCATCCTAGTGGTATACTGTTCTAGGTTCTTTGAAGGTAGCGCTCCATAATGTGCCTGCAAGTTCATTTGTAGCTGCCTTAGCCCTTTCTCTTGTAGGTGCCTCTCACTTTCTCTGCTCGGCTTTCCGGCTTGAGCAGTCCTTTTTCAGGTGACCAGTCTTTTTACACTGAAAACACAATCTGCTTTCTTTGTTTTGCTTTGTGTTCTCATGCACCTTAAGGGCTTTCTCGTTTTCTTCATTGTGCATATTTTCTTTCCTTCTGTCATATCAATTTTCCTTTGGTGTATTTTAGTGTTAGCTCCTGCTCAGGTCTTGTTTCTAGAGCGCAATAAGGGCACTGTATGACTCTGGAAGACTGCATAGCAGTAATACCACCACATTGTTATCTTTAACTTCCTCTCCAATTGCATGTAGATGTTCTACAATTTCCAGCATGGCATTCACATGTTCAAGCATTTCCTTGCCTTTTTCAGCCTCTTCCCATATAGCTTGCATAGCCGATATAGTTTACTGTTTAGGTTTGAACGCTTATGCAGTTTTTGTAATGTAGTCCACATACCTTTAGCTGTATTTTCTTTTCTTATGTGGATGAGCTGGTCGTCTTCCACTAGCAGACTTATAATTGCTTTTGCTTGCCTGTTCTTCTTGTCCCATTCCTCCATGGCTCTATTAGTAGGTCTGTCTGTACTCAGTACTTGCCATAAGTCATCTTTGCTTAGCAGCATTTCAAGCTTGAACTTCCATAGCTTGTAGTTGCTATTGTTGAGCTTTGCAAGTGCAAACTTCATATCTGAACTGCTTGCCATCTTTCAGTAGCTTGGATGTGGCTCTGGTTGACTCGCTGTGTACTGTCTAGTGCCTGGGCCCATAACCTGTTGGCTATGTGTTTAGATGAAACACTGAGACCTTGAGGAATGCTGAATTAAGTTGTTCTTGCTGATAAGGACATTACATCAGAATACAAAATTATACAGCATACAGGAAGTTCTATCTGTATGCTGTATAATGCTGTATTCTGATGTAATGTCCTTATCAGCGAGTAAAATTCAGCATTTCTCAAGACCTCAGTGCTTCATCTAAATACATACCAACAAAAAGGTGTCATTGGCGATTACTGATGACCTTGATGACATTAAGGTGTGACGTTGGGGAATTTAGCACAAATGGCGAGCGCTCAAAGACCAGTCTTGAAGCCGTTTTAAACAAACAGAACAGTCTTTTATTGCTTCCAGAGCAGAAACATAACTTCATCAACCATAATACACGGTCTGCTTAGCAAACAGAACACATAGGGGTCTATTCACTAAGCTGCCGTAGGCACCCGAGTGAATGACCGACCTGAAGCGAAGTGAGCCAAACGCTGTTCGGCTATTTACTTCAGGCTGGTACGGCTGAAATCAGCCGTACATCGGGTGGCTTTGTGTGGCTTCGGGTTGGCTGAACATGCTCAGCATGTTCGGCCGACGCGGAGTGCAGAAGCAGTTCGACTCCTGGACATCTGGATCGGCTAAGCTGAACAGCAGCGCAGCAGCGCTGAGCGGCATTTGGCTCAGCTGTTCTGCTCGATCTCTGTGGGACCGCGCAGAACAGAAAAATTGTTTTAAAAAGTAGAAAACGATTGTGCGGCGCTAGCAGTGAAAGCTAGCTCCGCCTAACTGTTTTCTATTGGCCGGCGGTTCTGCTGCCGCCAAAAAAACACGAAAAAAATAAACATTTTCTCCATAGAAATGCATTGCTAGATTCCTATTGATTATTTCAATTTGCAATAGCCAATAGCAAACTAGCTATTGTACCCGCCCTCTGCTGCTGTCAATCACTAGTGGGGACCTGATGGAGAACTGCAGCAGTGGGCGGGTGCAATAGCTAGTTTGCTATTGGCCAGCTTTGGCTTTCACCTCGGCTCAGTCGAGCCGAAGCATATGCCTTCGGCTCGAATGAGCCCCCCGGCCGATTACGGGAGCTATACGGGCTATAGTGCATAGGCAGTACAGCAGCCCTTCAGTTCTACTGCACCGAGGGGGTTCTGGGGCCGAAGCTAGCCAAAGGATCAGCCGAAGCTACGGCTAGATCCTTCGGCTGCTTCGTGAATAGACCCCATAGTCTTACCAACTCCAGGTTGTCACACATACTCTATGTGTAAGCGGCTCTCTCAACCTCCTCGGCTGTCTTCCTGTGCCTCTGGCACACACAGCCACCTGGCTCCCCTCTGCCTTCTGGGAGGAGTCCTCCTGACTCCTGAACATCCCTGTTCCTCTTCCCAGCTGGAGCCCAGAACCTTAGCCAGCACCCTTCCCATAAGTGCTGTGCACATGTGTGCAATTAGGTGCTGGCCACTATTAAACAATGGACCCATGGAGATTTATTCTCTCCCAATTCTCTTAGAAATCTCCCTTTTCCAGGATTGCATGCCAAATCCAGAAATCCTGGGAAGAGCTGCAAAGTCAGCTCTTTCCCAGTACAAGAACTTGCCTCCTGGAACCGCTCAGCCCTTCTGGTTGAGAGTCCTGGATGTCTGCGTTGCCAGCATCTTCCATACAAATTATACAGCATACAGGAAGTTCTATCTGTATGCTGTATAATGCTGTATTCTGATGTAATGTCCTTATCAGCGAGTAAAATTCAGCATTTCTCAAGACCTCAGTGCTTCATCTAAATACATACCAACAAAAAGGTGTCATTGGCGATTACTGATGACCTTGATGACATTAAGGTGTGACGTTGGGGAATTTAGCACAAATGGCGAGCGCTCAAAGACCAGTCTTGAAGCCGTTTTAAACAAACAGAACAGTCTTTTATTGCTTCCAGAGCAGAAACATAACTTCATCAACCATAATACACGGTCTGCTTAGCAAACAGAACACATAGGGGTCTATTCACTAAGCTGCCGTAGGCACCCGAGTGAATGACCGACCTGAAGCGAAGTGAGCCAAACGCTGTTCGGCTATTTACTTCAGGCTGGTACGGCTGAAATCAGCCGTACATCGGGTGGCTTTGTGTGGCTTCGGGTTGGCTGAACATGCTCAGCATGTTCGGCCGACGCGGAGTGCAGAAGCAGTTCGACTCCTGGACATCTGGATCGGCTAAGCTGAACAGCAGCGCAGCAGCGCTGAGCGGCATTTGGCTCAGCTGTTCTGCTCGATCTCTGTGGGACCGCGCAGAACAGAAAAATTGTTTTAAAAAGTAGAAAACGATTGTGCGGCGCTAGCAGTGAAAGCTAGCTCCGCCTAACTGTTTTCTATTGGCCGGCGGTTCTGCTGCCGCCAAAAAAACACGAAAAAAATAAACATTTTCTCCATAGAAATGCATTGCTAGATTCCTATTGATTATTTCAATTTGCAATAGCCAATAGCAAACTAGCTATTGTACCCGCCCTCTGCTGCTGTCAATCACTAGTGGGGACCTGATGGAGAACTGCAGCAGTGGGCGGGTGCAATAGCTAGTTTGCTATTGGCCAGCTTTGGCTTTCACCTCGGCTCAGTCGAGCCGAAGCATATGCCTTCGGCTCGAATGAGCCCCCCGGCCGATTACGGGAGCTATACGGGCTATAGTGCATAGGCAGTACAGCAGCCCTTCAGTTCTACTGAACCGAAGGGGTTCTGGGGCCGAAGCTAGCCAAAGGATCAGCCGAAGCTACGGCTAGATCCTTCGGCTGCTTCGTGAATAGACCCCATAGTCTTACCAACTCCAGGTTGTCACACATACTCTATGTGTAAGCGGCTCTCTCAACCTCCTCGGCTGTCTTCCTGTGCCTCTGGCACACACAGCCACCTGGCTCCCCTCTGCCTTCTGGGAGGAGTCCTCCTGACTCCTGAACATCCCTGTTCCTCTTCCCAGCTGGAGCCCAGAACCTTAGCCAGCACCCTTCCCATAAGTGCTGTGCACATGTGTGCAATTAGGTGCTGGCCACTATTAAACAATGGACCCATGGAGATTTATTCTCTCCCAATTCTCTTAGAAATCTCCCTTTTCCAGGATTGCATGCCAAATCCAGAAATCCTGGGAAGAGCTGCAAAGTCAGCTCTTTCCCAGTACAAGAACTTGCCTCCTGGAACCGCTCAGCCCTTCTGGTTGAGAGTCCTGGATGTCTGCGTTGCCAGCATCTTCCATGCACTGCCACAAAGGGTTTACGCCCCCCCC
>NW_017306323.1:2922191-2924215 GCF_000935625.1 Nanorana parkeri
CTCATTCTCAAATATGGCTAAAATATTTAGAAATAGCTCTAATATAATAACAGTAAAAAAGCAATGTACCAAGTCCGTTTTGCTTGAAAATGCGTTACATAGAAATGAACCGTATAACATGTAAAATGTGCTTCAAACACATGCAAATGACCTTTAACATGCATGATGGGTAACAGGGAAACAGGAAGCCTCTGTCCAGTTCCTGCCAGCTCTTGATTCCTTTAAAAATGCTTTTTGTAGTATAGAACCTAGTAGTTAAATAGTGCATTTTATAGAGATCTGTACATAATTCCTAAAGAGGGACAATCTCTTTTAGGGCTCATTCACACGGGAATTGGCCGGCACGTAAGCTCCGTGCTGCGTGCACTGCCGTATCGGGCAGCTCCCGGGAAGGACAGGTGCTGCATGTGATTAGTACGCAGACCCTGTCCTTCTCTATGGGACTACGCAGCCGTATGCCGCCCTACACTCACCGTACCGGTGCGGATTGATCCAGTCTGCATCTGAGCCGGGACACACGCACCCGTACGGACTTGCACTTGAGTTGAACGTAGGGGGGCATATGGCCGCGTAGTCCCATACAGAAGGACAGGGGCTGCGTATTATTTACACGGAGCACCTGTCCTTCCCTGGAGCTGCCCGATACGGTCGTGCACGCAGCACGGAGCTGTACGTTTTGGCTGATTCCAGTATGAATGAGCACATAATCAGGAACATCTGGGAGCTATGTTGTTACCCAGTTGCCAGATTCAAGGGAATTCAAGGGCAGGGATGTTGACATCACCTAAATTTAAACCTAAAGTTGAATCCGCTTATATTTTGCCTTCACTGGTTCCTCCTTCCCCTCCTTATAAGCATGCTAATGAAATCTAAAAGCAATTATATTTCTATGTTGTAGGGCATTTGGTAGTTCTTTATGTAATGAATGGAGATTTAGCTGTAGTACGCTACTTGGCACAACTCCACTTTCAGCAAGCAGACGCATTGCTAAGGGAATAAAAGATTCACGTTTTTGAGCCAAAATGAATGACAGCTCCTTTTGCCCCGAGGAGCCTGATCCCACGGGTGGAAACTTAATTAATAAAATTGGTAAATTTTTAATATGAGTATGATTGAGTGATGAGTGTTGGTAATTACTGATGTGGTTGATAAACTGGTTTATAGTTGTGCTGTAAGGCAATGTTGTGTTCTATGTTTATTTATTGCTATAATTTGTAGGGAAGCTATATTTTTTACATTATTTGTTTTTAACATGATTGTTAGCATTTATTTGCTTACAATTAAAATAAAATCTTTATCGTGCAGTTAAAATAAAATATTTTTCATACAAATAACCATGTAAATCCCTATTCCAGCTTGGGCAATTAAGGTAAGAATTGGTCTCCCAATAATCTGTAGTAGTAAAATAAAAACACTTTGGCTGCTATTCTCAGCTTCTATCTGGCACTATCCCTCACAAACGCTTGTCTTTGGGGTTGAAGGATACCCATCATCATTCATGTAAGTGTGCTGCAGAGAGCATTACCAAGAGACCTGTAAAAAAAAGTTTTTATATAGACTTTTTTTTTTTTTTTGTATAAGAGGGGGGGAGTTTGTTGGCTGATGAGGACTTTAATACAAGGTGCAGCCATAACACTGGTGTTTTCTAAAGCAGCCTTTCTCAACCTTGATGCCATGGGACATTGGGGTGCCTTCTGGCTTCCTCAGGGGTGCAATTAAATTTTGTTATGGTAGGACTCTGTTATGAATAGGTAACTCTGATGTAAAAGGATGGATTCTGATATGAAAGGCGGGCTCTGATATAAAGGGGTTTCTGATGTGAGAGGGAGGCTCTTGACCTGAAGGGGGGCTTCTGATGTAAAGATGACTTCTAATGTGAAGGGAGGCTTCTGATATGAATGGGGGCTTCTGATCTGAAAATGAGCTTTTGATGTAATGGGAATGTGAAGGAGGGCTATTGATGTACAGGGGGACTCTGATGTGAAAGGGAGAATTCTGATGTAAAGGGGGGCTCTTGATTTGAA
>NW_017306324.1:0-6102 GCF_000935625.1 Nanorana parkeri
ATCCACCCTGTCTCTTTTTGAAGTATTTTCTTATCCCAGTCACTCCACGTTTGTCTTCCCTTATACATTCCAGCGCAAAAAAAATCCGCAATCTTGTCATTCGGCATTTGAACCCCAATCATGTATGCCCATAAGAATATAGGATGAATCATGTATGTTTTCTGTTAATGGTGAGGTATTGTGTATGTGGAAAGAGCTTGCTTAGGGACCATCTATTTTATTTTTATCATTGGCTATGAGCCTTCTTTGCCCCTTTTTTTAAATCTATATGAAATAAATAAATTTATACTTTTGCATTTTTTGGTTGGAGTTGTCATTTCCTGGTGCTTTCAAAACCCCACTTTTTCTTCTCTCAAAAGAATTCATTTTGCATTTAATTGTGTCTGTATAGTGTGGATGTGAGTGATATTTTCATTCGCACAGGCAATTGTAGCATCA
Organism: Nanorana parkeri; assembly: GCF_000935625.1. NCBI lineage: Eukaryota > Metazoa > Chordata > Amphibia > Anura > Dicroglossidae > Nanorana > Nanorana parkeri. Next base: position 439 of record NW_017306324.1, read on the forward strand.
ACTTTTTGCTCAATGGCATCAATCCGCGAGCCCAGTTCCTGTATATCCATTTTAATATCTGTGGTAATTTGTTTTGCGGTACGGGCTAGCCGTTTGTCCAGGATCTCAGAAAGTTTGATAATCAAGGGGTGATCATCCACCATGTCCACTGAGCTATATTCCCCCCTCAGTTCACATGGTGGTTTATAATCAGCTGGGAAGTTTCTCTGAGTGGATAATATTTCTTCCATTGTACGTTCAATAAGGGAGGTGGTGGAAACTGGTGATTTTTGGTCAGGGGAGTCTGTACTCATTGTAGTCCGATGCATTGAGTCCGAGGAGTCCTCCACGTCACTATGCCTGACTCGTGTCTGTTTTTGCTGTATAGGAGATGAAGATGGTGCCGCCGCCATCTTCGATTTCCGGATCTCAGGCTGTTTCTTCTGTGATTGTTTTCTAAATTTTTAGGCCTTCCTCCCGCCATCGAGATCTGGATTAACCTGTAAATATATTTATGGTCCCCAACCTAGGGAACAATCATTCCATCAAATATTCGATCAATCGATTATATATTTAACCATCCTCCAAGTAAGCAATAACAGGCACAGAGAAAAAAAAAAGAATGTTTAAAACTTAAATATGTTCCCTGGCGGGCTGCAAAATTCCCCCACATATACGGATCAACAGTGATTAGCCTGCCACCCGATGGTACAAATTCCAGGCTCCCGTATAATCCCCCGTCAAGTATAATCCTCAACAATAGTTCTGTGTACTATTAGTAATTTAACTTAGTACTTGCGATTAGGGATGTCCCGATACCGATGCTAGCATCGGAATCGGGCCCGATACAGGGCATTTTGACAAGTACTTGTACTTGTCAAAATGCCCCGAAGCCTAGCGCCGAAGCTTGCGCTATGTTTTTTTCTTTTTCTTCTTAATTACCTCGCCGAGCGTCGTGTCACTGCTGCTCCGGTGGGCGGCGCTCCGAGCGGGGATATCTGGCAGTCTCCGGGTCCTAATTACAATTATACTAACATGAATGTATTAAATGATCTGTATGTAGCCCTGTACTATGGATCATTTAACCCATTCATATTAGCAGAGGATAATTGTAAATCTATTGTTCAGTGCATTCTATATGTAGTATATAGTACATGTACATATAGAGTGCCTGCAACAATACATTTACAATGAGCCTCTGCTAACATGAATGGGTTAAATGATCCATAGTACATATACAGCACATACGTCCCGTACACTCCAGTAATAGTTACAATTATCCCCTGCTAACATGAATAGGTTAAATCATGATCCATAGTACATATACAGCACATACGTCCCGTACACTCCAGTAATAGTTACAATTATCCCCTGCTAACATGAATAGGTTAAATCATGATCCATAGTACATATACAGCACATACGTCCCGTACACTCCAGTAATAGTTACAATTATCCCCTGCTAACATGAATAGGTTAAATCATGATCCATAGTACATATACAGCACATACGTCCCGTACACTCCAGTAATAGTTACAATTATCCCCTGCTAACATGAATAGGTTAAATCATGATCCATAGTACATATACAGCACATACGTCCCGTACACTCCAGTAATAGTTACAATTATCCCCTGCTAACATGAATAGGTTAAACCATGATCCATAGTACATAACATGTAGTTGTACTATGGATCATTTAAAGTCACCTGTCCCTTTAAGAAAAAGTATCGGTAATTGGTATCGGCAAGTACATGAGGGGATGTACTTGTACTTGGTCCTGAAAAAGTGGCATCGGGACATCCCTACTTGCGATTCAAAATGTGAGGAAATGAGCTCAGAGTAGCTACCATTGATTCATATAAGCTTTATCTTCATCTTGGTTCAGCTGAGGGGGGATAAGCTCATAACGATTAACAATACTTCACAAATGCAGCATCCTTAGTGAATATCTTTACTTGATACTTGCAGTTCATCTGTAGAGGGATGGGCTTCTCGTGTAGTTTCTCATGTAGTGGTTCATAACAGCTAAAAGCATGTCTCCAGGAGAACCTCCTCATTTAATGTATGCCCCGTCTGGGTCAGCTTAATCCAGCCTGGTCGATGGCCACAGGCTGTCCACCTATCCCACTTCTCCAGCCGGTTTTCTTAATGCCTATGTCAGCGATACTGCACTCTGTCAGCGAGCCGGGGGAGGAGCCATCCAGCAGTCCCCACGAGCGGCCTCGGGACACGGTACCTAACCGGCCCGCAGCTACCGGAGCCTGCAGACGGTACCTCTGCTAGTGGTGAGTCTCCATGTACGCCCCTAAGAGCCGGGCTCTGGGTGTAGCGGCTGCCGTAGTGCGGAGCTCCCACACTAAGCTGCCATCTTAGCGGGGCCCGCGCATGCGCCCACCACACACTTTAAAGATGATTATATGACATAATAAATTTCAGCAGTGAAGGAAGAAATATGAAAAGTGATGCTGATATATACGGTATACAGAATGTTCGCCAAGTGGTTGACTATTTTCCTTGCATGGACATAGGATAACATGCCTTGTAACATAAATTTCCTTGTTCCTTGTTTTGTTGTTTATCATAATTCCAGGATTATTTAATTATCATTTTTAGATTAACTGTCTTGAATTTAGAGGCATTTGATCATGTACATCCTGTTTTTAGCCCTTGCAGACTCCTGTAGGATATAGATTTACCATGCATGATACCATATTTGTGTATTTTTTTTATCGTATGTTAAATTGTAAATATAGAAGACAAAAGCAACAAAACGCCACCTCTTTGTGTGAAATCTTTTTTATTTGAATAATAAAAACGGTTATAAATACTCACAATTATAGTATTTCAGTCACGCTTGTCAATAAGAGACCACAAGATCAGTGTCTAAGGAATGTTCCGCTCCGACTGCGTATAAAAAGCTGCCTCCTGTCACATCACCATACCATCATGCCACCGGCTGCTTTTAGGCTGGATTTATGTGTTTCAGGGGCATACCCCCTTCCTCAGAATCACAGCTTGCCTTGTCAAAGAGAGGGGTTTAAAAATAATAAAGACATCAATAGACACACTGGGAGACCAATCATTTCTGGAATTAATAGCTTAACATATAACCTTGCCAGATATATTGACCTTTTTTTGCAACCACTGGTTTGGGACCTACCCTCCTACGTACGTGACTCGAGTCATGTGTTGGAGATTTTGTCCCAATACCAGTGGAAGGACACATATATATGGGCATCTTTAGATGTATCTTTATATACATGGATTAAACATGAATTTGGCCTCATGGCCGTACAACATTTTTTATCTTGTTCAGGGTCAATAAATTCACAACAGGCAGGATTTGTTCTGGATTATATAGAGTTTATATTGACTCATAATTACTTTTCTTTTTTGGACAAATACTTAATTCAAACCAGGGGCACAGCTATGGGGGCCAGGTTTGCCCCAAGCTATGCGAATCTCTTAATGGGATTCCGGGAGTCCAAATATATCTGGTCTAATAATCCGTTCGGGGCAAGCCTGGTCCTCTTCGCTAGGTATATCGATGATATAGTCCTAATATGGGATGGCAGTAAGGAAAGATTGTTGGAATTTGTTGAATATTGTAATCTGAATCCTTACTGCATTGCATTTACATATGTAATTGATAGTTAATCTTTAGTATTTCTGGACCTAGAGTTAGGTTACGATGAAAATGGCCTTATCATATCAAAAACAAATTTTAAGCCAACAGCTGGCAATTCGTATGTGCACGCATCCAGTGCACACCACCCAAGGTGGATTAACAATATCCCCGAAGGGTCCCCCCTGTACCACTCCTGGTTGGGCAGAGTGAATGCCATTAAAATGAATGTGTTTTGCCGAGACTCCTCTTTCTGTTCCAGATGTTACCCATGGGCGTCCCTCCTTCTAATTTTAAGTTACTTAGGTCGCTGGTTTCAAGATTTATATGGAGACACAAGAAAGCTAGGATTTCTTATAATATATTAACCAGACCTAAAGCATTGGGTGGGATTTCCCTCCCTGACTTCCGGAGGTATTAATGAGCGGCTTCCCTGGCCAGAATCATAGACTGGCATTACGCTGGGGAGACGAAGTTGTGGATACAGATTGAGCAGTGCATGAGTCAGGCGAACTTGTGTAAGGTGTGTTGGATCCCGAAGCAATATAGACACTTGTCCAAAGACACGCACCCTTTGACGAATACATCACTGTCCATTTGGGACGCACTTCACTGTGAACAGAAATGGCCTTACAACTCCCCTTTGATGCCTCTGTTGGGACACAATTACTTCTTGCCGGGCCTTTTAGATGGGGGGGTATCGTAAGTGGCCACACACAGACTCTGAGCTCTTACTGCAACAGGTCATACAGGACGGGAAAATCAAACCCTTGTCTTCCCTGTGCGACTCACCTAAGCCCTCATTTATGGACGTTTGGCGGTATAGACAAATGACACACTTCGTACAACTACTCCCTGCCCCCTTACGGTCCAAACGCGAACTGAACCCATTAGAGCTCCTCTTTCCAACTGGAACCACCCCTACTAAATGCATCTCCTCATTATACGCTACCCTGTCTCACCTGGAAGTTGCATCTCCACCGCCCTACCTGGCAAGCTGGGAGGTGGAGCTGGACAGCCCTCTTACTGAGAAACGAAGGTCTCGTGTCTTGGCTTTCTCGAGGGGGGTGTCCAGGTCCGCACATATCCAGGAACTTCATTATAAACTGCTATGTAGATGGTATTACATTCCTCAAAGAATGCATCAGATAGACAGCTCGGTGTCCCCGTTATGTTGGAGAGGTTGCGGACAAGTGGCCTCGCATGCTCACATCTGGTGGCGATGCCCAAAAATTACACCCTACTGGCAGGAGGTAGCGGACGAAATGTATCAAATACAAGGAGTAGCGGTACCGCTGGAACCCTGGGGGATGTTGTTCCATGGATCTGAGGGCTCAATGGGCCGATATGCTCGGTCTATTACACCACACCACATTTGCTTAACGCAGCCAAGGCTTTGATTCAAGCCAAATGGAAATGTACCCCTGTTCCTACCTTGTTGGAATGGTTGAATAAGGTGGAGCAGATTTACTGTATAGAAGAACTCACCCTCAGTAGTCCGGAGCAAAGGGAGCGCATCACAGAAACATGGGCTTGCTGGCTAGCATATAAGACGACCCCCTCGTACCTCACCAAGAGGGCACAGGCCGTGGTATAAAGGATAACAATTTGGTAGATACGCACCTGTAGGTCTTCAATCAGGGAGTGCGTGTACCTTGGGGATTGTGACTAGTGCCTAGAACAGTTGGACTATGGGAGCAAGCAAGGTCACAGCGTTATGATTATATGGTTTACAACATATATCTTCTTTTATGAGAGACATGATCCTACATCCCCTGCAGAACTGCAGAACACCAGCAGCTATAGAGGAACACCAAATCCCAGCAATAATACATTAAACAGCCTGTATAATGTATTATTGCTGGGATTTGTTGTTCCTCTATAGCTGCTAATGTTCAGCAGTGTGCCGCTGTATTATACATTGGTATTCTGTAGAGCTGCAACAATTATTAGATTAAATCGATGATGGTAAACGTTGTCAGCGTTTTCCATCGTCGATTCGTTGGCTAAAATTTAAATTTCCCACTCACACCCGCCTGTTCGCAGCTCCATACAC
>NW_017306324.1:6462-25489 GCF_000935625.1 Nanorana parkeri
AAAAAAATAAAAAATATCCCCGAAGGGCAGTTTAGACATCTCAGAAGAACCTGCTCTAAGTTAGAAGATTACAGATCACAAGGTCTTGTTCTCAAACAAAAATTTATAGACAAGAGGTATGAAGCAAAATCAATAGAGAATACTTTCTTAAAGCATGAGGTCAAACACGATAAAAAACTAAAGGCTAATGGGAGGAGGATTCTAACACATACAAGTTATCGTTCTGTACGCAATATAACAAGGCCGCTTTCCACATCTCAAAAACCCTCAAAAAACATTGGAGGATTTTGGTAGAAGACCCTATTCTAAAGAACACTTTACCTACATTTCCCAAAGTAATTTATAGGAGGCCAAAAATATTGAAAAATATATTGGCTCCAAGTAAGGTGAATACATATTCTCGAGAAAAAGCAGGAAAAGGAATATTTGGTCAGACAGGCAATTCTAACATTAACATAATGTCTTTAATTGTGGCACTCGCCAGTTTATCTGGCATAGAAAAAAAAAAAGAGATAAAATCACATGGAGTGTAATGTCACAATCAAACGATTAATTAATTGCGCAACCGCAATTTTTAATATATGGGTTACTTTGTCCTTGTGGGAAAATCTATGTAGGGAGGACTTTGAGAATGCGTAGAACGAGATTTGGAGAGCACAGACGGAGTATAGTCAATAAGAATGATAAACATTCTGTACCAAAGCACTTTTTAATCCATCATAATGCATGTTTGGAGAACTTGAAAGTTTTTGGTATTGAAGCAATCCCAGCGATCAAAGATCAAGGTATTAGACACAAAAAATTATGTGAGAGGGAGATGTTTTGGATTTTTAAATTGAACAGTTTAGTACCCAGTGGCCTCAATGAAGCTTTTGAAGCATCTGGAGTTATATAATAAAACTCCTTATCAAAAAAAGGGTGGGTGGCCTTACTGGTTAGTTTGGTTTTAAGACAAATTAATTTAATCTGATTTTATAAGATCGTTCTTGGATGCTGGGAATGATTTCCAGCCTTTGATACATTGAGTGGTTTAATTATCAATGAATATAGGTTTCAGAGAGAAAGGAATGTAAGATTGCCAAGTAATATGCAGCGGTAAGCTAGACACAAATATAGGTTGGCATTATAATTGATCATTCCATTAGCCTTGTGCTATTTAAATGACCACACTGACTGTCCGAATCTGTAAACTTTTAAGTAACGAGACTGACCAATTTGTATGGAATAGTTTATGGTCTTGCTATTTTAAGTGATATATGTTTGAATATCTTTGGATGCTGTGAATCTTTCGGCCCATTTGGTTTTATGACAATTTTAGTTTATCTAATTTCAATTTTAATATGATATATCTTATCATTCCTGGATGCTGGGAATGTTTTCCAGCTTCTGATACATTGAGTGGTCTAATTATCAACGAATATAGCTTTCAGAGAGAAAGGAATGTAACATTGCCGAGTGATATGCAGTGGTAAGTTAGACATTAATATATGCTGGAATGATTATTGATCATTCCTCTAACCTTGTGCTATTTAAATAGCCACACTGATTGTGTCCGAAGCTGCAAAACTTTTAAGTAACGTGACTGATAGAATTTGTATGGAACAGATAATGGTCTTTTGCTAATTTGTAGTTTAAATGTCATTTGTTGATATATGTTTGATTATCTTTGGATGCTGTGAATTTTTTGCAGCTTCTGATAAATTGAGTGGTGCAATTATGAACAGATGGAGTTCTTAGAGAGTAGGAAATGTAAGGTTACCGAGTAATATTAAGTGGTAAGACAAATACTAGTATACGACGGCTTTGTACAAATGACTATGCCATCAGCCTCATGTGAGTTTAATCACCACACCAATTGTTTTTAACCACTTGCTGTCTGGGGCATTTTCTATTTGCGCACACAAGATCAAATATAAACTTTTGGCTAGAAAACAGCTTCAGACCCCCAAAGAATGATATATCTTCTGAAAGCAGAGGCCCTGTAGAATAAAAAAAATGCTAGTTGCAATTTTTTATGTCGAATGTTTTTTGCGCAAATGTTTATCAAACCAGTATTTTTAGGAAAAAATAAACTAAATTAAAATGTAGTGCACAGAAACATAATATAGAACCCAATTTTTGGGTAAAGTATAAAAAAAGACGGGGTCACGCCGGGTAACTAGTTACCAAACATGTCAAGCCTTAAAATTGAAGCTGCAAAAAAAGTCAATACCAAAAATTTCCCATAGGAAACATTTGAAACGATTTTACGGCTCATCAGTTTAGGGCTAACAGTGATTGACAGTGCTAGAATTATTGCTTTCACTCTGACATTCACGGCGATATGTAGCATGTGTAGCACTCCGACGCGTGTTTGCGTGTGTATGTGGGGGGGGCGGGGGACTTAAAACATTTTTTTGCATTTTTAAAACATTTTCTTATATGTGACCAATTTTTAAACACTTTTTTTTTTTTACACTAACCCTATTGCTATTACATAAGGGGCTAACAAGCACCATATGTAATACCAGATAGGGTGTGACAGGTCCTCTTTATGGCGGCATCAGGGGTCTTTCTGACCCCTAATGTCACCTAGGGACCCCAAAGAAGCTGAGGAAGCAGAGATCTGCTTCACCAGCTTCATCTCCTGGCTCTAAGTCCAGTGATCGGAGGAGAGATGGAAGCCGCTGAATCTCTCTCCGATCATTGCGGGGAGACCCACTGAGCCACTCTCGAGCGCCGCACGGGGATAGCGGTGCCCGGGGAAGCCAACAGCGGCCGTGGCAGGGGGGGGGTGCACAGTACAAATGATTCACGGAAGTGGTTAACACTTACTTGATCCCTGGAACCAGCAACAAGCGCAGACTCCCATCTCTCACGCTGTCAGAATATGCATACAGAGCGTGCCGGGTACTATTTTAACGAGGAAGCCAGCTAATAGCGTATCTTCTCAGAAGCTGCACACAGCGCGCCGCTTTAAATAGTAACCGGCACGCTCTGTATGCATATTCTGACAGCGTGGGAGGCGGAAGTCTGCGCTTGGCGGTGGATCGGATCAGGTGAATATGAAAAAAAAATTATTTTATGTTCCCCCGGGACATTTAAAGATGTCCCGGGATTTTATTTTAAAAATGTTGTCTCCTTACCCTGGTAGTCAGTGGGGGCCTCCATGGACCCTGGTTTTGGGGGGTCTGCTACCTCTCTGCCACCGGCCGGCCGGTCGGTCAGCCCGCCCACATCAGATGCGGCTCTCAAATAGCCAGCCACTCGCTCCTCAAGGGGGTCCTCGGAAGGCCTGATTAGAGGGCCACGTCTGCCTGATCCAGCCAGCCCGAATCACATACCGAGACAATCCGGGCCGGGAGCTGTGGTGACGGCCGCATGGTCAGTACGCCCCCCCTCGCTACACCACTGGCGGCATGGGTAATGTTTACAATACATAACCCTGTCTGTAGTCTGCCTTTGGCGTTCAAATCTAGTTTACAACTGATAATGATCTGCAAGCACAGATCTAGGACAACAAAGGGGTAAAGAAGAAGAAGTGTGGCTTCTTTAATTTTTCTGTTAATCAGGGGGATCTCAGTCTGTCCTTAATCTTTCTATTGGAACAGTCAGAGCTTCCCGTTCCTGAACCGAGGCAGAAGCTTGCAAAGGCCTGCAAAATAGAGATATCTAAAAGGGAACTAATATTTCTAGATATGCTGTGTAAATACAAACACATAACAAACATGTAGGGGGGTTCTCAATTTTGTCTGCAGAGGTTGAAATACACTTTAACCCCTTAGCAACCAGTGACGTACATAGTAGGTCTTTTGGACTCCCGGTATCACCTTAAAGAGGATCCGTCACCACCAAGCCCCCCATGTGATAGCAATTGCAGTAACCCCAAAAGGTTTTAAAAAATAATAAAATAAATGTAAAAATAATGTAAAATGTTTTTAAAAGTCCCCGCGATCATGCGTACATTTACATAAACAAGCATTGGGTGTGCCAGCGTACAAAAACGACGATCGCGTTACACATGTTGCACGCCAGAGTGAGAGCAATAATTCTAGGGCCAAAATTTACATGTATCTCTAAACTGATTACCTGTGGGGGCTTTTAAAGCATCTTTGGACTTTTTGGGGTACTGAATTTTGTTGCCGTTTCACAGATGCACACAATTTTTAACCTTTGGCATGTTGGGTATCTATTTACTCGTTGTAACATCTTCTTTTATATTTTACAAAAAAAATGGGTATTATATTGTGTTTACTACTAAATTTAACTTGTGCATTTTTCACCTAATGTTTGGGTTTGATAAAGAGTTGCCAGTGGCGTAACAATCGCCATAGCGACCCAGGCGGCCGTTATGGGGCCCGTGCACAGGGGGGCCCGGCATCCCTCTGATGCCGTGTGGGCCGCCTGGGTCGCTATGGCGTCTCGGGTGCTGGCTGTCACTGACATAGCTCAGCAGCTGCTGTGAAGGAGAACGTTCCCCCTCACAGCCGCTGCGGAGCTGTGTCAGCCAGCAGATGCGGCAAAATAGGCCGGTTACACCGGCATTTTCAGTAAAGGAGGCGGGGCCCGCCTAACAGCAACCCCGCCTCCTCTCACATCACTGGCCAGCGATCTAAGAGCAGGTGGGGCCAGTGATGTAAAAGGAGGCAGGGCCCATCGATAGAAGGAGGCGGAGCCCAGGAACGGAAGGCCCGGCAGGGGACCGGCGGCGGCGACCACGGAGGTGACAGGTAAGAGGCGTACAGCGCAACTGAGACCTTGCAGAGCCCACCATAGAGAATCTATGGTGGGCTCTGCAAGTGGCATAACTAGCAATCACGGGGCCCCATACAAAATTTTGCTATGGGCCCTGTGATTTCTAGTTACGCCCCTGAGAGTTGCGCTAATATCGTGCAACATAAAAATTTGCAAATGCACCATTTTATTCTACAGGGTCTTGGCTTTGAGAAAATGTATGATGTTTGGGGGTTTAAAGCAATTTTCAGGCCTAAAATATAGATTATATCATGTGTGCAAAAAAAAAAGGGTCCTTAAGGGGTTAAGATGTATGTGATGTTACAAAACAGTATGATTCTCAAAGACAATGTCAACAAATCTTTATTTTGGCATAACATATTTTGCATGTGTAATTTAATGTTTTAACTTTTACATTTAGCTTCATACAACAGCAGCACCCAATCAGATCAATTTCAGCTTGAAAAAAATGCTTTTTTTAAGTAGTTTTGGCTGCCACACCTGATTTTATATACATTGGTAATAGTCCTGAATTGACAAGTGGAATAGCAGCCACAACAGATCTAAAAGCTATAGGGAAGTTTAGTCTTCCAAAATAACACAGTACTGGCCATGATGCTTTTATTTGCACTAACAGTTACATTTTCAGATTTAACTCCAAGGGCTTGAAAATTTAACTTTTGCTCACAGAAGCTTGTGAACAAATTAGCTTAAACTAAGTGTAGTTGAAACATAGGAGTGCTTCTATCTGAGATACTGTAATACAATTGAGCACTTTTATTATTACCTGGATCAGATCACAGCTGCAGGAGTAGTGACACACATATACTGCTTGAATGAATGAAAACAAAAGTCTCTTTGTAAAGTCAGAAGCCAGAAAGTTCATAGGATGTCTCAGAGGTTTACCACCAGTCATTTACATGTTGAAGAGTGTGTAGCAACACATTAGCAATTTGTATCAACAGTGATTGCGTAGTTCAAACATAATTTCTGTGCACAGGTGTAGCGCTCCCCCTTCCCGGTCAGCGATATCCCAATATAGGATAACACTACCGGTGGCTCTGAAGGGGTGATCTACAGTAAACTGAACTAATTTGTCTCCCTGTCTTTCCTCTATAAGAAACCTCTACTATGGATCCACATCACAACAGCACACCTTGAGTTACTAGGGTCAGTTGGTATGGGTCACGACAGCTGCGATTCTTCTTGTCTAAGGATATTGTTGCTCGCTTTGCCCATCAGCACTTACCGCCCTTCTGTTCAAAGATTGAAGGCCCAGTCTGTAGTTGTGATTAGTGACGTGCAGTACCTCATATTCTGGGTGAGGCATCCCCCACCCTGACCCGCCGGCCAAAGCCCCGCCCCATTCCCCAGCTAGTGTGAAGGAGGGAGGAGACAGGGAGGAGCCTCCCTGTCTCTCACTACCTACCTGTCAAAAGCCAAATGCAGCGCTGCTTGTAATTAACAGGCAGCGCTGCATCCATGACAAGTTACACAGCGGGGAGGATTCCCTGCTCTGTAACCTGTTAGATGCCAATCTGAATGGAGAAAAAGCTGTCAGCTTCAGACTTGAAGCTGACAGCTTTTTCATCCATAATTTTAGGTGAGGCTCTGCCTCACCTGCCTCCCCTGACTGCACATCCCTGGTTGTGATGATTGAAACATTTGTTGAAGAACTACAGGGAGACAGGTACAGGAAGGTTAGGATCATCCAGGCAGATGTAGACTGCATAGCTTTTCAGAGAGAGTGTGGTTACAGCTTCCATGCACAGCAGGCCAGGCACCTGACACTGCATTACTTGAGGTAAAGTTACTGATCCTTGTCTTTAGTAGCAGCAAACACTGGGCCTGCTGCCACCAGGCTCCAGGGTGATTCCAAGGCTAGTCCCCAGGCTTTGAGGCCTGGTCATCTCAGGCAGTCCAGCGCAGCTTCCCCGCAGGCAGGGTCTGGGGGAGGAAGAGAGCGCTCACATGGCCCACCCCGAGTATTTATCTCCTCCCCCAGCATACACCACTTGTTCATTCAACAGTGATTGGCTGGGAAGGGATATGTACTCCTAGCAATCCCATTGGCTGCTCTGTTCTATCACCAGGGCACACCCTACAGTACCTCTGGCAGCAGACAGGTGGCAAGCAATGATAGACTATGTAAAAAGTATGTTTTACCACGGGAGGTTAAAACGAAGTGCAGCTAGTAAACAGGGTTGGAGAGTCAAAATGAAGTACAAAACAGTAATTTATTAATTAAAAGAATTGTCTGGTAGTTAACCAAATGCACCAGTAGAACCAACAGATCCAACACAATTAAAAAACTAGTTATTGCAATAACCCATTCACTCAAATGTGCACACAAACATTCTATGGGCGAGCTGATCAGCGTACTATAGGTTTCTGGGTGGTCCTCAAGTGGTTTGAGGAGACAGCGCTAGGACTGTAATGATTAAAGGAATTAAAGTCAAATGCCTGGGGTATTTGTTCTAAAGTGTCTAAGTATTTCTTTCCATTATTGGAGGTAATAGATTCATGAGTTGGTAATCTCATTAATAAAGTGTTTTGAGTGGTATGAACTCTTGAAGTGGAAGCAGGTAATAATCAGAGTAAAGTGCTTGATTGGAGATAAATCTTTAGGAATGTAAAGACATATATGGAAGCCCGATGAAGCAGGGAGAAGTGTGATTCTCAATTGCAATCACTCTTAATAAAACAGTGTACGGAGACTCGGATATGTTGTACTCATGAGTGCTTGATTGCTTTGAGCGGGCAGTCCATCTATCAAAATGTAGTATGATCCGATGCTACGATTTATTCTCTCTGATGTTTCCACTTGCAATGGAGATTAGAGAGACTTCAGATGGTTTCCTTCAGGGTGTGGAGGCATAATGGAGGGTCCCCAAAGCAATTCAACTTTGTTAGTAATCCTTAGTCGCGCTGTTTGTGTTAACCACAGCCGGGAGGTTGTATACCTGACATGCAGGTAGTCTGTCAGCCTGACGCCCAGATAGCGGATGGTGCGTTTCACCCCTCCTTCGTTTACGGGGCCTCGTGAGATCCTGGTGGGTCATTAACTCACGAGGTTTATATTCTTTACTTTTCCTCATGTGTTTCCATTTTACCCATTGAGTGCAGGATTGAGTAAGGGATTTACAAGATTGCATACACATGTAAGTATTTAGATTTAAAATAATATTCAAGGAGGGGGGGGGGGAGAAAAGATGATTTAACCAATTCACCTTTACTACTTAGCAATGCTGGCCTAGTCGTTAACCCAATATAGAGATCAAATAAATATATTGTAAAGTCTATGGCACAAGATAGCAAGATGCTTGGGAACATCACATATTACACACTGCTGCTGATAGGTGAATAGTCACTTAAAACATGAAGGTTTATAGACTTAGTTAGTAGACTTGGAAGTTCGCTGTTGGTATATAAATTTGATCAGGAAGAGATGGCAGGGTGTTTGGACATTTACAATGTGGTTAAAGCCCACTATTCCTGATGGCTCTACTATTCCTGCTTCATGTGCTGTAAGGTAGGCCTCTCAACCCTTTTGTCAGACTTCCATCCCTTTTACTGGCTGCAGATATTGCAGTGGATGAAGTTGGAGATTCTTGTGAAGTAGGGGGAGAGGTGGAAGATTGCAGGCCCTTTGCTGCCAACCAGTATTATTCATGCTAATAAATATGGAGCGCTATAACCCCCTCATAAGTGTAACATAACAAAACATATACATTGCCTCTATTAATAAAATAAAAAATACATTTATATACACAATTAGGTGTAATCAGTGTCAAGCAGTTTCCAATATTGCCCGTGCTATGCAGACTGTAAACCTTACTATAAATAGATGAGAGAGAGAGTCTCAGTGTAGCATTAGCCCTTCATTAAAATAATTAAAACCGCCACAAAATACTCACAACATCTGTGCTTAAAGTAGTACTAAATGCTTTTTTCACCTTAGGGTAAAATGCACCCCCAATACCTATCCAGTACCAAACCTCCCCCCCCCCACGGGATAGCAGTGCCCGGGGAAGCCAAGCGCTGCACGGTACAAATGATTCAAGGAAGTGGTAACACTTACTTGATCCCTGGAACCACCGACAAGCGCAGACTCCCATCTCTCACTCTGTCAGAATATGCATACAGAGCGTGCCGGTTACTATTTTAACAAGGAAGCCGGCTAATAGCGTATCTGTGCTTAAAGTAGTACTAAATGCTTTTTTCACCTTAGTGCATTCTCTCAATTAGGGTAAAAAGCACCCAATACCTTTCCAGTAACCCCCCCCTCCCCCCCACAGTTACCTGTGGTCGCTTGTCTTTTCCACCTGGACCAGTAAGATGCACAGCTTTCCTCAAATTTTCTAGTTGTGGGGGAAGGTACTGAGGACAGAGGAGCAATAGGCTCTTCTGCTGTCAAACTGTCAGAGCAGGGGTGTGGCTTGCCGAACACAATGGGGTGAATTTACTAAGACTGGAGAGACATAATCTGGAGCAGTTGCCCATGGCAACCAATCAGCATCTCTCTTCAGTTTGTTCAGTTAAGCTTAGAAAATGAAAGAGTTGCTGGTTGGTTGTTATGAGAAACTGCTCCATGATAAATTTCCCTCTATGTGTGTCTATGAATGTACACAGTTAGGTGAAGGCATAGCCATCAACACAAATGCATGAGTGTCTCCTCAGCAGCTGGCTAGCTAACGTAGACACACGCACAGGGAGGATGGGTGCTAGCAGTTTAGGGACAACTAGAGAACTAGCGTAAAAAGGTTAACCCCTTAGCGACGTGAGGTGTACACTGGATGTCCCCGTCACTACATAAGTGCCAAAATGACTAGATGTGTTATCATATTCATCTCTCATCTATTTATTTCAATAAGGTTTATAGTCTGCATAGCATTAACACTATTAGAAACTACCTGACACTGATTGCTCCTTATTGTGTATATAAATGTATTTTATTGGTTTCAATATTTTCAACAAATCAGTGTAGCAAAGTAATAAACAACATCACAGGCATAAAATAATATCATAACTCATACATAAAAACGAGGTCCATCTAGGGACCAGATGAACAAAAATGAAACAGTGAAAGTGCACACCTCGGAATCTGGAAGCATGGCAATCGCCAATGTGCAGTGGTTAACATCAAGAAAAAATGAGAGCGGAAATGTATTGAAAATAGAGAAGAAAAGCAAAGCAGAATCATGGGCAATAAAAGAGGAAATGGTAAGAAAAAGAAAGGGGGAGAACAGTAAGAAAAGAAAAACGGCAGATCGATCCCATTAAGCTTTGCATTGCTAAAGAAACCAATTTGGGCTACTAAGCCCCCCCCGAGGAAAGCCCCCATACCGCAGATGTCATAGGCATTAAAGACTATCTGTGTCAATCCCCGAATGGTAGGTTTGTATTCAAGGTTCCCAAACCCGCTAGAAAATTGCTCATGTTTATCTACCAAGATACTGGTAGGACACTCAATGGTCATAAAAGCATCTACCTTTTTGTCTGACCACTTGAAAAGGAATCAATTGTTTCTACCAATTACTAGCCAGTGTTAGTTGGGCCACCAAAAAGATATGGTGCATGAGAGTCCATTGAGTTATAGATAACCCGTCCACATGATCAAGTAGGAGAGCTGTCCAAGAGTTTTTGGAAATGTTCTTATGAAATAACTGTTTTAGCAACTTTATGAATACATTTATTTTTTAATTTATTTATAGAGATAGTGTATGTGTTTTGTGGTGTTGCACTTAAGAGGGGGTTATAGTGCTGCATATTGTTTATTTATTAACTTTTTTTAAACATAATTCCATCAAAACCGACCACTCTGTCTGATTCTTTCTTCCATTCCTCCACTGTGGGAGGCGTTGCTGAAATCCACCAAGAGGCTATATATACTACGCCGAGCGTCAAACAGTGCCCTAGTTATGGCCACCTTCCTATAGTACTCCACCTTTAGAGATCCAAAAATGCCCAAAATGCATATCAGTGGATAATTAGAAATATGAACTCGAAAAGCTATATTTATTATGTCCACTATTTCCTGCCAATATAATTTCAACTTCGGACATCCCCACAGCAGATGTATCAACGAACCTGGTTCAAACCCACATTTCCCTGAGTCCTATCTTATATAGGAATTCAGGGGTCCGATATGTTCTATGTACAATATAGAGCTGTGTTAGTTTATGTGATGCAGATGGTGAAACTAATTGGATTGACAGCAACACCTCCCTCAATAGGGAATCATCTAATGGGCCCACATCCAGTTCCCAACCCACTTTAAATTTCAAAAGGGAATTTACTCAAAGCCCCAGGTAATAAGCTTCAATACATTTTTTAAATCAACCCTCTTGTCGTAGTTGAATTAAAGAGTTTATCTATACCCATATTTACACTATTACAAACCTCACGAACGCCTGGATGTACCATAAGTGCATGCCTTAATTGTAAATATGTATCAAATTGAGCATTATGTAATTATTAATTTGCTTGTAATTTGCTGAATATAATTCCCCATTATCTCATATAGGAGTGTATTTTGTAAATTCGGGAATACCCAATAACCTTTTAGTTGATTTCCACATATTACCAATTAATTTTATAGTGGGTAGAGCTGAAAACTCCTTCAAATATAAAGTTGTCTCAAGGGTCATAAGGGGATCTTTATTTTAAAACAGATGTTTAATGATATTGTGACGACATGGTGATCAGTTTATGACTTAAATGTGTATTGGTGTTGGGTTATGTTTAATTATGTTATACTGTGTAACCTGGTTATCAAAAGACTATCAGCACCAAATTTGTACCTACCAAACGTGGTACTTTTAGAGAAACAAAACAAACAAAAAAAACACCAACAAAAAAAACACAAACCCCCCCCACACACAAACCAACTACACTAAACCCCAACAAAAATATACTCTGCACAGGAGCTGAATAGGGGATTAGAGACCTTGGGGGTGATTTACTAACCTAAACACACGCACGCAAAGCGTATTTATCAACCAAAAAGTCTCTATAAGCATATTTCCACTAATGCCACATATAGAAAAATCATGCACATGATGCACATATAATGCTTCTTCACGGTTTAGACAAAAATGGTTAGCTCATGCATTTACATTCCTGCATTCATCAACGCAAGCAACACAATGTAGAGCTAATTTACACAACATCACCTTGCAATTCAGGGCAGGGCTTTGCACAACACACCTGCTGGGTGTGTACACACTACAAAGGTGTTTAGATTCCACCCATAGATCATGCTGGGAGGGAACACACTACAGAGGTGTATACATGTTCGTGGTGTGTTTATAAGGTTAGTAAATCAACCCCCTTGGGGGTGATTTACTAACCTAAACACACGCACGCAAAGCGTATTTATCAACCAAAAAGTCTCTATAAGCATATTTCCACTAATGCCATATATAGAAAAATCATGCACATGATGCATATATAATGCTGCTTCACAGTTTAGACAAAAATGGTTAGCTCATGCATTTACATTCCTGCATTCATCAACGCAAGCAACACAATGTAGAGCTAATTTACACAACATCACCTTGCAATTCAGGGCAGGGCTTTGCACAACACACCTGCTGGGTGTGTACACACTACAAAGGTGTTTAGATTCCACCCATAGATCATGCTGGGAGGGAACACACTACAGAGGTGTATACATGTTCGTGGTGTGTTTATAAGGTTAGTAAATCAACCCCATTATCTTCATCCATACATTCATCTTACAATTCAGATCACAGATTGGTGCATTTAATACTTAGTACCAAATATCCTCTATCCTCAAGACCACTAGTGCTCCTCATAACTTAAGACCTCTTATATTACCCTCAATATATTTATCCAACCAAGCTGAGACTGCCAAAGGAGATTTTTTAAAAATGAGTCCCTTCATTAGTAATTGTGCGCATTTTCGCTGCATATAACATTGCATATTATATCTTCAACTAGCGCATTCGTTTTTTTTCACTTCCTGATATTGGGCCCTTTTTTTTTTTTAAATCTTCGTTTATTGAGCAGAATAACAGTCTGACACAAACAAGTAGCATGAGGGTCTGCGCACAGGCAGCCAACTGTTCAACACATAAAATAAAAGAGTGAACAGTACAGTAAGGTTAGCAAAACCTCGAGAGGCAATATGCTCCAGGGCACAGTGGCACAACAGTATGTCACGATCCTGGTTGGTATCATCAAATCTGCCACTGGTTAGTGTTATACATCATAAACAAAGTGTAATTATTCATCAAAACATACTTGTCGTGCTTAGGGTATGTCTCTTACGGCTAAACGTATTCAATTGTTGCAAAGAAAAAAAAGACACTCTCCGGTAAAGTCCAAAGAGCCATACGAAACAGAAAGTCATGTCCGCTAGGTAGACACTGAGCCCTAAGCACAGAAGCAGAGATAATTCAGCATAACGAACAGTATTACAGTAAATCAAAGAGAATGAGTTCCACAAGGGATGAAGAAGAGAAAAGGTTGGAAATAGCAGCCAGATTGAGGAAAGAAATGTGGAAGGAAGGGGGAAGAACGGGACCTGCTGATCCCATATCTTATCTGGGAAGTGATTCAAGCTTTAGGCTCCCTTGCACAGGGCTATAGGCCGACGTAAACCCAGGGCACAGGACCCCCATGCGGAAAGTGACACTAAGAGCAACCATCAGAGGTCATGATCTGTAGGTATGAGTCAGTGATGGTGTAATGCGTCCATGCTCTCCAGGTGGTATGGAATCGCTCCTCCGTGTTATGAACAGTAGCTGTGAGATCCTCTATAAGATAGATCTCGTTGACTTTTGAGAGCCACAGGTGCAGTGATGCAGCCTGAGTTGACCTCCAGAGTGCTGGGATACATGCTTTTGCGGCATTGAGCAAATGCAGACAGGGGAGCTCTGTATTGGCGTCGTGATAGACTGGTCATGTGCCGTAGGAACGCTGCCGGATTCAGCACCAGTTCCGGAATCACCATTTTGTCGATGGTGCCCCCACCTCAGTCCAAAATCTAGTCATGAAGGTGCAACTCCAGAAAATGTGTAACATGGTGCCCACCGCTGAACCGCATCTCCAGCATAGGTCAGGGATGTCTGGGTTCATCTTGTGTAGGACGTGTGGGACCCTATACCAATCGGGACAAGATCTTATAACCCTGCTCCTGGAATCTGTTGGCTATCGAGCATTTGTGAGTAAAATGCACCATTGTGTCTCTCTGCCGAGGGGAAAATGTAAGACCCAAGTCAGCTTCCCACTTCAGTAGGAACTGAGGGGTAAACTCCGGAGAGGGGGCAACAAGCAACTTGTAGATCAGAGATAGCGCATGTCGATCTGGCACCCCCGCCTACAAATGTCCTCAAAAGGAATCAGTGGCCTGTCAACTCGTAGCGAGGCAGGGATTGCCAATAGGAAGTGCCTGAGCTGATAAGCAGTCCAGACATCCAGAGGAGGCTCCAGCAAATTCTGAAGGGCGGGTACCTCAATCCAATCTCACCCCTCTCGAAAATCTTTGATATGGAACATGTTGATTCCGACTAGACTACGTAAACATCTGTTCTCCATACCTGCTGGAAAGTCCTGATCTCCAATCACCGGGGTGAGCGGAGAAGGGAACGGAGAGACCAAGGAGGACCGGAACAAAGATCTTGCAATCCTGAGCGTGACCCCAAATGTGGGGAGTTGAGAGCATATTGCAGGCATGGCGTTGGAAAGCGACGTCTAATTCCATGCGCACCCTTTGTTAATGAATGGAGTGCCAACACCAGTCAACTACTTTATTAAGATGCACTGCTCTATAATAATGGGCCACATCAGGCAGTCCAATCCCTCCAGATGATTTAGGCATAGTGAGGAGGCGCCTGCCAAGCCTGGGAGCCCCATTCGCCCAGATGTACGACAGGAACATCCGGCGCAGGCGAGAGAAAAAGGAGGGAGGTAGATGGATAGGTAGTGCCTGCATTAGAAATAGGATCCTAGGAAGAAGATCCTAACGCTTAGTAATTTTAAGCGCGTTACATCGACCGAACCATGTCACCATGAGAGCCTGCCAATTCCGTAGGTCCTGTTTAATCCGTAACAATAGAGGAGCAAAAGTGTCATCGTACAGCGACTCCAGATCATGACTGATTTAGGTACCAAAATATGGCAGAGAGCAATCTTCCCACCTGAAAGGAAACTGAGCCTGTACTAAGCTCAGTTCAGTCGGAGGCAGAGTGATATTTAGTGCTGCGCAAAATTCAACTTTGCCTGTGTTGGCAAAAATCCTAGCACCGGCCCTGACTCCCGCATAAGTTCCGGGAGAGAGAATCGAGGCTGGGAAATAAAAAACAAAAGGTCATCTGCGTATGCAGCGACCTTATGTTCCATTGAATGACACCGGAATCCAGCGATGCGACTATTAAGTCTAACGTGACTAAGGAAGGGTTCTAACGCCAGAATATACATCAATGGGGAGAGGGGACAGTCCTGCCGCGTACCATTCGTAAGATGGAAATAAGGAGACCTGGTCTCGTTAACCTGAATCGCCGCCATTGGATGAGAGTATAAGGCAAACAGCCAGGACAACATGTTTGGTCCGAGGCTGATGTGTTGAAGGGTGGACCGCAAAAATAGCCAGTCCACCCTGTCGAACGCCTTTTCGGCGTTTGTAGCTAGAATCATCAACAGGGAGGAGGTGGAACGAGCCCCGTGAATGACATTGAGGACCCTGGTAGTACTATCCCTAGCTTCCCGAGTCAAAACAAACCCCACCTGATCATCTCGCACCAAACGTTGAATGTAAGGTGAGAGCCTGGTAGCCAGGATTTTCGCGAACAATTTAAGATCAACATTTAGCAGGGCTATGGGACAATAACTCCCCTCCTTAGTGATCACCTCAACGTGCGCACTCAAGGAATCCACTGGAAATGGACGGTTCAGGTGGATTGAGTTAAAGGAGGTCAAAAATGGGGTAAACAACTGATCCAGAAACCTACAATAGTACGGGATCGTGAAACCGTCTGGGGCCGGGGCTTTATCAGACTTGGATTGACTCAAGGCACAAGCCATTTCCGCGGAGATGGGAAGATCCAAAACCTCCGTCTCCTCCATGGAGAGGGAAGAAAGACCAGAGTTCTGGAGGTACAAGTCTATCTCCGCCGCTCGGGCCGGAGCTTCCCGCAGATGGGAGTCTGGTTGCAGATTATACAATCGATGATAAAAGTCTCAAAACTCCTCCGCCATATCTTTTGAAAGCGTAAGTTGAGAGCCCCATCTGGAAGTCAGATGAGAAATGAAAGTTTTACATCTCGGGCCACGTAGGACCCCGGCTAGGTATTTGCCAGGTTTGTTGGTGTACTCATAAAGAGTCCTCCTGCCCCATATGACACGCCTCTTCACTCTCACAAATAGTAGAGCGTTAAGAGCCTCTCGAACCTGCACTAGCTCCCTGTAGGACGCCACTGCCAGACATTTCTTATGTACCACCTCCAATCCGCGCAGGCGGCGCAACAGAGCATTGCGCTCCCGTTTTTTTCTAGCACCATGTTTAATGAGTACGCCCCGTATGACACACTTGTGCGCCTCCCACACAGACAGAAGGTCGACAGTCATTAACATTAGTGTGGAAGTAGTCCGCTAGGGAAGCCAATAGGTCCTCGCGGATGGTAGGATCCTGCAGAAGAGACTCATTGAGCCTCCAGGAGGAACACCTGGAAGTGGGATCTAAAAGGTCCACACTCAACTGGATCGGGGCGTGATCAGAGAGGAAAGGGGAACCGATAGTTGCCGAAATAACTTTAGCTAAGTCTCCGTGACGGATGAAAAAATAATCGATCCTCGAGTAGGATTGGTGGACGGTCGAGTAGTACGTGAAATCTCGTCCCTCAGGGTACAGGGTAAGCCACACGTCCATGCTGCTGGAGAGCTATTTTAATTTTCCGAAGGTATGGGAATGAGAGGTAGCAGGCACCCCTGCAGGTGTCTACACTAGGGTCTAGAGCCACATTAAAATCGTTACCCAAAATCAGTGTTCCTTCATGAAACTCCGACAGGCGAGTAAGAAAGGAATGCAGGACTGTAGCTGGTCCGAGTTAGGCAAATACACATTGGCGTATATAGAATAAAAAGATACCACTATAGTGTGTAACAATTACACATCAACCGATATGGTTGATAACCTATAAGCATATATGTAAGAATACCACCTCTATGTGGAGCAATGAGGTGGAAAAAGAAGTTATACTCCAACCAAAATTGGATAATTCATCAGCCAATTGGCTTACTTTATTGATTAGAAAAATATAATTTATACATTTAGGAGAGTATGAACACAGCAAACACCGTGACAAGAATCTTATATTAAAATTGGCAACGTTGTCAATACATCACACTTAATAAAAACAATAGAACAACACCATACCTATGACCCTTTCTATTTAAGTATAGTGACCACTGGTATAAATTGCTATGGATTGATGGCAAAGACCGCCTCGAGGTGAATGTCCACTTCCCTCTAGAGCAGAAGACACATTCCAAATATGTTAACCCTATTCCTGGGTATTGGTAAAGAATTTAGGGATGCTTCATATGGCTCTGAAGTGATCTCTTTGTAGCTGACAAAAAAGCATTGCTTCAATAAATTTACACTTTGATGGCAGGGTAGAAACTCTTGCGCTTTTGAAATTCAAAGTAACATTTCATTCAATGAGGACAGCAATCAGAGAAGGCCACTATGTGGTTAATCTTGAAGGGCCAAAATGTAGCCAAATATTTACGATCAGAAGAGACGGCACCTCTCACAGTTGAAGTCTCCCACTTGTAGAGTAGAATGTCTGGCATATCAGGTCTCCCAATCAGGGAGCTAAGCAGTGGCAGTTTCTAGAGTCCAATGTGTAATTTCAGAGCTCTATTTCAGCATAGGCAGTCATGTGGGTCATGGTATCGGGTTGCTCTGAACCTCAGTTTACCGGTTTCGCCCCGCCTCCTTCGGGGCTTCGTCAGAACATAAGGAGGGGAGGTGGTCAATGGTACTTTTGAAGTGATCTCTAATTGGCAACCACTCCTTTATTAACCCCTTCTTTGTATTGCAGTATACATTTGTCACAAAGGATAAAACAACAGTACTATTTTCAACTGTATTTTACGAGGTGAAGTCCTTCTCAGACATTAGTATGGCAATGACTCTATTACTTAGGACTTGGTTTAAACAGAGATTGAAAACAATTCACAGAAACATTTATAAGTTAAACTCAGTGTTCAAACCACGAGGGAAGTGGACATTCACCTCGAGGCGGTCTTTGCCATCAATCCATAGCAATTTATACCAGTGGTCACTATACTTAAATAGAAAGGGTCATAGGTATGGTGTTGTTCTATTGTTTTTATTAAGTGTGATGTATTGACAACATTGCCAATTTTAATATAAGGTTCTTGTCACGGTGTTTGCTGTGTTCATACTCTCCTAAATGTATAAATTATATTTTTCTAATCAATAAAGTAAGCCAATTGGCTGATTAATTATCCAATTTTGGTTGGAGTATAACTTATTTTTCCACCTCATTGTTCCACATAGAGGTGGTATTCTTATAAATACACATTGGCCAACGCCACATAGTCGCGCCCAAGCGTCCCTTGACTACCAGATACCGACCCAGCTCATCAACAATTTTGTCAACCCAAGTCCAAGCTACCGATTTGGAGATTAGGATGCTCACACCCTTAGATTTGGAGAACAGGGGCACAGCATGGTAAACCACTGCATAGTCACGATTGACCAATTTGGGAGCCGCGTCCCTGTTGAAGTGAGTTTCCTGAATGAAGGCTGCCTGTGCCCTAGCTCCCCGCAAGTCAGAAAGCAGCCTAGAATGTTTTTCAGGGATGTTCAGGCCCCTGGCGTTCAGGGAGTAAAGCGAAAACGGAGCCATATCCACCAAAGATTATATAGAGGACCGAGCACGCCAACAATTTACGCAGCGCTTTACATAGTTGCACATTAGCTGACACTGACTACAAGTCAACCAACACCTTGAAATTGCATCCACCCCTAAACAACTAGGGTGTGAACGCGTAACCTATGGGGGTAAAGTTGTAACAAAACAGTGGTCAAAACAACAGCAGTATAGGAGATGCATCAGCACGGCAGCACAGCCTTACATTATAGTTAGAAGCATAATAAGATGAACCAGTCCCCAGAACTTATATCCTGGATGTCCAGGAGGGGAGAGGACGCTGCCAAATGGTCCCCCTTACGGTGGCCACTGCATGATCCGCATCCACCCCACCTTCTATGGAGACTACAGAAAGAAATAAGGGATTTTGGAAGGTGCCCCCCCCC
>NW_017306324.1:25510-27678 GCF_000935625.1 Nanorana parkeri
CCCATCTGAGCTGCAATACCGAGGAGGCCCCCTCCTAGAACCCCAGAGGACCAAAAAATAGGTCCACTAGAGGACCAGGGGAGGGCCACCTCCAGTGGTTATAATGAGATATCAATGTAATAGACACGAGCATGGTAAGGCAGCAGTAAATTCAGGACATACAACAGAGTGACCTGGGACTGTGACTCAGCATCCAGCAAGAAGGTTCATCAGGCTTCGCTCCTTGCATGAGAAGGGCCAGGGGCATTACGCTGACTGGTTCGGTTGCGGGACTTCCCCGACCTGGAGGCCCCTGGCGGAAGCGGAGCAGAAAGTGGACGGTCTTCTGAAAAGTCTAGCCAGTTCGGGATTGGTATAGCCTCTGCCCCCGGGAAGGAGAATAATCAGGCAGTTGTTGAGGGCGATGCAGATGAAATAATGAGTCGCCTTTCCACACAATAAGATGAAAAAGATGTCCCCACGTGTAAGAAGCATCAGACGAGTGGATGATTTCCAACTAGGGCCGCAGAGATCGTTGCATGCGGAGGGTGTGTCTGGAAAGGCCGGGCATAATTTGAATGTGAGCGCCATCAAAATCCATAGGCCCCTTGTGCCAGGACTGGCGCAGAATCTCCTCCTTGATCGCGTACAAATGACCCGACATAACACATCACGGGGCGGGGAGTTAGCAGAGGTTGGTGAACGGATACCCAGGACACGATGTACACAATAAAATTCCATGACCGCTTCAGGGGGTTTATCCAGGTAGTGATTGAGGATCGCCAGGACTGTAGAGCATAGGTCACGTCCAGCTGTAGCTTCAGGAATGCCCCACAGACACAAATTGTTGTGTCTGTTGTGGTTTTCGCCATCATCTAGCCAGAGGAAAGCCGTAGTGATCTGTGCACCCATATCTGAATGGGCCGACTCCAAGGCTGATATCCATTGCGTCAGGGAGGCAGTGGACTCTTCTATTGTAGACACTCGTCCATCCAGGGACATCACTATCCGCCCAATGTCCTGAACTTCCTGTCTGAAGTCCGCCACTATCTTCGCAGCCATGTCCTCCAGGTCTCCCTTCGCAGTGAGGCGCGGAAGGATCTCTCTCCAGTCCCCCCTCTCCTACCTCAGCCACATGATCCCCGGAGTCAGCGGGCGGATCGGTAAGGAGATCGGTGATGGAGGCCGATCACAAGCTGGATCTGCTGCGTCGGAGGGAGGCGCCACCAACTTGCCCCTTGTTTTGGAAGGAGTGGGGCCTGCTGTCGCAGAGTGGGTAGTCGCCATGTGCGACGAGCCACCCACTCGGACCGAGGGGGCGAAGAAGCCTGCCAGGTCAGACTGTTGGGAGCTCCGGAGGTGCGCCTGACTCCCCTGTGCCCGTGACATGCAGAAAGAGGGGAATTATCGTCAACTGAAGAGTAGGCCGGTGCCGGGAGATGCAGAGCTCCAAGAAGACACGTCTTCACGTCGCCATTGGTAAGCCACGCCCCTTGGGCCCTTCTTTTTAACATCCTGTGAATAGTCTCAGAATAGCATCACTCTTGCACCTGCAATAGCTATAGCTCCCAATTCACGGGCCTTACGGAGGATTGACTCCTTATCTCTATAGTTAGCCAATCTAATCAGCATACTCCTTGGTAAGTTCCCATGTACATGAGTGTGTGCAGGTATTCTATACGCACCCTCAATCATAAACATAGGAGATAGACATTCTTTTCCTATTGTCTCCAATATCAATTTTTCCATAAACGCCACCGGATTTAACCCCCCCAGTTTTTTTAGGTATTCCCACCATTCTGATATTATTGCGTCTTGCTCTGTTTTCCAGTTCTTCAATTTTACGGGAATTAACATTAACTTTTTGCAAAGCCATTTTAAGATCGGCACATATAGAGATATCTGCATCCTCCAACGTATTAATTCTGTCCCCTGCCTCTGTCAGCCTCTCTCTAATCTTTTGCATATCTTGTCTGAGAAAAGATATATCTATCCGCATAGCTTGTATTTGCTCCGCCATGGAAGTCACAATGCTGGTTTGTTCTGCCAGCAGCACATCTTTAAGAGTGTGTCCCCTGGGGCGTGCGGATTCAGTAAAAGTTACTGTCTATTAGATGTATCCAAAGTCTCCTCTGTGCCCCCCCCCCCCCCCCCCCCAGCACCCCGTCAGCCCTTCCAACAGGGTGGTG
>NW_017306324.1:27799-79214 GCF_000935625.1 Nanorana parkeri
TAGCCCAACTCTCCCCCTCTCCCCCCCCCCCCCCCCACAAGCACATCCTCAGGCACTTACACAGAGGTTTGTCCACCAAACTTAATCGCATTTTATTTGTTTGATTGGCGTCCATACCCATTGTAGATACTCTAGCAAATGTTTCCAATCGTGACGCCACTTCTTTCTGCTTCTCTTTATTGGCCTGTCTAGACATACGGGGTGACTGCTTAGTTCCCCCACTTCTACCAGCCTCTTGCACAGTCTTCTTTTTTGTCCTGGTCATATTCTTTAATGCTGCTCACCTTTACAGTCTGCCAAGCTGCACTTTTTTTCTTTAGCCTCTAGGTGGAGCCAACTCCCCTCCACCAGCATTTCCTCCACAGACCAGCACACTGCACCTCCCAGTCTCAGCCACTAGAGGGAGCTGACACCATGTCCACCAGGTCTCCTCCACTCTGTCAGCCGACAGACCAGCGTCTGCCCGCTGCCGCACACCCACCGCAGCTCACCTCCACACCACCAGCACCCTGGACCCAGGTACGTGTTGGGGGGACTTCCCCTCCTGCTGCTCACCCGACCCTTTGTCCCAGCCAGTCCACTTTAGAGGAAAATAGCACCAGCAGTATTAAGGGGAAAGCATCAGGATGGCCGGAACATCCTCCACGCTGGATCACACACACGCGCGTGCCTACATCCGGTTCCTGGACACCCCCGTGGGAGAGAGAAAAAGCTGGCACTGGTCTATGGTCCGCTTATTCAGTGGGTGTCAAACATGTAATGCATCAATTAATGATCAGATCTTGGGTTTTTGGATGCCAGTAATCTCACGTATATATTTTCTTATGACAAATACTGTAGGGGGAATTTGTCAAAACTGGAGCAGACAGAAACTGGAGCAGTTGCCCATGGCAATCAATCAGCATCTCGCTTCAGTTTGCTCAGTTGAGATTTGAAAATGAGAGATAGAAGCTGGTTGGTTGCAGTGCAAATCTGCTCCAGATTTTGTGTGCTCCAGTTTTGATAAATTCCCCCCTGTAGGTTTATACTGAATTTTATAGAAAAAAATAATATATGTCTATGAAGTACAGTCTACCACATTCTTTTTTTGTTGGTCCACAGACATGACAAAAGTGTAATTCCAATTTCTTCACAATTTATGTTGTGACATGCAATATGTTCATTCTGCAGGGCCTGTCAAATCATGCTGCTTTTCTCCAGATGGTACCATTTTTGCTAGCTCATCACTTGATTGTACAGTGCGGATATGGAAGGTGAACAAAGCAGAATGTCTCCATGTGCTAACAGGTATCTTCTAGAAAGGCAAACAAGTAAGACAACGGCAATTCATTTGTAGAATATTGCAGTTTAGTCCTTCATTGTTGCTATCTCTAACTATAGATATCATTTGTAAATTAACATCAATAATTGTCTTAAAAAGAATCATTAAACCCTTCACTTGAAACCTACAACTGAGTGAGGCTAACGCTGATGACTTGGGTTCCAACTTACATGAACCTCATCTCTTTTTTTCAAATTTTTTTAGATCACAGTAAGAGCGTGGAGACAGTGTGTTTCAGTCCAGATTCTAAGTATATAGTGTCTGCAGGTTGGGATTGTCTTGCCATCTTGTGGAAAGTGCAGGTAATGCATTCATTTTCCTGTCAAATGTACAGTATGGTATTAACACAAATTGCAGAAATTACTGTTTATCTTTTCTTAAAAATTGTAAGACTTGTCAGGAATGGGTGTAAAATGGGCCTATATCCTAACTG
The DNA here is from genome assembly GCF_000935625.1 of Nanorana parkeri. NCBI lineage: Eukaryota > Metazoa > Chordata > Amphibia > Anura > Dicroglossidae > Nanorana > Nanorana parkeri. Next base: position 29,554 of record NW_017306324.1, read on the forward strand.
GGGGCAAGTCCAATCCCATTTATTAAATATCATGTAAGCTATATCATCAATATAGCAGGTCATCACCACAAATTAATCAACAGAAAAAACAGACCTGCGCTTCTACCCTAAAATGGTGATAATCCCTTAGTCTAAAGTTGGTGTGTCAAAAAGTGTAGAACCCCACTTCTTATCAAATATCCCAATAAATACACCGCGCTTAAAATTAATAATTACTCCTAAAACATTTGACACATATAAAACATACAAATAAAACTAGTTATATCATAAACTTGTAATCTCATAAACCACTGTGTTGTTTCAAAATAGTCCCAAATAAAGTCTGTGAATGAGTCTGTAACGAGTCGAGGTCTGCTCGCTCGGTTCACTCTCCCATTACTCCTCAGATTTCAGACCATAACGTCTGATTTCTCGGTCGTCCGATGCTCCGGGATTCGAACTACAGATATGTGCCGTTCGAATCCAGTTGTGATAGCTCAGAACAAACACCAGGCAGGCTGTATGTAAGTTCCAACAGGAATCTGCTTTATTGAATGCACACAACACACTTTTATACACAACAGTTTGAACACCTGGCCCAAACCAACACCTTCCTATTGAATATGCAAATGAAGACTTGAAACAGAGTCAGCAGGGATTGGTCCAATAGCTTGAATGGGAGGGCTGATATGTGTGGCCATGCAAATGAAGGCTTGAAACAGGGTCAACAGGGATTGGTCCGATAGCTTGAATGGGAGGGCTGATATGTGTGGCCACGCAAATGAAGACTTGAAACAGGGTCAGCAGGGATTGGTCCGTCTGCTGGGATAATCCATTGTCATTAACATTAGGTTTCCAGAGCTGTTATTGAATTGTGAAATCGGACGGCTGTAGGGCCAGGCTCCCCGCAACAGCCGTCCACGGGCCCCGGACACCCAGTTCAACCCAACAAAGGGGGGTCTCCATAATCATAGGTCCGTAGTCGCTAGGAAGGAGGCTAGCCCTAAGGCTCCTCCAGCAGCCCCAATGACGGTTCAGTCCGTCACAAAGTCCAACGCATGTGACGAAAATCCTTTTCAGGCTTTATCCAACAAAGTGCATTGCCCTTGGAAAAAGTTAATTACTGACAAAACGCGTCGGGAGGAGGCTGGAGCACACACGCTGATATTATCAGGCCTGCAGGGTCTAGGATCAGAAAGTAAGAGTTTCTTCCGGTTAACTGGAGGGATGGTATATAGCATACTGTGCTGGAAAATTGGCTGGAGGAATTGTTATACAGCGCTGTTCATCTGCTTTTATGTTAGTTCTTAACCTTTTTTAACAAAACTGTATGAATGCTCACTCCTGCAGAGCCCACCAGAGACCCTGCAGAGCCGACCATAGACCCCGCACAACCTACCAGAGACCCTGCAGAGCCCACCTGCAACCCCACCTGAGACCCTGCAGAGCCCACCTGCAACCCCACCTGAGACCCTGCAGAGCCCACCTGCAACGCCACCTGAGAGTGACCCTGCAGTGCCCACCATAGACTCTCTATGCAGGGTCTCAGGAGGGCTGGTCAGGGTCCCTTTCCCTGCACACTGCAGCAGAGCCCACCTGCAACCCCACCTGAGACCCTGCAGAGCCCACCTGCAACGCCACCTGAGAGTGACCCTGCAGTGCCCACCATAGACTCTCTATGCAGGGTCTCAGGAGGGCTGGTCAGGGTCCCTTTCCCTGCACACTGCGCTCCTCTTACCTGTCAGCCCTGTGCCGCCCGCTGCTGGGCCCCCGACCTCCTGCACCTCCACCCTCCAGGCCCCGGCCTCCTCCTCTACCATCCCCACTGGGACCCGGCCTCCTCCACCAGCTCTGCCACTGGGCCACCAGCCTCTTCCTCAAACCCCACACAGAACAAAAGTTGAAAACATTAGTTTATATTAAAAAATATGCTAATTGTTTATGACTCACAGTGATTTTACAAACTAAATATCATTTTAATGTTTCACTTTCTTCATTATCCTTGGAGGTACGTATTGAACCAGAAATCTGTTTGATCCATAAAATATATTAATGCTATGAGTAAGCAATGATAATCACACAAGAGATGTGACAAACTTGGTGGTGGAGAATAAGAAGACTTTATATGTTTTGCCTGACAATGCAGCTGCATTATATGATATTATACACATTTTATTATCTCTTGATATTGTGGTGAAATACATAATTAAACCATGATGATAAGCAGTACTATCCCACAAAAGTCACAAATGGTTGGGAGTGTTTCAGTGTGGGGTAGTGTTTCCCAAGGTGTAGCATATGCACTAGGGATGCACAGATACTTTTCGAGTACCAGTGCAGATACTTGGCATTTTCATGAGAACTACCAGGGTTGCAGCTGTTGCAGCTGGTACCTAGCTCTGCCACTCCACCACTGTCCTGAAATCATTAGTCTGTATTGTTTTAGAAAAACCGTTGCATGAGAATAAACAAAAATGTATCAGTACTCGTACTTGTAAGTACTCGGCAAGTACCAGTACTCGTACTCGCAAAACTGGTATCTGTGCATCACTTTATTTATATTTATAAAAACAAAATCGTACATTAAAACAGAGATGTACAAATCCCAGGAGCTCCGTGTGCTCCTTACACATGACAGCTGCCTCCTAACTTTTGAATTTTTCGCTAGTCTAGTCTTGGAGCTCAAAAGTATCGGTACATGTACTCGTACTTGTACCGAGTACGGTACTTGGTATCTGTGCAACCCTAATATGCACCACTGCACTTGTCCTAATTGTAGGCAGGCCAGTGTGATTTTTGTGTAGTTAGTGAGGCTGGAAAAAAAGACACAAGCCCATTGAGTTCACCCAATACAGAAATAACGGAAAATTGTATACTTACCTATCGGTAATTTTCCTTTCCTGATGCCAGTACATGGTAGCATACAATGGGTATGGCTCCGCCCCCAGCCCAATCACAGGACCAGTTATACTATAAATTAAAGCCCGCCTCCCAAGGCCACCATTCTCGTAACAAGTACTCAATGCGAAAGCCATGGGAGGGTCCTGTATGCTGCCAGTAAAGGAAAATTACCGATAGGCAAGTATACAATTTCCCGTTTTCCTGACACCGTACATGGCAGCATACAATGGAATATAGCGATCACACAAACAGGGAGGGTAATTCTGAGATAATACATTATTTGTACCACATTCAGAACCAACTTCCCCATGGATCATACTCCTGGATAGACCCTCTAATGGGACAGGAACATATGGCAGGTTACTGCCTTCCGGAATAACTCTGGAGGTACATTACTTAATTCTATCCGTAGGGATGACAGTCTGCGGAAGAGCGAACCCAGAGTGTAATACTGACACACAAGTAGACATGGTTTGCCTGAAGAAAGTCCAACATATCTGTTATGGCAAGGTGAAGAGAGACCAAACCTATTAAGCTTGCGAAGTCTATGAAATGATTCCACACTGTAGAATATATGTGATGTTGAGTAGGTGCTACATTATTCAACAAACACTCTGACTGTAGATGAGTAATCCAGGCACGGCAGACTTCACTTCCAACCTCCAAGCCACTTAAGGTAGTTTTGGATGTAGCAACTGCTGTAGAAGGTCTGAATATTAAGGATGACAAGAAGATTCCAGGGTCAGAGACTACAAGAGAGGGAGCCCTGGACAGATGGGCCACAAGCAATGATTGCCATCACCATACCTGGATAATTGTGGGTGCCATTTAGGAACCTGAATCCATTTGGACTGAGGAAACATATATGCAATAGAATATCCATTACTCGTTCCCTTAGAACGTTCTCTTGACAAGGAGTGTTTGCACTCTGTGCTGTTAGGGATTACCATCAGGATAAGATCTGGATAACTCACTTGCTGCTGATCCACAGGAAACTGCTGGAAAGGAAAACATTAATTGTCGTCCAGGGCTTTGTGGCTTATAGTGTCAGCCAGGAAATGCTGGGGAGTTCAGCGCTGAATCCTTTTTTTTATTTTTTGAAGGTACCTCCATCAGCAGTGAGCAGTTCCGACACCTATGGGCAGACAATACATCTATGGAAAAAACATAATTCAGTTGTTCATTGAACTAATACAGAGGTTCCTTGGATCTGAAAGGCTCTCGAACTCCAAGATGCTGAAGACATTTTCCTCTTGATGGACTGTCACTGACCTTTAACCAAAGGGCTGTTGAAGTGATTTGCACATAGGAATCTCTTATTAACATGATCACTGGATAGGGACATAGATAACAGCTGAAATAGGCTTGCCGCCTTCAGCCACAGCCAAGAATCTCATATTTGGAATCATCCAGAACCAAAGCCACAGAGAATGTTTTCTCTATCGTCTGAAGAACCCTGTTGGAAGACTCTTAGCGGCCAATTAGTCCAATGTCACCAGTTGAATTGATTCTGGCAACATGAGAGACAAAGGAGTTGTCCTGTCAACCTGGGATGCCAAGGGGTAGGATAGAGGTATAGTCTGCCTCAGCAAGCACTAGAGCACTTTGGCTTTCCCCCTTGGCGATCGCTTCTAATTTGATCAGAGCCTAACTTAGGATGGTTTCATGGACTGCCAGAGTATGAGCATGCTGAATGTCGCTGTAATAGCTGGAATGCTTGTTCACTCAAGAAGGATGTGACTAGATGTAATATTTGGAAAATTACCTAGGATTGTAGCAAGGCCAAAGGGCAGGTAAACAAACCAAAAAAGTGGAACTTTAGAATGGTGAGCAAGACATTTGATGAAGTACAGGTGCACAGGATTGTGAATACACATCTGCCAGGCACAGCATTCTATAGCCCGTTGATGGCTTAAGGTGATGAATATAGTGATTTTATATGCAATATTTGGATCCTGATCCATCTGTTTAAGTGTTCAAACCAAGACTAGTCTTAAGCTTCCTAGTTGTCCCACTATGAAAATTAGAGGAAAAAGGCTTGATATCTTTGGACTGGAAAAGATTATGCGACACCATTTGGATATGTGTACTTATAACCTAACATCCCAAATTGTGCAGCTTATAATCCAGAAGTTCATGCATTTGCACTCTGAGAAGCAGATATGGCAAAGGCCTGGAGAGATTTACAACCCATTAACCCCTGCATATGCACTCTGAGGAACAGTGCTGTCAATAGGGCTGGAAAAACTTACAATTCATTATGCCCATGCATTGCGCGCTCTTTTTTATTTTATCTTCATACCTACCTGACCCTCACCTTATAGAATGTAGCTGGTCTCTTGGGGAATGAGGTTAGGTAATTGACACATGATCCAACCTTACAAAACACAGATGAAACTGAAGATAATTATGTGATTAACACCACCTGTCAGAACCTGCTAGACACTAACAGCCATGCTGAAAACCTGGAAGCCACCTACTCATGTGCTCAGGATTATAGCACCACAAGCTCTTGTCACTAACACAATGCTGTTTACATAGGACCATGAAAAGATTACTGAATTACAGGCAGCATAGGCCTGCAAGAAGAAACAATACCAAGCTGCAGCGCCACAGAATCTCATACTTCCCTGTAATGCACCTGTAAGGTTTAAGCACACATGGAAAACTGAATGGCTCTACAGACATAACAGATATTCAGAAAGATTCAGCCAGAGCAAAAGCAGCACTGCAAGGCCATAGAAAACAGTAGCACATGTATTTCTAAAACAAACTCATTGAAAGAAAATGGAGTGGATCCTACTTGTCAGCTTGTCCATGCATGTTATCATCCCAGTACAACCATAGTTTGTGATGATGCAGCTGAGTCAAGGTTCTTCTCTGTAGTCACAAGGCCAGTAGGCTAAGCAAGTGTTCCACCCGCCGCCATGATGGAGGAAGCATCCGAACATGGAGACCCCAAGAGACCATTTCCTGCACCCCAACTCCAAGTCTATGGGGGAGGCTTCCCTATTAAGATTGCATTCAGCCACCTGAACAAAGGGAACTTCACAACAGGAGAGGCTGAACCTGTGCGGCAGGCCAGAAGAAACCAGCAGGGTAAGGGCAAAAACTCAAACATATTCTTAGTATAACCGGCTTGAGCAGTGAGGACAGAAGAAAGAATGGTGGCCTTGGGAGGCGGGCTTTAATTTATAGTATGGTCCTGTGATTGGGCTGGGGCGGAACCATACCCATTGTATGCTGCCATGTACGGTGTCAGGAAAAATACATAGAAAACCGAAAGAAGCCTGTGACCACAGTTATCCACAATTGATCCAGAGGAAGGCAAACCCTTGATAAAGCATGGCCCAATTTGCTTTGTTAGGGTAAAAATGATTTCCTGATCTCCAAAGGTAATCAGATATTTTCTGTATCAAGAATCTCCGGAGTTGATCCAGGGAAATGTTAATATATAGGTTACTATCCTCCCAGTGGAAAAAGAACAGGGAGCATAGTATAGAAAAATATGGTCTCTAAAAAGTTCTCCTCCATTCAGAACCCCCTAGAAAGAACTTATTTCACCACATTTCCATTATCAAAGTCTCACCAGAAGTCACAGTAAAATTAGGTTGCAACCTGTCCAATATGCGAGCACAATAGTTTGCCCAGGTGAGCATCCTTGGGTCTTCTCTAGGCATCACCTGTCCCCGTGTTTTCTCTTCGGGATACATTCTATGGATTTTTTTACTGACCTTCCATCCTCTAGTGCAAGTGTAGTCAGCTTGGTCACATTGGACCATTTTTATGCTAACAAACTCCTGTTCTTCTTAAAAGATAATTTTTCCACTTGGTATTCTGCCATCATGGTCTCCTCTGTCATACTGTGTTTAATAGAGGATTACAGCTTAAACCCTGCTTTTGAAAGAGATTTCCTCTGACCGACAGTGCTGTGAGGGAATATGGAGCCGGCTTCCCGGCCAATCAGGAACTGCAACTCTCAGCAACACCTTATGTAAAATGGTAATGGCTATAGAGGACTACAACTCCCAGCAAAACTTTATACAGAAATGCAGAATGGTAACGGCTATAGTGGACTACAATTCCCATCAACACTTTATGCAGAAATGCAGAATGGCACCAGCTATAGAGGACTACTACTCCCAGCAATACTTTATACATAAATGCAGAATGGTAATTGCTATAGAATGCTGCAACTGTCAGCAACACTTTATGCAGAAATGCAGAATGGCACCAGCTATAGAGGACTACAACTCCCAGCAATACTTTCTACAGAAATGCAGATGGTAATGGCTATAGAGGACTGCAACTCTCAGCAACACTTTATACAGAAATGCAGAATGGTAATGGCCACAGTGGACTACAACTCCCAGCGAAACTTTATACAGAAATGCAGAATGGTAATGGCTATAGAGGACTACACCTCCGAGCAATACTTTATACAGAAATGCAGATTAGTTCCATCAGTTATAGAGGACTACAAACATGTCACAGAACACACAGAACATGGGCACAGAGATTAAAGCACTCACCTTATCTGACTGTCCTCCAGGCTGGAACGTCATGCAGCGGGCTGTGTATTCAGGAAGCTATCTCTGGGTCTTCCCGGCCAAGGCCCCAGCGCTGCCTCAGTGTACCTGCAGTACAATTACTCCCGGCTCTCTCTCGGCTCCTTCCTCACTTGCAGGGTGGCAAGGCGTATGACGCCCGGCGCCCCCCACCATTCATTCCCCTATCCTGCCACTGGTACTATGCCTGGGTCTACTGGGCTCTCCCAGGCTCGGGCCCTGGAACAGCTACAGCGGCTGCAGTTCCGCCCCTGGCCATAGTTTACAAAAGGCTAACTGGCACATTACATTTCCTAAAAGCATATATATTTGATGTATATCATGTTTAGTCTCTATCAAATTGTGATTTAGTTCTGTACAATAATATGTTGGTTATCAGACTGTTAAACATGGTCATCTGAAAATATTGATACAAGTGTAGTGTGATAAGTTGCATTAAAAGAACACTTTAGCCCTTCTACATCACACCCCAGCACTTCTAAATGGGTGGGGTTGGTTCAGTGACACCCAAATGGTCCACAAACATTGGCAGCTGACAGCTCTCAGTGCTCCATGGAAAATGTGTAGGAGTGCTGAAAATAATTTCTGAGGTCCAGTCATTTTGTCAGAATCAAACTTACTCTGCATTGAATTGGACTCTTTTTGTGTCATGTTTTCGGTAAGTATTATTCCCACACGTTTTTCTTTTCCTTTCAATTATTATATTAAAACAATTTGAAGCATAAAGCTCTAACTGCTCTAACCAGAGTTTAAAGAATTCTTGCCTCTTTGATGAAAACTACCATATTTTAAACACCGTTTCATCCCTGTCTGGTGTGGCAGTGGGTGTTGTAGAAATGTGTTAAAGGTCAGGATTGCTATAACACAAACTGAACAGTTCATGTTCCTGTGGTGGCAGCTACTGTTTGTATGTGTAGAGGATTAAAGTGACATTAAACCCTCAGATTTTTTAACATAAAACAATACTGTAATGTGTGCCTTACTGTAATCCATGGTTGTTTCCCTTCTCTTTGCTGCTCTTCCTTTTAAATCTGTATCTGAAATGTATTCAGTTCATAGTTTTACATAGTATTTGAGGTTGAATAAAGACATTAGTCCATCAAGTCCAACCTATTAGGATCTCATTCTAGGAGTACCCGTACCTCATAAAAAATTTTTTCCATGATCATAGTTAAAAAAAATCACAATGAATATGTAAACATGATATCAAATCCCTCATTTCTTGCATATAAATTCATTAAATAACATAATCCATTTCTTGATAATAATCATTAATCCATCATTCTGTTACATATACATAATTATGCCGCTCCATTTGTCTCCTACGCGTTTCACAAAATAGCTTCAGGTTTTTTTTATTCTTGGCAAAAAAATCTAGTCATAGACATATAAAATATTATTCATCAATCAATGTATACATATATCATCTGAAAAGTAATCACATATTCATTTAATTCTTTCTAATTTATTTTCATTTATAGTCGACTATGCATGTTATTTCTTTTATACTTTTATGTCTTAACTATAGTACACAGCCAGTTACATTGTCCAACATACTCAGATAATCATCCAATATTCAATATGCCCTTAATGAATAAATAAATATATAAACAATTTTAATTTTTTCAATCACTTAAAGTTTTCATTTCTATGTATTTCAATTTCTATTAATGTTCAAATTTCTCACGATTTCTTCACCTATATTCATAAATAAATCAAAAATAAAATATGCAGCCACTCACCCAGGGATCTGAGGTCATGCAGGGATCCAAAGCTAGGAGGGCAAGGTATAACCCAGTCACTCCCAGAGATGTCGAGCGGCACAGCCACAGATGCCTATGAGGTTACCACAGAGTATGAGTATCTAAAATAAACCGTGATTATACTTTCTTTCTTATATGTTTATATCTCATCAGTGACCTTATACTTTTATCCCTATATATATGTGAATATGTAGAGAGTGTCTATCCTTCCCTTAGCTTAGTCGCTGTGTGTATATGTTGATTTCTATATATTCCCCCTATTCAAGTGATTTGAATTTTAATTGTATGTGCAATTCCCTTTCAAAAATTGTTTTCCTATCACCCCAATTTTAGTTCGTATCATCTGTGTCAGGCATGAAACCTGTGTGGATCTATTCATATATGTCTCCTTTGAGCCTGGTGATTCCTGAGACATCATTGGAAGTGTGATTATATTGTCTTTTTGTTTGTAATAATGTGTCCATCTGTATCTATTCCCCATTCGAGAAATCATCCTCAATCCTACATTCCAAACTGTGCCATTAAAAAGCAATCCAAAAGTATCAATTCAATACAAACCAAATCAAAAAAGAGGCCCAATCAAAAGAGCCTCATAGTAGGTAGTGCGTGCCCATGTGTTACCTTCAAAGCTTGTGTGAGGGGATTATCCTCTCCTTAAGATTCATAAGTATAAGTATATAGGGATAAAAGTATAAGGTCATTGATGAGATATAAACATATAAGAAAGAAAGTATAATCACGGTTTATTTTAGATACTCATACTCTGTGGTAACCTCATAGGCATCTGTGGCTGTGCCGCTCGACATCTCTGGGAGTGACTGGGTTATACCTTGCCCTCCTAGCTTTGGATCCCTGCATGACCTCAGATCCCTGGGTGAGTGGCTGCATATTTTATTTTTGATTTATTTATGAATATAGGTGAAGAAATCGTGAGAAATTTGAACATTAATAGAAATTGAAATACATAGAAATGAAAACTTTAAGTGATTGAAAAAATTAAAATTGTTTATATATTTATTTATTCATTAAGGGCATATTGAATATTGGATGATTATCTGAGTATGTTGGACAATGTAACTGGCTGTGTACTATAGTTAAGACATAAAAGTATAAAAGAAATAACATGCATAGTCGACTATAAATGAAAATAAATTAGAAGGTATTAAATGAATATGTGATTACTTTTCAGATGATATATGTATACATTGATTGATGAATAATATTTTATATGTCTATGACTAGATTTTTTGCCAAGAATAAAAAAAAAACCCGGAAGAAGCTATTTTGTGAAACGCATAGGGGACAAATGGAGCGGCATAATGATATATATGTAACAGAATGATGGATTAATGATTGTTATCAAGAAATGGATTATGTAATTTAATTAATGTATATGCAAGAAATTAGGGATTTGACATCATGTTTACATATTTATTGTGATTTTTTAACTATAATCATGGAAAAACATTTTTATGAACTGAATACATTTATATAATCATTTTTGAAACTTTGAGTCCTCTCTTAAGAAAACCCCATCACAACCTTGGTTGTTTATCTACATATTTGACTAAACTGGGGGTGAGGTCTCAGAATACCTGGGGTTAGACCTGGAAAAGTGCCTTTATTTGGAGACACTTCTTCAAGATGCGACAGCATCTTCAAGTGGTCATGGGGACTTCTTAAGTTGTGATTGTTTTCTTAGGTGATGCTCCAGTTTCAGACAGCCCAGAACAAGTGCAGATGAAAACAGGTGCAAAAAAGATGCAACTGAAAAAATAGTGCAAGCTCTAGTCAAAACAGCTGCAAAACACATGGTTAAAAAAGTAGTGTAAGCTAAGATGAAAAAAGGTGCAAAACACGTGCAGTTGGAAAAGTAGTGCAAGCTCAGGTAACAGGTAGGTAACAGTTGGGCGGTGCTAGCTGTCACTGCTAGCTCCGCCCAATAGTTTTTTTTTTAATTTAAAAAAAAATCTTTATTGATTTTTTCAAATCTAGCCGAACATGCAGTGCATGTTCGGCTGACCGAAGTGCAGCCGAAGGCAGCTGAAATCAACCATACTGAGCCGTAGTGAATAGCCGAACAGCGTTCGGCTCACTTTACTACGACTCCTTTATTCACTCGGCTGCCTTCGGCATGCCTTTTTTTGTCACAATCTCCACTTTAGAAACCAAAAAATTAAGTTAGTTTAGTGGCTTAAACAACACTGCTATAAAAAAGAAAACATGTAGTTAGGACTGAAGTTGGAGTCTCTAATTACCTTTGAATGAGTTTTAAAACTGGCTTTGATTGTTTACTCATTATGGAATATATACTGTACTATCATTGTTGTATTTTAATTTATTGCACTAATGTGTTGGTAATATTTTTTTATATTAGGGGTATACAATAAATTGAGTTCATGAATTTACAAGGATTATTTTCAAGTATACGTGACCGTTATTCAGGACCCTGTTCCATTCCAGTTTGATGCTCTGAGTACTAAAGGCATATATTGATTTGCAAGAAATACATCCATTTAATACAGATACAAATTGAGTAAATTATTATTTTATTATATATGTATATTCCAATCACTAGTGTTTCTTAGACAGGCCTCCTTGGTGTCAAACTGGATGCTTATAATCAATTTTGCTTATGTTGAATTGACATCTATTGAGGATTAACATATGTGGGGGGGGGTTTTCCATTTAAGGAAGGCTTTCTGGTACTAGTATTTTTAAAACTTCCGAACTTTTCTCAGCAGACAGGACAAAAACTGAAAGCTTTCAGTGGACATCAAGATACCATCTACTGCAGTGCTTTTGCCACAGACGGTTTATGCATAGTAAGGAAATTATTTATTTCTTAGAGACAACTATTCTACAGCTGCTTCTCCCACTCGTCATTACTTAGCACTTGAGCACATGAGCAGTCTGCAGTTTGTCCACTCAAAATGTTTGCATTGACAGAGCCCTTGTGAAATACAAACAACAAAACAGGTATATAGACTGGTGGGGGCTTTAAAGGTATGCAAACAAGGCCTTCAATTACAACAATTCCGCGTAAGGAATGTAACAGCGGAAGCACATCCTATGCTGACGTCATAGACACCCATATCTCCCTCCAGGGTGCACCTTTTGGGGCGCGATTCCTTGCACGGCTGGGGAGCCGGCGTCCAGACGTGCCTCCATAGCTCCAGTACATGTCCTTGTTTCTACTGGTCCACACTCATCGTAACATCCTCCATGTATGGCGAAATGCGTTGAGGAAACATCAGCGTGTCAACTACCACTTCGGTGCTATCTCATCACGACATTGTGACACTCAAACTGCATTTAAGACATTGTGGAATCAGGACTCAAATATTGGAGCTGATATATGAGTAACAGAGTGCCTGTAAAACCTGGCAGGATGGGAGGAAAAGCGATGGATGGAAGATATGTTTTATGGTAATGCCAGCAGAGGTCTGGAGGTAAAGAAAGACAGTTCTTTACCCTGTGTTGGTAAATCCTGTTCTGGGGCTGGTTTTACTAGGAGTCTGATGGAGCTCTGGGTGAGACAGACTCCGGATTCCGTGGACCTTCATTTGGTGACGGTGGCTGCACAGGTCCTCATTATTAGGGTCCAGCTGGACCTAGCAAGTGCAGTGCATGTGTGCTGGAGGCACAAGAGGCCCAAGCCAGTAGTGTGTGCTGGAGGCACACTAGGCCCAAGCCAGTGGATAGTTGTGGGTGTGCGGGGAGCACACGGCCAGAGACTCTGCTGCATGCTGGAAGCACGTGTGGAACTGCTGGGAAAGGTCCAGAGAGTCGGTGACACCCAAGGGACCTGTTGGAGAAACTGAAAGTCAGTGACCCATGAAGGGTGATCAGTGCGAGTATCACACAGGAGTGTGATGACATGCTTGGAGCTGAGGAAAGCTGCTGAGCAATACTGAGGACTGTATTTGCAGAGAAACACGGTAAAGTCCTGAGACTTATACATCGGAAGTGCATGGAACAGCCAGATGTTGGCGAGACAGAAATATTATGGTTTGGTTAAGGTCAAATAACCTGTTGTTTCATTATGTGAAGTACATGGATTGCTGGTCTTCGAGTGAATAAAGACTGTTCTTTTATGTTAAAGTCGGCTTCAGCAGTGGTCACTTAGCACTCACCATTGTGCTACATTCCCTAAATTACCACAATGCCATATGTATTTCATGGCTTTGAAATGTTTTTAGCTACCATGTTTTAATTGTTATTAATAAAGTCTATTTTCTTTTAATTGAAGGCCTAGTTTGCATACCTTAAAAGCTCCACCAGGTTATATACCTGTTTGTACTTTATAGCTATGGGGTGTGGTATCATGGCCTTCCTCTGCTGAACATTAGCTATTAACATTAGAGTCCTTGTGGAAGATGTCACATACACAGAGCCAGATTTACCATTAGGCATACCAGAAAGCACTTCTCTTTGCCCTGGACTCAAACCTTTTTTCTCCTTCACTATTTTAACACCAATTTGGTACATGTCCCAAATCAGCATTACCAATCAATTATGCTTTCCTACTTCCCTCCACACATGACAGCATGTTTGCTGGTGGTGTGCTGTTGTAAGTATAATTTTAAGGGTCTAAGTCTAGACATGCCATAGTGAGAAATTCTTACAGAAAATGAAAAATGTAATGTTAGGAAGGAATCACAGTGCAATAATAGCACAAACATACTAGAGCACCCTTGGGTACATCACAATGAACACTGCAACAGTTGAGAGTATGTAAACATACAACAGTGTATAGAGCAGATCGGTCAAAAGTTTGTAACAGTGCCACTTACATTTCTGGTCAGTGGGAGGAAAAATATGCCCCCTGTAAAAATTGATTATTAGTGGTTAGTGACAGTAAACAAACCCCCTCCCTAATCATTGGTGGTCAGCAGAAGTTAACAGCCCTCCCTTCCCAATCACAGCAGTAAGCAACCATGCATGTATTCAGTAATTAGAGTCAGCATTAGTAAACAGTCCACCTTCTCCCAGTCATTGGTGGTCTGTGACAGCAAAAATCCCCGCCCCCACCAGTACAGTAGCCTTTGCCTCATGCACTGCAGAACTTTGCAGCAACTGTCAGGCAGGAGAGCACTTTTACCAACAGAGTGGCGACACAGATCCAGTGTTTTTTTGGAACACTTTTAGTTTCTGGTAACATGTTAAATATAATTTTAGTTGCCTCTGGAAATATGTCAGTGCTGCTGGCACACCACATATATGGTATGTTAAACAATGACTAAAGTAGAACTGTGACCAAGCTATAGACATTCAGCTAGTTACATATTCATAGCAAGAAGTACAAAGAAAAAACTTTAAAACAAGCCCCCACTGACCTCTGTAGCTGCAGATACTCTGAAGTAATTGATATTACAATTTAAAAGAATAGCAGGTTTCCATTCCACTGATGGCAGGGGGATGAAAATGGTCTTGTGATAGAAAAAAGTGAAATACTTTTTTTCTCATAAATTTGAGAATTAGTTACTCTATGGTGCCTGCAGCTAGAGAGGTCAGTGAGGTTTTTCTAATGTATTTTTTACTGCTTGTTAAGAATATGTAAACATTTAATTTGTAATTTTGCCTGGCGTTCTTCTTTACATATCCATTTTCTGGCCACAGACAGTGGATATTATTTTATTCATAACTATTCATGTGTGATTATGAAATTATTAACAGCAGTTTCCAAAGTTCTTTACATACTCCTGTATGTCTTAGAATCAATACATGCATAAAAAGTTTTTATTTTAGAAATGTACAGGGCTCAGTTATACCATCTATTCAACAACAGTATTGCACTGACGCAAAATATAATTGGTATCCAGCTTGTCACAGTCTCTTTAATGATAAAGGAAAGGAAGGGAATTAACAATTATTAATTGTCTTGCTATTGCACCATGCAGGCTACAGGCTCCTGGGATTATACAGTTAGATTATGGAGTGTACGCAATGACAAGACCAACAGAGCACTGGAAGGACATAATGGCAATGTCACCTGCGTGTGCTTCTCTGTATCTGGCATGCTGGTAAGAAAATGCTCCTATAGATAAACAGGTTTATTAAAGGAATTTTCTTACACAATAATTCATACCCACACAACTTTTCCCATAATGCAAATCTTCACTCCCTTGTGTTGTTTGAATGTCTCTAACAGCTGCCTGTAGACTGTGTAAGCACAATGCAAAATTGGAAGCACTAGAAGAAAAATGGACATTAAATCTTGTACTTGTAAATCATATTATTATACAGGATTTATTTAGCACCAACAGTTTGCCCAGCGCTTTACAATATAAGGAAGACATTACAGTTACAATACAATTCAAGACAAGATGCTAAGTCTTTAGGGATCGTCTAAAGGCAGCCAGAGTAGGAGACAGATGGATAGGTTGGGGTAAGAAGTTCCACAGGATGGGAGAGACTCTAGGGAAGTCCTGGAGGTGAGCATGGGAGGAGTTGACAAGGGAGCTAGAGAGCAGGAGGTCTTGGGAAGAGCGGAGGGGACGGTTAGAGTGATGGCTTGAGACAAGGTTGGAGATATAGGTGGGGGCAGAGTTGTGGATGGCTTTGTAAGTGGTTGTTAATATTTTTAATTTTATCCTCTGAAAGCCAGTGGAGGGATTGGTAGAGGGTGTTGCAGACACTGAGCAGTTGGTTAGGTGAATGAGGCTAGCAGCAGCAGCATTCATGATAGACTGAAGAGGGGATTGCCTGTGTAGTGGTAGGCCAATGAGGAGGGAGTTGCAATAGTCAAGATGAGAGATTACAAGCGAGTGGATAAGTAGCTTTGTGGTTTCATTGGTAAGGAAGTGGCATATTTTGGAGATGTTACGAAGGTGAAGGCGGCAGGATTTGGATAATGATTGGATGTGGGGCAGAAAAGTGAGGTCTGAGTCAAGGATGACACCTAGCACCTTGGCATGGGCGGATGGAGGGAAAGTTGTGTTATCAATCTCAATGGAAAAGTTGGGGGAAGGTGCAAGGGAGGGAGGAAATATAATTTCAAGGTCAGTTTTTGAAAGATTGATTTTAAAGAAGTGTTGTGACATCCAGACTGATTTGTCAGTTAGCAAATTAGTGATACGCAAAGACACTGAGGGGGTGAGTTGTGAAGAGATATATTTGAGTGTCATCAGCTGTAGATAGAGTAGAAGGGGTCCAAGGACAGAGCCTTGGGGGACCCCTACAGAAAGAGAAAGAGGAGGGGAGGAGTTAGATATATAGGGAAAATTAAAGGAGCGCTTAGGTAGGTAGGAAGAGAACCATGAGAGAGCAGAGTCTTAGAGGCCAAGTGAGTGGAGTTTTTTTTGAGGAGCAGCAGGTGGTCAACTGTGTCAAAAGCAGCAGAAAGGTCTAATAACAAGTAAGGTGTAATGGCCATTGTTTTTCGCAGTTAGTAAGTCATTAGTGAGTTTTAGGAGGGCAGTTTCACTGGACTGTTGAGGGTGAAACACACCCGTGAATCGCTAACCCAGCGGTCTCCTGATGCAACCTCTCCCCCTTAAATTTTTAACAATTGCAACAAGTAGAAAACAGGGTTTTTTTGGGGAGGTATACAAACACTGCTTGGATACATTTAAGTAAAAATATAAAGTTTATTACATACTGAATAACTAGTATAAAATCATGAGTATAACCATTCTCATATAACACATCCCCATAATTCAACTATCATTTGATACCACATCTATGTGCGATTGGAGAGTTGTATCCAGTCCCAATGCGTTTCGCATATTGCTTTGTCAGGGGATCATGGATTAATCTCCCTAGCGTGATAACTGAAGAGAGATGGAGATTCCTAGACCAAGGGAAGACGGGGCTAATAACCACCGACCCAGCTACTCTGTCAAAATGTTGTCTGGGGGGACAAAAGTGGGGGGGCGTCCAGGACCAGAAAGGGGGGAGACACGCCTTTAGTCTGTCAGAGCTATCTAGATGATATGCTTGAGCCACTTAATAACCAATCTCTGTAACTGTTCGTATTCCAAACCTGATGATTCAGATTGACGGTGTCCCACCTCAGCCAGCATTTGGATCTGGACCAGCACGTCCCCCATTGCCTCATTGAGTTCAATTTGAACTTCTTGTATCTGATTGACACATTCAGGGGCTTTAGATTTAGGATCAGGCGGAACCTCCCTGAAGGTTTTTTCACAATGAAGACATGAGAATAAAAACCCTCCTTTTCTTCTAATTTTGGAACTGGAACCAGAACGTTCTGGTCCACTGGATCACCTATTAGTAGACAAAGGGCCTTCGACATTACTGAGTCTTTTGGAAGTTCTGTAATCAAAAACCTTTCTGGGGGAGTGTTGTCGAACTCCAAGTTGTAACCCTTTTCCATCAAATTGAGGAGAAACGCATTGGAGGACACTCTTTTCCACTGTGGGAGGAAGCCCCCTAATCTGCCCCCCACCTGAAGCTGAGCGTCACTGTGGGTTGGAATCTGGGAGGGGGGATTAAAGAGGATGCCCCTTCTACTTCTGCCCTTGTGGCCTGTCCAGTGCTTCTTTGGCTTATTCTGACCGCCCTATTGGCCCTTGCCTGAACGCCCTCCCCTGGGGGTACAGTACGAAAAAATCTACGGTTAAAAGGTTTCTTCTTTTTATCTGCCATACGCTCCACTGTTGATTGTAACTCTGGGCCGAAGAGCAGATCGCCAGAGAAGGGTAAATTACATAAACGTAACTTAGAGGCCGAGTCATCCTCCCAAGGTTTAAGCCAAAGGGCTCGACGGGAAGAATTTATCAGCGCTGAAGTTCTAGCCGACATCCTGACTCAGCTGATGCATCAGCTATAAACCAAATTGACCTAAAAAGTCCATGATTTGATCACTAGGGGTGCCTGTCAGTAAATGACATTTAAACTAGGACAACCAAAACTCCATATTTCTTGCTACGCATGTGGTAGCAAGGGCTGGTCTTAGATTAGACAGTGCCAAATCCCGGGCTCTTGTGAGCAGTACATCCATTTTTTTATCCATCGGATCCTTAAAAAGTCCCATATCATCAAAAGCCAAATCTGACTTTTTAGATAATTTAGCAAGAGGGGCATCTAACTTAGGATATTAATTCCAAATGTGTACTGGATCAAACGGAAATCTACCTTTTAAGTTTTTAGATAAAAAGTGCTTCCTCTCTGGCTCTGCCCACTCCCTAAGAACAGAATCTGAGAGAATCTTATGAACCGGAAAAACTTGTGACTTCTTCCTCTCCAGTCCCTGATACATCAAATCATGCCTGGAGAGTTGGACCTTCTCCTCCCGAATTTCCAGTGTGTCATAAATGGCCTTTAAAAGGTAATCTACGTCTTCCAATGAAAGTTTAATATACACCCAACCGAGTGTGATCTGAAGTGGCCAGATCCTCAAGCTCGGAAGATTTTACAGAGACCTCCTCCCTGATCAATATAGGCTGACTAGAGGGGCCAGGCACCAAAGGGTTAAGGGTTGGCTTAAAATTGTCCAAGAGTGACCTGAATTGTCCAAGAGTGAAATGTGGATGCTAATTCCTCCTTCACTAAAGATAAGAGGCTGCTACAAGCAGAAACTGACTCCTTCTTAAGAATCCCCCTATACACGCCTGGCAGAGAGGCTTGGTATAGGCCAGGCTAAGCTTAACTCCACAAACAGCACATTTTTTCATTGGTACACTCCTGGACTTCTCTGGGGCTTTGGCCTGCAGAGAAAAAATAAAAGATGATTTACCTCGAGAGGAAAAAAGTCTAGTTTTGGCTTAACACCTAAACAACCCACCACCAAGGGATCCTAGGTGAAGTGCAGGAAGTCAGAGCATCAGGATTTAGAAAAAGATATATATTACCTGAGCTGGGATGGAAGTATCTCCCCTCAAACAACGCTCCATAGGTGACGCATCTCCTCCGGACGGAGGAAACACATAAACCGAGGAGCTTGCTCTATGGCCAGTCTTTTAAACTTCTATGATGGCGTGTTTCCTGCTTGAGGGGAGGTACTTCACATCTCACATGTTGTCCTGCAAGACGTTTGGGTAAAGAAGGATTGAAGTGGCAAAGATTAGGGGGATTCAGGGATGGGGACAGGGTGAGTGTGAAACTGACAAGGTTGTGGCCTGAGAGGGGAAAATGAGAGTTAGAGAGGTTGCAAGGAGTGCATAGGTGAGAGAACACAAGATCTAGAATGTTGCCATCAGAGTGAATAGGAGTGTGTGTCCATTGTGTTAGGTCAAAAGAAGAGGTTAGGTTGAGAAGTTGAGTGGTAGCTGGGGTGTTAATGTTAGTAGCAATGTTGAAGTCTCCCAGAATGATAGGGGGTATGTCAGAGGAGAGAAAGTAGGGTAGCCAGGCAGAGAAGTCATCAAGAAAATAATATAAATTACAGCAATCCTCAAAGTAGGGTAGCCAGGCAGAGAAGTCATCAAGAAAATAAGATAAATTACAGCAATCCTCAGAGAAACTGGAGAAGATAGGCGAATACAGTGGGCTTCAAAAGAGGAGAGGGATAGAGAGGGAGGTGAAGGCAGAACCTGAAATGTGCATTTTGGGGATAGAAAGGATTCCCACTCCACCTCCTTTACGCCCACTGGCTCTGGGTGAGTGCGTCCAGTGGCGGCCACCATGGGAGAGGGTGGCAGGGGAGGCAGAGTCAGATTCCTGAAGTCAGGTTTCAGTAACAGCAAGCATGTTAAATGAATTGGATAAGAAGATCATGCACAGAGGTGAGCTTGTTACAGACAGAGCGTGCATTACAGAGAGCACATGAGAAGGGAGGACTGGTTCTAGGAAGCAGGGGAATAGAAATTAGGGTGCGTTGATTGGAGCTGCTGCCATAGGAAAGGCAGTGCGCTGGTTTGAGGGGTGACTATTAGAAAACAAAGGGCTGGAATTGAGAGAAATATCACCAGAAGTAAGGAGAAGCAGAAGGGTGAGGGAAGTGAGATGAGTAATTTTTTTTATGCGTGCACATGCCCTAGTATCTTGGAGGTAACACTAGCATGTGGGTTCAGAATGAGCAGGAGGTAATAAATGCAGTAATTCGGAGAGGGCAGAAGAGAGAGTGAAATATATAATCTCTGGGGTGGAGGGGTTAAAGGAAAGAGACTTTATGAAGAGAAGACACAATTGTGAAAAGCAATGGTAGAGAAGGCATATTAAGGGGTGGAGAGTAGTAATCAAATTTGGAACAGAGAGAGGTAGGTGGGGAAAAGAGGATCACCTGCAGTCTGTCAAGAGCATTGTTGATGTATTTTTGTGCCTTCTCCAAGTGCCTTTTCTAAGTGCGTAGACGATGACGACACTTAATTTCAAATAGATGCTTTCTTTAAAAAAGACATTGCAAAAGTGCCCGTGCCCCCTAGCAAATATATCTTTGCATAAAATACAAATACCTGCTGTGCTATAGGGCTCACACCATATACTGACACATCAGGAAACTAGACATGTGCGATTCGGGTCGTTCCGAAATTCGTTTCGGACGTATTTTTTGAAATTCGGAGATTTGGATGAAAATTCGTTAGCGGTAGTCCGGCCGAAATTCTTTTATGGACGAAATTCGTTATTGGGGGGGAACCTCACGCTTTTTTTTTTCAACTTCTGCAGACTATAAAAAAAAATCATTTTTTTTCCTAATGTCATTTTGCTGCAACGAAATTCGTTATTGGACGAATTTCGTTGCAGCAAAATGACATTAGGAAAAAAAAATGACATTTATTTTTTTACAGTCTGCAGAAGAGGAAAAAAAACAAAACGTGAGGTTCCCCCCCAATTCATAACAGACCCTTTAGGTCTGGTAGGAATTTTAAAGGGGAACCCCAGCCCCAAAAAATGGGGGGAAAAAGGTGGGATCCCCCCTAACAGTCCTACCAGACCCTTGATCCGAGCACTGGCCCGGCAGGGCAGGAAAGGGGAGGGACGATCGAGCGCCCCCCCTCCCTGCGCCTTACCAGGCCATGTGCCCTCGGGATTGGGAGGGGGTCTGCGGGCAAGGGGGCTTATTTGCATCGGGGTACCTCTTTAACCAGATGACACCCCCCCATGTGAATGAGTAAGGGGTACTTGTACCCCTACCCATTCACTAAAGGGTTAAATCAAATAGTTAGTAAAAAGTCCAGACTTTTGACAAAATCCTTTAATTGAAAAAAAAAAAATGCAGGACCCTCGCCGACCCACCGAAATAAAAAAGTCCCGCCGCAGACGACCACCCGAACCCGACGAAAACTCGCCGCAAAAATGACATTCATCCCAAATGTCAACAGCCCGAATGTCAACACGGCTCGCTCCGCCCATTTGACATTGTCAGCTGTCAAATGCTACATAGCATTCGGGAACACCCGAATACTGTTCATGAGTTTCCGAATGCTATTCAGGTCTGTGAGCCAAGGGGGTTGATTTACTAACCTTATAAACACACCACTAACATGTATACACCTCTGTAGTGTGTTCACCCCCAGCATGATCTATGGGTGGAATCTAAACACCTTTGTAGTGTGTACACACACAGCAGGTGTGTTGTGCAAAGCCAAGCATGAATTGCAAGGTGATGTTGTGTAAATTAGCTCTATGTTGTGTTGCTTGCGTTGATGAATGCAAATGCATGAGCTAACCATTTTTGTCTAAACTGTGAAGCTGCATTATATATGCATCATGTGCATGATATTTCCATATATGGCATTAGTGGAAATATGCTTTTAGAGACTTTTTGGTTGATAAATACGTTTTGCTGTGTGAAAATCACACGCACCTGGTGCGTGCGTGTGTTTAGGTTAGTAAATCACCCCCAAGGTGTCATAATTATTTTCAGATGATACCTCGGCTCTTTTTTTGTGTTATAACGTGCACAAACTTTCATTTTCTCCTACAACACCTACTACAACATTTTCCCTCTACAGCAATTCTATGGTTAAAAGTAGGCAATAGTGTAGTGGTTAGAGTACTGGTTTGCCATTGTCAAGGTCGCAGGTTCTAATCCATGGCAGGGAGAATAATGGATAAAGTTATTTGTTTTTCTTTGCTTTTGAATTGGCATTCTCTTAACATCTTCTGCAGACTGTAAAAAAAAAAGGAAACCCCCCCCCCCCCTAATGTCATTTTGATTGCAACGAAATTCGTCCATAAACGAATTTCGGCCGGACTACCGCTAACCAATTTCGTCCGAAACAAATTTAATTTCGGACCCGAATGCGAAAAACGAAATAATGCAAAGTCCGAATCAAAACAAAACTAAATTAAACAAATTTTTGTTTGTTTGTTTCAAAACGAAACTAAACTAAACTAATTTTTTGCTTGTGCACATGTCTACAGGAAACTCAGTTGTAGGCATGGCTTCGGGTTCAGTTCAACAGAGTTAAGCTTTCGTTCGAAGTTCGTCAAACGGATTAAGTAAATGGCAAGATGTGGCCTGTTCACCTTCCCAAACTCCTGACAGGTTCAGCTGAAAGTGATTCATTTAGTGGCAGCATTACAGCCACAAATGAATTACTTCCTAGCCTGTCGGTCAGCTTGTTTCACATAGTAAACAAGCTGGTGGATATTCTTGGGAGACATCATTGACCAAATATGGCCATGACAATACTTTGTCAATGACGTCAGTCAGCAATTCTGACCAGCTTGTTTACATTCGGTTGCTGGCAAGGGAGCTGTCAGTTGCGATAAAGGGTGCCGGTGAAGTAGATCATTATGTGCAGATCGTCATGTTTCTGTGCATCTTTTGGCCATCACTTATTATGATGGATACTGGATCTCCATTCCTGGACAACATGATTAACAATAGATTAACACCGTGGGACTTTTCTTTCTTGTAAAGGACTTTATGATACATTATTTTAGATTATTTTTTTGAGAATTACTAACAAGGGGTAGATATCTGGGAAGCCGTTACTCTAAAGAGGGCATCCAGATTCTGATCATTTTCCCCCGCAGGTCCACACATCCTTTGGGCCCTTGTTGAGGTCATGTGGCCCGGTATGGTTCAGGAGAGAGGGGGTCAGGAATAAGGATCTGGCAAGGATTTTGGGGGGAGTCCTTGCTGTTTACTACAAAAAAAACTTGCCTGGGAGTAAAATGTTTTTCTTTTTAACCACTTCCCGCGGGTTCACGTAAAGGTACGTCCTGCGCTGGAAGTGGTTATACCAAGAACACGGCTGCTGCAGCTGTACCATTTTAAACAGCTGGCGATTGCTGTTTAAATACAAGTGATCCGGCGCCGTTTCCCCATCCCCCCCCTCCGCTGCCCCGGCTTCCCGGCTTCCACTGTCACCTGTGGGAGCCCTGGACTGGCTTGGAGGGTCTCCCCTGATAGATCGGAGGAGAGATCAGCGGCTTCCAGAGGGCGATCTCTTCTCTGATCACTGGACCCGGAAGTGATGTGCATTACATCACTTCCGGTATCACTGGGCACATTCGTTAGCTCCTGGAGCCAGAGGAAGAAGCTGGTGAAGCAGATCTCTGCTTTATCAGCTTCTTTGGGGTCCCTAGGTGACATTAGGGGTCTGAAAGACCCCTGATTTACATAGGGGGCTTGTTAGCCCCCTATGCAATAGCAATAGAACTGAGTGTAAAAAAACAAAACCCAAAATTGTTAAAATTAAAGTAACATAAAAAAATCCCCCAATTTTTTTTTTTTTTAAAGTCCCCCCCCCCCCCATGTGCATGCACATACAATGTAAACATGCGCCTATGTGCAAAAACAAAAATTGCGCCACACATGTTACATTTCGTCACAAGCATCGGAGTGAGAGCAATAATTGTAGGCCCATCAATCACTGTTAGCACTAAACGGATGAGCCGTAAAAGTGTTTAAAACGTCACCTATGGGAAATTTTGGTTATTGTAATTTTTTGCGATTTCACGGACGCACGCAATTTTAAGGCTTGACATGTTTGGTATCTCTTTACCCGGTTCTTTGGTATCTTTTATACTTTACCCCAAAAATGGGCAATATATCCTGTTTCTGTGCACTAAATTTAATTTTAGTGTATTTTCTCCTAGAAATACTTGTTTGATAAACATTTGCGCAAATACAGTGTGACATACAAAATTGCAACTAGCATCCTTTAATTCTTCAGGGCCTCTGCTTTCAGAAAATATATAATTGTTTGGGGGTCTGAAGCGGTTATCTAGCCAAACATTCTGATTTTATCATGTGTGTGCAAATGTAAGAAATTGCTCCGGAACCAAGTGGTTAAGTGTCCCTTTTGTGTGAGTACATGCTACAGATGCACCACTTCTTGTACAGGTTTAGGGCATCCTCCAACCATGTTATTTAAAGAAATTATATGTTTTAATTTTACCCTCTGAGCCTTATTAAAATGTCAACTCCCCACTGAATGGAATTGTTTACATTTTCATTTTTATTGTTACAGGTTCCACATCGCAATGCCCAGCTCCCCATGCCCTTTGACAATCCCTTGCCTATTAGCTTTGAAAAAGGCTAGAACTGATTTTCAAAATTGATTGCGGCATTTCATCCATAACATTGTTCCAATATTATAATAACTATTTTGTCTGATCTGTGTCAATAAAGAGAGAAACTAGACTATTACTATTAGACATTAGATCTTACAAATGGAACACTAGTTGTGATTGCAGCAAAGGAACAACAAAACAACAGTAATAATAATCATTTCATTAAAAGGAGCAAAATGCTGAAATAAAATAGCAAAAACTGTCATGTTATTCAGCTAGGGATAATAATTTTAAATGTTATTTGACCATTATTTTCATTTAAGGAAGGACACCACTAAAGGTTAATTAGTGGTAATTTTACCTTTGTAGGCATCTGGTTCCTGGGATAAAACTATTCGTGTGTGGAATCCGTGCAGTGGCTCCCTCATCTTTCTCCTGACTGGACATGTAAATTGGTTGAGGACCCTGTCTTTCTCCTGGGATGGTATCCTGCTGGCCTCTACAGGACATGACAAGATGGTAATAGTAATTGTAGTTTGAGAATAGATAATAACTGCACTCTCCGACCTTCCTAAGGTGCCCACAGACATGAGATGGGGTAATGAGTGATGGTTCTTTATAGAGGTGCACTGAAATAGAAACTTCAAAACCGAAACTGAAATTAAAAAAATTGTCAGGCCGAAACCGTTTTTTTTCACATTTTTTAAATATTTTATTTTTTATAAACTTTTTTAATATTTATTTTTATTTATTCATTTATTTTTTTATTAAATATTTTTATTTTTTACTAGGGTTGCACAGATAAAATAAAGGGATGCACAGATACCAGTTTTGCGAGTACGAGTACTGGTACTTGCAGAGTACTTACAAGTACGAGTACTGATACATTTTTGTTTATTGCCATGTGACAGTTTTTCTAAAACAATACAGACTAATGATTTCAGGACAGTGGTGGAGTGCCAGAGCCCGGTCCTCAGCTTCAATCGCTGGAACCCTGATAGTTCTCATGAAAATGCCAAGTATCTGCACTGGTACTCGAAAAGTATCTGTGCATCCCTATTTTTTACTTTACTTTTAGGGGCTTTGGGGAAATATTGGGGGTCTGAACAGACCCCTGATATTTCCCTTTTAAAATAGAAAAAGAGATTGAGAACACAGAGTCCTCAATTTCTTTTTCTGTATCACCTTTTATCAATGAACAGGAATCCTCTATGAGAGTTCCTGTTCATTGATAACTTGAGAACAATGTGTGTTTACTATAACTACAACTATGAATGAACAGGAGGTGATGTAGATCACTTCCCATTCATTCATAATTGAGGATATAGTCCACATGCTATATCCTCAATTATCTACAAACACTCAGCGCTCACTGATCACTGAGTGTTTGCTCTCGCTCTCCTCTCTGACAAGCTGTCACAGGAGGCTGAGCGAGCGGAGCAGGGAGGAGAGCTCAGCCTCTTGTGACAGCGCGGGCTGTCTCCGCCCCCCACACCACTCTGCCAGACTGTGATAGGCGGCTGAGCGGTGTGGGAGGAGAGAGACCGGCCGTTCACAGCGCTCTCCTCCCACAGCGCTCGGCCGACTGTCACTTTCCCTCCTCCCCGCTGGGACACAGAGTAGTGCCCAGAGGGGAGGAAAGAAACCTGGGATGCGCCGATGTATTGGCAGGACAATGGCACTTTCGGCACTTAGCCAAAAGTGCAATTTTTCGGTGGCCGATATATTGGTGCATCCCTAGTTCTAGAGTAATTTTGACATAACCATACAAGCCAGGTGTGCATGTTTATACACTGAGCAGAAAGACCTGATGCCAGCCTTATCTTAGGAAACCAGTTAAGAAAAGCCCAACTGGGCCAATCAAGTCTATCCCCAGGATTATTAAGCTAAGTGGTGGAGAGGTTATAGAGTGTGTTTAAACAGCAGATAAGTTCTTGATTTTAATGTTAATGGCTGGATTATGTGTCATATCTCCCTTTAAGCCAGAACTAATAAATTACTGCTAACATAGGGGAATATCTTGAGACAAGGCCATCAAAACCTTTAAAGTAAAAGTCTTCTCTGCACACCTCTGAGAAACTGGTTTCAATTTATTGCTAAGGACTATAGGACTAAATACCACTTATGTGCCATTTTCTTATCCAATGGGAGTGGTTTATTAAACTATAAAGGTGCTTTCATTGACAGTTGGATGACAAATGTGTAGTGTTTAAAAAGTTACATTAAAGAGAGTTTTCTAGCTAATAAAGGTCAGAGCTGGTATCCAGTGTTATGTGCTCCTAGGCAGGATTTGTCACTGGCAAAAATTATAGATGGCCATATTTAGTGTTTATAATTCCAGTTAGCAGATCAATTAGCACATTCAGTATATGACAGATTTGCCTGTATTTAACACTCACAATCCAAACATATCATAAGATGTTTAATTTGGTAGTGTCTGGCCTGAATCACACCATCAAGCTAAATCATTTAGTGGTAACTCAAGTTCTTAGGCCTGCCTGCCTTTCACAGTAAATGTAACGGGGGTCTTTTTTACCCAGTTTTTAATGGCAGGGGGGCATTTTGTCCAACCTCAAATGTTGGCCTTTTCTCTCCCTAAGTGACCTTAGAGTTAACAGTTTATTACAGTTACTATGAGCACCTCTGATACAGTTATACCTTGTGATCGTATCCCCTCTTAGTGAAGAGATGTCTTGCTGCACTATTTACTGGATATCCCATAGAAATGTAAATGGGTGCTCGTAGTGACCACAGATGGCCCCGTCCACACAGATACACGTTCAGAAATGTCACCAGCACATCAAGATGACTTGTGCAATCAGGAAACGTCCATTAATTGACACAAAGGTCTGGGTATTGCATTCCCAGATTATAAATATATAATATACAAATCTCATCCATGTTTTAGTATGCTGCATATACAAAGCAGATTTATACACATGGCATTCTTCCAGAAAGCCCACAAACAGATTGGCAAACGAGGGGACCGCAGAGCTCCCCATGGCTGTCCCTCAGACCAGCTTGTAGGTCTTTTCTTCAAAAGTAAACATGTTGTTCTCGAGAACAAAGTCTAGACAAGAAAATTAAGGCTAAGGGGGTGTCCTGTTCCCCTCCCTGTAATAAAAAATGTTCAAAGGCCAGGAGGCCTGCATTATTAGGTATACCGATATATAATGATGAAATATCCATCGTAGCCAGTTAAGCACCTCCTAAGCATCTCTTCTCCAGAGTGAAAAAGTGTAATCTTTCCTCATAGCTGAGGTCCTCCAGCCCATTTCATTTTGTTCCCCTTCACTGAACCCTTTTTACATAAAAGACATCTTTCCTCAGGATTTGTGACCAAAACCAAACTCAATATTCAAGTCCAAGCTAGTGTTTTGTAAAGGGGTAGAAATATTGATTTCTCTCTTTCATATATACCCCTTCTAATGAATGAGAGTATTCTGCCAGGTTTGCCAGCTTGGCATTGCATGCTATGCAATATGTGAGTCTGAGATCTACAAGCATCCCCCAAGTGTTTTTCCATCACTGATTTCCCCAGAGGAGTCCCTCTTAATTAGTATTTTGCATGCATAATTTTGGTACCCTAGTGCATATTTTGCATTGCTCAATATTGAACCTCATCTGCCATGCAGCTGACAAAAGAAGAGCAATAGTCTCACCATTGTGTTGCTGCTGCTGCTTCACTGTCCAATCACAGATTGGGGTTAGTGCTAGAAAAGCCTGTATTTCTGCAGTCCACAGAAAAAGTAAAGAGAAAAGGATGTTGCTATGCTACTTGGCAGGGAAATCTGAATTACAACACTGGCTGCACTCAGAGTTACATATTCTTTGGCAGGTTATATAGTTAACATGTATGTATTTCAAAAATCTATTTAGATGTTTTCTGGAGTTCAACTTTAACTGAATATCAACATTGGTGTACGGACTGCTTAGTGGCAGAATAACATAGGGAATAGGGAAAAGCATCCCTAGTGTAACAAAATCAAGAATGTTGGTTTTTTTTGCAGGTAAGACTATGGGATTGTGAAACTGGAAAATGTATAAAAATCCTCAAGGTAGGGGGAAATTATCAGTTTACATAATGTTTCTTTTTCATTGATAAGAAACCTGTACTTAGAAAACTATGTAACATCATTATATAATATGTCATTTAAAAAAAGACTTTGCAAAAAGAAGAGACTAGATAATGAACTGTCCTCTGAAATAAAATGTATTACAATAACATAAATGTTTGTATACATTTAAGAAAGCCATTTCGATATGAAAACATTTAAAGTGGTGTTATGAATGAAACATAAGCACCGGCACACATTTTCCAATTTTTTCTGGGAGCTTGAAAACTGAGATGCTTCAAAATTAAACAACAGCACACAAAGCCAAAGTAGGCCTGCTTCATCCAATGCATCAATATAAGGCATTAAACATGATAAATCACAGTAAATAATATGGTGCATAAGAGGTCAGCGTAGCTCTCTGCTTTCCTTCTTTGAGCTGATATTTGCATTTTAGGGACCCTGAAAGAGAATTTATATTAGTGAGAATGGATATTAGTGGGTATGTGCAGGCATTGGAGTGTGTCAGATTTTCGTTTAAGGTGCCATTATTTCACTTTTTTTTTTAAATAAAAGGTTTAAGGAACAACTCTAGCATTAATGTGAAAACAGTCCGTTAAGTAGTGCTATGCAGGAAACATAGCTGTAAGAAAGTCAGAAAGTGGACTTTACCTAAATCTTAGTAGTATGGAATCCTTTGCAGCTAGATGCAGCAAGTTCCAATATGTGGAAAAACAGTTAAATGTCACTGAGCCCTTATGTGGATCCTTCACTATTTGAACTCAGGGGCTACCCACAGAGCCCAGCCATGCTCTGTAAACTCAATAGTGGAACAGAAACCCATATACTAATGATGTCAGACTTTGTGTAACTTTATTGAATCCAGATGTAACGCACCATGGGGCCACCTCCTCTAAGGCATTTTACCCAACACAGGCTTGATCTCAGGGATAGGGGGCAGAGCCGTCCCTTTAATGAGGCAACCTGAGCTTTTTACCTCAGGCGACACCTCATTTGGTCACATGTGATATGGTTCACACCTGGGCGTTTCACAGCCCAGGCTCCGTGCGGGCCTCCGATGTCCCACGTCTCCACTTCACATGAAATTCTTAAAGATGGTGTAAGAAAATGACACGAAATGATTTTTTATGTCATATTCCTTTTCTCAAAGCATAGGGTGGAAAAGTTCAATAATAGATGATTGTTTCCATTGTTGCATAAAGTTCAGAATGTGTTTAATTTAAAGTTACAAAATATTACAGGATATGGTATATCTTACAGAATTAGTCTATAAGATGCTTGATGGTTACAAAATATAGTATATCTTACAGCAGAAATCTATAAGATGCTTAAGAAACGTGTCTTTAGTTAGTAAGTAAAGATAGTCCTAACAGGTGTCTGTCTATTCAATGTGAGTGTGGGCGTGTCTGTGGATCTGTAGTGTGAATGAGTGTGTGTGTGTGTGTGTGTGTGTGTGTGTGTGTGTCTTGAAGGATCATCCCTCATCCTTTTATCCATGCTTTTACTTTAAAATAACCTATGTGATGTTTACCTTAAACGTCTTTCTGATTAGCATAAGGGAGTGCCATACTTTTAGTAGCTGAGTCATGTGTTCTCCTTCTATCCCATTTTGGGCATCATAGTCTTCTTTATGCATTCCCAACAACTGTTTCAACTATACTTAGGTCTGCCTGTCAGCTTACTGATTGATTACCAATTGTAACTCAAAATCAGCAGTACAGTAAAAAACTGAATCTCCAAACTTGGATAGATTAAAATATAGAAAATCAATCATCATTTAAGGTTCACACATACATATTTCAATATCTCTGGTTTTAACAATTCCCTCTGAAAATGGGTAATTGGAATTTTAATCATTTATCCTAAATTATTTAATACTAATATTCATTCATACATCAGTCATGTCACAAGCGTATCACAGATATTCAAAAACCATAAAATGATTGATTTGCATATTTCATCCTTGATCCAGTATTAGGAACAATAAGCCTGGCAAGACTTGTCTTATCAGTATTTGCCTTATATTCCTTATACTTATCAAATATTCAAACTATACATTCCCTTGATAAGGTCATTATCAAATGTAAAAACACTTTGGTGAATCCTTACATAAATAGATACTTCAAAATTTCACAAAAATAGTATGTAACATAAAATATTAATTTCCTTGTTTACCTATACTCAGTAAACTAAATATAACTTTTCTTAAACATATGTTCATTATTGTTAAATTAGCCTAAACATACACTTAATAATGTTTAGCTCGTCTTCAATATGTCTGTACATGTACTTTAAAATAACAAAATATTGTATCCTTAAACTAAAATGAAAGCAATACTGTTTCAATACAGTTATTGTTTCTGACAACATCATGTGTGATTACAAATATGAAAAATGTATCAGTTAGAAAAAATGTGTGTGTGAAAAATTAAAATATGTAATATACTATTTAGTTAATAGTACAGTTCAATAAATCTTCTTTTCTTCATAAGATGATCTTCTTTACTTCATAAGATGATCTTCTTTAATAATTGTGTAGTGTTAATAAAACTTGAAAATATAGCCATTGCTATAGTAAACAAAAACCTTGAGCGCCAAATCTTCTTCCAGAAAAGGCTCTTCTCATCTTCTTCAGAATCTCTTTCATCTGAAGGCATCTAGAAGCATCATATTACCTTCTAGCACTGACTTGTAAGTCACTTCCTGTAACAGAAATGCAGTATCATTACTTAGGAAAAATAATTTTCATTGGCTAATGTGTAACTACATTTATCTATTACTATGTATACTTTAGATCAATTACATGGTCTTCATCCTTATGTGGTGCAAATATGTTAATAAGTAGTTTTTATTCATTATAAAAACCTATGTGAGAACATTCCTATTTATATACTTCATGTATTATGAGGAAATATTCAACTTTTTCCCTACTTTAGGAAAACCTAAATTCTCATGTATGTACTGTGTTACTTAAAATGTATGACAGGACGCAAATCCCTAATTGGTCTTGATTCAAAACCTTGTTTTTTTCAAACTTAAAGAAAGATTTTGTATCAACCCAGAAGATTCTTTTACTTCTATAAAAGCTAGTTTAAAAATGTACTTCTGTGCTTACTTTAACTAGTTCTATGTTTGAAGGATATATAGGTTTTTGAGATGTACAAACAGGTGGTTGTACATAATGTTGTGTGAGTTCTATTTAAATCTGTTTACTTTACATGTCAAAACTTTTAACCATTTTGAAAACTTTCCATGCAATTCTTCTAAACCATTTTCCTTGAGAAAAACATTTAATAATGGATCAGATTTTTGTAAAATTGGATCTCATAATGTTTTCAGTTACTTTGACAGCTTTATAAAAACTCCTAACACTTTTTAACACGTGACAGAAACTTTTTCTCCATGGGTGTCTTTACAGTCTGGAGAAATAGCTATACATTCTCCTATTACCATCTCTGAGCTGGTAGAGTGTAAAAAATTGCATCTTCAAAAACATGTCTTTGTAAAACAAAAGCAGCTGAAGAAACATCTATACTTGCTAATGTTGGAGCATTCTATAGGTCTTTCTTCAATGTTCCAAATGCATTTAGCTGTACTTCATCCCACTGACCACATATATCAGATTTGTTTCTTTAACAATAAATACAAAATGTCTGACTTTCTCTGCAAATCCCTGTATGTAATCTTGTTATATAAGTTTACTTGATTCAAAAAATCGTGTAAGGCCTTGTGAGATTTGGGGATAGCAATAGCCAATATTGCCTTTACTTGTTCTTGCAATAATTGCCTCTTCCCATGACCAATCAGCATTGAAAAGAATGTCACTTCCCTTTTTAGAAACAAAGTAAACAATTCAAACAAAAGAGTCATATGTTCTTGTCACTAATGTCTAGTCCTTAGACTGGTAAATACATACTGTGCGTTCTAAATGCAAACTTGTACTGACAACCTTTAGTCAATGGTATAGAAAAATGACTATTCCCGATTTCCAGTCCCTAGGAAATTTTAGCCTTGGCATCTAAGTGTGGCATAATATCAGGATTTTCAGGAACAACAGGCTTGTTATTTGGGATATATTTATTTAGTGTCCTGAAATCAACTGATAAACATGGTTTGGCGGCCATATTGAATTGTGTCAAATTCGAAAAATATTTCTATCATTTTGATGCTTCTTTTTTCAAATGCTAATTATTGCCACACCGTTATGTAAAAACTCATGAAATTTGGCCCAATGGTAAAGAACGGTGTTGTGTTTAATCTTTGTCAACATAAAGGTCATAGGTCGCATGCTCTGGCGACCATCTTGGTTTACACAAACCTATTTTTGACAGTTTTCAAACATCTGTTTTTTTCATAAAGGATACAGATATACAAATTTCTTGGAGAGGATAAGTTGAAATCTGCACTTATATATGTTTATTACAAGTCATGTGACCGCAGGGTTTGGCAGCCATTTTGGATTGTGCATTATTCTGCAAATAACTTAAACTCTGAAACCATTTATCAGAATAACTCAAAACTTTGCACATATGCCCAGGGCTACCTCTTCTACCACGGTTGTAGAAACTGGCCCAATCCCAAAATCAATATGGCCGCCACATCAAATTGAAGTTGTGTTGTGCATCAAATTGCATAAATGTGCATTTATATCACTAGTTAAGTATGTTAAACATGTTATACATATGATAACTCAACATCATAACTGCCACATACAATATGGCATCCAGAGGTCACCAAGGTGACCTCTGGATGCCCTTTTGAATTAGATTTTTTTAAAATAATTCATGAAATCATGTCCTGTTTTTTTAATCTCTCTAACTTCAATATGTTCTCATGTGCTATTACCGGCTCTACTGCTTGGCCACCTTTGTTGCTGCTTGCAGCTATATTTATACAGTATATTTATATTTTATTATTGATCATTCTTTATATATGTACACACTATTCACATTGTTTGATGATTTATGCTGATTGATTTGCATATCTTCGAATATTAATGAGTCACACATTATTTCACATTGTTTAATATATTTTTTGTACCATAACTATTGTATTCTATGTGTACATTTGATATACGGTGGTATACACACATAGGTGTGTTTTGGGGTTGTTTTATGGTCTACTTGGAGATTTAGGGGGTCTTATTCAACTGGCGTGGTGTATTGTTTTAGCACTCTCATGGCCATATTGTTTTTTGCTTTGTTGGTCTTCTGCTGCAGCTGTCATTTATTTATAAATAAAAAAGGAGGGGACATCCACAAGCGCGCATACTAATATTTATTAAGGGAGCGATTAGTATGGTCTGCATCAGCCAAAGATGCAAATCACACTGATCTTCCACTGGACCACCAGGATAGTCCCTAAGTGACCCAACTGGACCCCAGGGATGCAGCCCCCTCACTGCAAAAGAGGTAAGCAGGAGAGGGGGACATTTTTACATTATTTCTTTCATTGTTAATAGTTGTGTGAGTTTTTTAATGAGTGTGAGTTTTTTTTTATGAAGCTATGCGTGTGTTTTTTGTGTGATATGCATAGTATTACATAGTATTTGAGGTTGAATAAAGACATATGTCCATCAAGTCCAACCCATTGTGTGTGTGTGTGTGGGTGTAAAGATCCTCGCGTCATCTCGTTTTTAGGAGTACTTGTACCCCTGTATATCTGTTTATGTGTTTTGTTTTTTTTAACCACTTCCAGCGGGTTCACGCCATCTGCTGAAAGTGGTTATACCAAGAACATGGCTGCTCCTGCAGCCGTGTTCTTGGTACTGTTTTAAACAGCCGGTGATTGCTGTTTAAATACAAGCGATCCGGCGTCTGTACAGGCGCTGGATTGCTTGTACAGTGCGATGCCGTGTCCCGCTAACACCCCCCCTCTGCGGCCCCCGGTGCCGCCATCAGCTTCCCAGGCTAATCTGACCCTCGTGTGAGCCTGGGACCGGCATGGCGGGTCTCCCCTGACAGATCGGAGCTAGCTGTGGATCGCTCCTCCGATCACTGGACCCGGGAGTGATGTGCATTACATCACTTCCGGTGTCACTGTGCACATTCTCTGGCTCCTAGAGCCAGTAGAACAAGCTGGTGAATCAGATCTCTGCCTCATCAGAGTATTTGGAGTCCCTAGTTGACATTGGGGGTCTGAAATACCCCTGGTGTCTCCATAAAGAGGACCTGTCACATTATATTTGCTATTACATAGGGGGCTTATTATCCCCTATGCAATAGCAATAAAGCTGAGTGTAAAAAAAAAAAATTTGTAAAAAATTAACCACTTGCTGACCAAGCCCCCCCTTCCTGGCCAGGCCATTTTTCAGTATTCAGTCGCTGCGATACTTTGACTGACATTTATTCCGTCATGCAACGCTGTACTGAAATGAGTTTAATACCATTTTTTGGGGACAGATAGAGCTTTCTTTTGGTGGTATTTAATCATCACTGGGGTTTTTATTTTTTACTATAGTAAGGAAAAATAACCGAAAGTTAAAAAAACATAACTGTTTCCCCTATATTAAATTATAAAACATTTATTACCCAATTTTTTGGTAAAATATAAAAGATGGGTTCATGTCAGATAAATAGACCCCAAACATGTCAAGCCTTAAATTTGCTTGCGTCCGCGAAACCTCAAAAAACGACAGTACCCAAAATTTGCCATAGGCAACGCTTTAAAAGCTTTTACCGCTCATCAGTTTAGTGTCATCAGTGATTGAGGGCACTAAAATGATTGCTCTCACTCCAATGTTCGCGGCGTTATGTAACATGTGGAGCGCAATTGTAATTTTCGCGTGCTGGCACATCAGCCGCGCAGTTACGTTTATCTGTGCGTATACGTGGGGGTGGCGAACATAAAAACATTATTTTTTTTTCACTTTTTTTATGTGTGACATTTATTTATTTATTTTTATACTTTAGGTTATTGCTATCACATAGGGGGCTAACAATCACCCTATGTGATAGCACAAGCACATTGACAGGTCCTCTTTATGGAGACATTAGGGGTCTCTAAGACCCCTGTCACCTGGGGACCCCCCCAAAAAAAAAGCTGATTAAGCAGAGATCTGCTCCACCAGCTTCTTCTCTGGCTATAGCAGCCAGAGAAATGACAGCTGAATGCAGAAGTAATGTATTAGACATCACTTCGGCATTCAGACATCGGAGGGAGATCAGCTAGGAGGAGGAAGATGCTGACCTCCCTCCCATCTTCCTCCTGACATTCTCCTGAGCTGGTCCCGGGCCGCAGATGGGGCAGGGGAGCTCGGGATTGAAGGTAAGGGTGCAGGAGGGGGGGACAGTGGGACGGGCGCGCGCAGAGCAGCATATACAAGCGATCGGACGGCTATTGAGCCGCCGATCGCTTGTATGTGTAACAGCCGCTAATGGCTGTTTGCAGTGGACAATGCTTTTTACAACGGCAAGCAGTTCAAGTAAGATAAAAAAATAAAAAACATTTTAAGGTCCCCTGCCCCCCACATACAACGCAAACACTCGTCGGATGCGAACATCTGAGTGAGAGCAATACTTTTAGGCCCATCAATCACTGTTAACACTAAACTGATGAGCTGTAAAAGTATTTAAAGCACCGCCTATGGGAAATTTTGGCTATTGTTTTTTGCGGTTTCACAGACGCACGCAATTTTAAGGCTTGACATGTTTGGTATCTATTTACCCGGTGTGACCCCATCTCTTATATTTTACCAAAATTGGGCATTATATTCTGTTTCTGTGCACTAAATTCTATGTTAGTGTATTGTATCCTAAAAATACTTGATTGATAAACATTTGCGCAAATACCGTGTGACATAAAAATCTGCAACTAGCATCTTTTATTCTTCAGGGCCCCTGCTTTCAGAAAAAATATATAATTTTACTGGTTACTGCAGGTGGGGCTTGCATATGGGCGGAGCACAAGGGGGCCCCATAATCTTGTATTGCTAGGGGGCCCCATGTGTTGTCAGTCCGCCCCTGAATACACCCCTAAACAATATAGGATACATGCATAAACCAGGGTGGGAAGTAGGCTTGCTGTCCTGGAAGATTCATAGAAATCCCCTTACCGGTAAG
Organism: Nanorana parkeri; assembly: GCF_000935625.1. NCBI lineage: Eukaryota > Metazoa > Chordata > Amphibia > Anura > Dicroglossidae > Nanorana > Nanorana parkeri. The sequence goes on from NW_017306324.1 coordinate 66,276, forward strand.
TTCTAACGGAACATTTCTCCATTCATCTTCCAGGACAGCAACCTGAGAAGATAAGCAAGCACCACAAATAGAGCAAGCCTACCTCATTAGGGTGAGACAACTGCCTGAAGCACCTTACGACCAAAAGCAAGATCTTGTTGCGACAGCAGCCCTACTTGATGAAGACGTCTTGTCTCGACCAAACAGCTGCTCTGCAGATCTGCTCCACCGATGCCCCAAGCTTTTTCTACCCAAGATGTAGCCAATGATCTGGTAGAATGGGCTCTAATTGCGGAAGGTACTTCCTGACCTACCAAAACAATAACCTGCCTAATCCATCTGGCTAAAGAAGGTTTAGAAGCCTGCAGGCCCTTCCTTACTCCCGCAAAAGTATGAATAGGCAGCTAGATTTTCTGAAAGATCTAGATAATTCTAAAAAATTAATCAAACAACATCTGACATCAAGAGTATGAAATACCTCCTCTCTAGGGTCTCTTGGGTCTTCACAAAAGGAAGGAAGGACAATCCCTTGTGACCTATGAAAATGTGTGGCAACAGTCCATCTGATCTTTTATGTTACCTGCATCTTCAAAAGATAGGTCCCCTTTTTTAGAAACCTGTGCCAATGCTGCATCCAATTTGGGACATTTAAAATATTTCTCTTCCTCCTCCTTGCCAAAGGGAAATCCTTGTTTCCATGATCTAAATGCCAGAAATTTCCTTTCTGGCTCTTTCCATTCACCAGCTATCAATTCTTTCAAAGACTGATGAATAGGAAATACTCTTCCCACTAGCTCTACACCCCTGTATACTCTATCTTGCACTGGCGGATCCGGAATCTGCTAAGTCGCATATATGGCTTGCAATAAATAATCCATATCCTCTAAAGGAAATAAATGCTTGGAAATGCTTAGACTCTATGTCTTTGTCTAAGGTCTCCCCTTTCTCCAAAGAACTATCTGAACTGGAATTGGAATTACAATCCTTCCTGTCCAAATCTTCCTGGACAGGATTTGATTTAGCTTGCAAACCAGAAGGACCGGGCATGACTGGAAAAGAGGGAGCAGATGAAGTTGGCAACATTTGAGCTACGACACTTTTAAAAGACTGCATTGTAGCCACCATCTCAGACCAATGGAATAAAAAAAAAAACCTACATAAAATTAGAAGATTCACTAGCTAACAATCTCTCAATGCATAAATCACACAAGGGTTTTGCATAACCAGCAGGAAGTTTAACATTACAATTGCCACAGCATTTTTTAATCTGTTTAGATAGCTGGGGCAGAAAGTGAAACAGAACTGAGAGGTGTCCATCTCTCAGATGAAGAGGGATCCTAGGCAAAAAAGAAACAAATAACATGAACCTAGAAACAAAACTTCTCCTTAAGTTCCTCGACCCTTACACCATATCACTCAGGCAACATGGAATGGGTACACTCACCGCACCCTTCGACCTGGAGACAGTGTCCGCCTGCTTGCTCTCTTCCTCTATTAGAGCTGCTCGGCGTCTGTTCCCCCTTACTGCTGTCCTGGTCAGGATAGGAGACCACGTTCCCCGTGTCTCAACGCAGAGATCGCACAGCGGAAGTGATGTAAGTGCCGGCCGCCGGAAAAGACGGCATCCCGTTCTGAAAACGAGACCTGGAGCGCAGACACCTCCCCCAGAAACAAACGTGACATGGACTTGGGCGGTAGGAAACACAATCTAAAACTGAGGGACGAGGGAAGTGGGAGGGCTTTTTAACTGTTTCAATTGTGTTTCCTGTAGAAGGAGGAACCAATCATCTTTCAGGTTGCTGTCCTGGAAGATGATTGGAGAAATTCTTTAAATATATTAATAGTAAAAAAATCAGGTCTGAGCATGAAGGCCGCTTAAATTTAAGATAACTCAGAGTTGCTAACTGGGGACAAAGAGAAATCTATTAAATACTTTCTTCAGCTCTGTACACACCAAAGAACAGAATGTAACTCAAGTCAATAATGGGGATGGCAGTGCCATAGCCTCTAATGAACTATTGACTATTGGCTGACTATTGATATGGTCGAGAAACAGTTAGACAAAATGAAGGTGAACAAAGCACCGGACCGTATGGCTTACACATGCGTGCCCTCAAATAATTGAGCTGTATAATTTCAAAGCCATTGCAATTTTGTAATTTTAAAGTGTAATTGTAATTTTTAGAGACTGGCTTGGTACCAATGGATTGGCACAAGGCCAATGTGGTGCCTATATTTAAAAAGGGATCAAAGTCTTTACCAAGTAATTACAAACCTGTAAGCTAAACTTCAATAGTTGGGAAGATACATGAAAGTTTGATCAAGGATCACATGCACTTGGTTTTGCTTGAAAATAATATTATAAGCAATAGTCAGCACGGATTCACAAAAGACAGAAGTTGTCAAAAAAATACTTTCTTTTTATGAGGAAGTGATTAATAAACTGGACAGAGGATTGGCTGTGGATATAGTATACTTGGACTTTGCAAAAGCATTTGACACAGTTTCCCACATGTGGCTAATGTATAAGTTAAAGTGACATTAAACCCTCAGATTTTTTGACATAACAATACTGTAATGTGTGCCTTACTGTAATCCATGGTTGTTTCCCTTCTCTTTGCTGCTCTTCCTTTTAAATCTGTATCTGTTCTCATGCTCTGCAGAACTTCTGTTTTACAGCAGACTGCCTTGTCTCAGGAATGGATACACGGTGCCTGTGTATCGGTTTGTATAGGCTTGTAACCTGAGCCAGCACTACAGGAAGAGGCCCTGAGCTGAAAAGGGAAGTTCTCCCCAAGCATGAAAAGACATGAGGATTTAAAAGGAAGAGAAGCAAAGAGAAGGGAAACAACCATGGAATACAGAAAGGCACACATTACAGTATTGGTTTATGTTAAAAAATCTGAGGGTTTAATGTCACTTTAAGGTCAGTAGGTAATAGAGTATTCAATCTGTAATTGGATAGAAAACTGGCTTAAAGATCGTATTCAAAGAGTGGTGATCAACGATTCATACTCTGAATGGACTGAGGTTGTTAATGGTGTCACCCAGGGTTCAGTGTTGGGCCCGTCACTGTTTAATCTTTTTATAAATGACAGAGTTGGGGATTAAGAGTACTATTTCTGTGTTTGCAGATGACACCAAGTTATGTAGTGGAATACAGTCCTTACAGGATGTCTCCAACTTACAAGCAGATCTGAATGCACTGTTTGATTGGGCATCTTTTTGGCAAATGAGGTTTAATGTTGATGAATGTAAAGTTATGCACTTTGGTACTAAAAACATATATGCTTCATACGCTCTAGTGGGAGTATGTTTGGGGGCATAGATGAATTAGTGCAGGGGTCAGCAACCTTTTACACACCGAGTGCCATTTTTGCAACCATCAGACAACCGAGTGCCATTGAACAATAGTGCACCATGGTATTAGCAAATTTCAGATTTTGTACTCATAGTTGTACTGCTAATAATAAGTTAAACTCACTAATTATTTGAATGTGTTTATCTTGCCGTTAGCAGCACAACTGTAAGTGAAAACATTTTATAACTATTGCACACACAAAATATATTTACATGTACTAAAAAAGTAAACATGTGCTGGGCACAATGCTATTCAACCTGTTTATGAACGATATTGGGGAGGGTGTGAATAGCCATGTTTCAGTGTTTGCTGTGATATTCAGTGATACGAAAATCGGGAGGGTAATAGAAACAGACTTAGACAATATAACCTTACAGGAGGACCTGGATAAAATAGGGGAGTGGGCAACTATATGGCAGGTGAGGTTTAATGTTGATAAATGCAAAGTAATGCACTTTGGGAATAAAAATAGTCAAATGGGCTATACAATTATGGGTATGCCACTAGGGAAGTCAGAAATGGAAAAAGATTTGGGGGTCATTGTAGACCACAGACTGAATAATAGCTTGCAGTGCCAGGCTGCTGTAAGCAAATCAAGTAGAGTCCTGTATTGTGCCACTTTACACATCACTGGTTCGGCCTCATCTGGGGTATGCGGTCCAGTTTTGGTCACCAGTCCCCAGAAAGGATGTACTTAAGCTGGAAAGAGTCCAGCAGAGGGCAACCAAACTCATTAAGGTGATGGAGGACCAGAGCTATGAGACAAGGCTACTAAATTTAAATATGTTCTCGTTGAAAGGAGATTAAGGGGGGACATGATTTTCTATGTACAACATGTTCAATGGTGATAGCAACATTAGCAACAAACTCTTTAGGATAACTCCATAACAAAGACTAGAGGCCACCACCTAAAATTGGTGGAGAAAAAATTTCAGCGCGAAGGGGGTACTTCTCAGTTATAGCGGTTAGGGTCTGGATCTCGCTGCCAGAGGAAGTGATTTCAGCTAAGAGTGTGGAATCGTTCAAGAAACTTTTGGACGATTTCCTGAGGGACCATAATATACAGGGGTACAGGTACTCTTAAGATGAGATGACACAGGGACCTATACATACGCACACATTAGCAGAACCATACACATGCACGCAATAGGTTGGACTTATGTCTTTATTCAACCTCAAATACTATGTAACTATGATGGAGAAAGATTTTGGTGTACTGGTAGACCATAGACTCAACAATAGCATGCAATGTCAAACCGCAGTTTCTAAATCAAGCAAAATACTTTCTTGTATTAAAAGGGGGTATAGACTCCAGAGATAGAGACATAATCCTGCCCCTGTACAACGCATTAGTAAGACCTCACCTGGAATATGCAGTTCAGTTTTGGACACCAGTTCACAAAAAGGATCTTGTGGAACTGGAGAAAGTGCAGTTAAGGGCAACTAAACTCATAAGAGGCATGGAGGAGCTCAGCTATGAGGAAGCTATTAGCTGACCTGAATTTGTTCTCTCTGAAGAGGTGATTAAGGGGGGACATGATCACCATGTATAAATACATAAATGGTCCATATACGGAGATTGGTTTATTTTTCACTTTAAGGTCACTGCAAAGGAAAAGGGAGCACTCCCGGAGGAAAAGAAGTTTAACCCCTCAGTGACAGATGACATACACTGTACGTCCCCGCCACTAACTGCCCAAATGACTGATCATGTACACTGTACGTGATCAGCTATTTGGGGCTCTGTAATGATGGTAACCCCTGAGAATCAGTGGTTACCGTTCATTAATGGATGTCTCAGTATTGAGACATCCATTAATGAGAGTTAAGCTTTTTCAGACACCTGATCCCTTTCAAGAATCGGGTGTCTGACAGTGAGAGCAGAGCGGTGTTTACAGCTTTGCAGTCACTCTTTGACAGCTGGTATAGACCCGGATTAGGAAATCCCGATGTATACCGGCTTTTTTTCTAAAGTTTCGGCAATAGAAGCATTTAGCTACATGTTTCTTTTGCTGAAAGCAAAAAAAAATGCAATACATACATTCATTTATTTGTCCCTTATTTTTATTTTTTTTACACTTTTCACTATTTATTTTTTTTACACTTTTTTTAAACTTAAAAATTTTATTTTATTTATTTAATTATATCAAGCAGTCATTGTGAATTAATCTCACTCTTACTGCTTGATAAATTAATACATTTTTGGTTATTATTAGGCTGCTTCAAACTTCAGAACAGCCGATAATAAGTTAGTGACACTGATCCTGCAGCAGTTCAGGATTCAGCTGTCACTAAAGGTTTTCTGATTGTTGCAACAACGGTCAGCAAACTGAAACATTCTTCTTTCAGGAATAGATACATTGTGTGTCTATTTCTGAAAGTCAAAGATAAAAAAAAAAAAAGCCAGTATAGCTTGAGAGAGATATCTCTCTCGATTTATACGAGCTGTCAGAATGCCGGCAAAAGCCGGCATGTGTGTCCGCTCTGCTGTGACTCTCAGACACCCGATATTAAGGTATCGGGTGTCTGAAAAAGGTTAACCCTTTCATTAATGGATGCCTAGATAGTTAGACAGCGGTTACCAGCCTTCTAGTGCAGCAAATAACTTGTCACATACAGAGTACGTGACGAGTCATTTGGTCCCTTTGTGGCGGGACGTACAGTCTCCCGTCACGAAGGGGTTAAGCACCAGTATATTAAGCGCCAGAGATTGTTGATCCAGGGAATATCCGATTGCCTTATGGGATCAGGAAGGAATTTATTACCCCTGTTGGAGCAAATTGAACTATGCTTTATAGGGGATTTTTTGCCTTCCTATGGATCAACAGTGGGTAACTGTGGGCATAGCGTTCTGTTTTAGGTTTTCCTTTATTTTTTTTCTCTCATCTCTAAAGGCTGAACTCGATGGACTTTTTCAACCTATGTAACTATGACTCATTTAATGCTTTTCTATAACTGAAAGTCATTCAGCAGCATCTAGGTTAATTCAGTCTGGAAGCATGTCCCCTAACTAGAAATTTCTGCATTCTAGGTCTGTTTAGCCCAGTTTTCTGCAGTTAAAGGCACCTAAATGAAACTAAGCCCGTCAAAAACTAACCACAGGAAAAATTGGTCTGGAAAGCATAAAGATGTTTATACTTACCAGGTAACGTCTCTTGTGTTTAAACGCAGCTGACTAGTGTGCATGAGGTCTTAGGCCCCGTTCACATTGCGCGATTCGCATTTTGCGCAATATCGCGCGATTTGCCGCGCGATATTGCGCAAATGCTTGCATTGAGCAAGCTAGAATCGCGGCAAAATCCGCTCCAAAAAGGGTCCTGCTGTAGCGACACACGACCCGTGACAGCAGGACCCTTTGCCCCATTGAGATGCATTGAAGAGCAATATCGCGCGGTAAATAGCCGCGATATCGCTGGAATTACCGCGCGATAAATCGCTCAATGTGAACGGGACCTAAGAGACAGATGACCGCCTCTGGATACAAGCAGCTATGGGCAAGGCCAGGTGGCGCAATTTTGCACTTTGCCTCAGGCAACAAAAAGGCAAGGAACACCCCTAGATAGGGGGAAAAGGAAGGGAAATCTCTCCCATCTCGGTGATCAAGCCGGTGTTGGGTGAAATGCATTAGAGAGGCAGTCCCAGGCTGGGCTGCAGTGTGTTATGTCCAATGTCAATAAAAGTGAACAAGGTCTGACATCATCGGCGCATGGATTTCTGTTCTGCTAAGCTCTGATATGTGATTTAAGGTGGGATGGCAGCTTTATTATTCTGTGCTGTGCAACTTCCTTTTTCTATCAGAGACGGTAAGGGCACTAAGGAATAAAGAGAACCTACATTGCACATTTGTGGTGCAGAAGGTTGTGTTCCCAGAAAAACCAGATAAACAAGGTTATATGCAGTTATGTTGCCTGGTGCACTACAGCTTTGTCTGCAAGAAAATTAAATTACTTAGCAAGAACACTGCGCATCTGTATGCATTTCAGGGTCAATATGCATTTCAAGCCTTAAAAAACCTTAACATAAGCCTGTCACTAGTATAACTGAACAAAACACCCTGCAACACTAAACCACAGGTATCAAGTGGTAATTGGACATCTTCAAGAGCAACCCATATGCACTAAAGCCCAGGGCATGATAATATGCAAATTTCCAAACATTCCAGTAGTGTTGAGAACCCCCCTGCTTCCTATTCTTCCATGTGGCCTATCTATATGATGAGCAGCAGTACTGACCATTAGAAAGGTGTGGAGGGCCAGCTATCAGCCTTACCAGAGAAAAAAAAAACTATGAAAATGCCACAGTGTTCTGGGCGCTCAGTGTGCTCTAGAAAACATATAAAGGTTTAAGCAGGTACCATTGGGGTGCTGCAATCAGTATAGTACTGACAGGCATAATTTGACTTAGGTTTTGCAGAGTTTTTCAAAACATTGAGTAAATGGAAAATACAGCAAAAGGGTATAACCTTGAAAGTAAAAAAGGCTTTCTTTATATATCAAAGATTTCTTATTTTAAGTGCCATCCAATATAAAAAAAATCCTATATATGTATAGATAAAAAAAGCTGTGGAGATCTGAATAAAGCTTTTGAATCTATGCATATACTGTATACAATTTTTAATTCTCAGTGGCAATTAAAAAAAAAAAAATGATATTTTTGATATATAAAGAAACCCTTTTCTTGTTTGATTTATACAGCCTTTTTGTTTACTTGTCTGTATGTTGTTTTGGAGGATATCCAAAGTTTTCAAGGGTATACACCTTTTTGCTAAGTTTTTTAAGTCAGGATATAACTCAGTTTATTTGTTTTTTTTCTTTTTCCTCCCTCCCTCTTTAGTTTTCCCCCTTTTCTGTTAGTCTTTAGGTATATATTTTAAATATACCCGATAGCTTCTACTGTCAATGAACCAAGATGACTGGTAATTACTTTGCACTAACATTTTTTTTTTTTATTGCAGGGAATGCAAGAAATTACCCATACTTGTATATTTTCCCCTAAGGGCACTCTGCTGCTAATTGGATCCATGGGATTTTATGAATCAGATTGAAGCATGTTATGAAGGGATGTGAAGCCAATCTTTTAGTTACAATGCACACTACCCCTGAATTTCTGGTTCAGAGAACATAGACTTTAGGATCAGGCAGCAGTCTTAAATGTGATTCTACTTTTAAAAAATGCAATCTAGCTGCATTTAGGAAACATAAGTGCTTTGCTTTCTAAAAAACAAAATTGGAACACATGTATAAAGTTTAAGGTTAACCAATGCTTTGCTTATGCAGTTTAGAATCAATGTCCAGCATAGGCTTGCCTACCTGTCATTGCACGTAGGTGCCCTGCATGGGCAAATCGCAGGTTCTCATTAAACTTTGTATAGAGCAGTTAGAATTTCTGTCACCTTCTTTTTAGCTGTTATCCCACTTTGGAGAGCAATTATTCTATTTGTCCTGGTGACACTGAAACTGAGGAGTTATCCAAAATTTGCACAGGTATAGATGGGAAATTAACCAGTGTGGCTACTGGTTTCAGTGACAACTGTGTAACAGGGGCTTTCCTTGATTTTGGAAATATTTCCTCTCACTTCCTGTTGTGCATAAGGGACAGGAAGTAAAGGGATCTCTCACCAGCGAGACACAGATGGTAAAAAAAGAACAATTAACTCCCCATCTACTTAACGCAGCTAAATCCTCATTGCACTGAAAATTCCCCTTTAATCCCCTTATTAAAGATTGGTTAATTAAAATTGGCTATTTATGACTAATGGAAGAGTTGACCCACTCCGTACATGATTGCTCAGGTAAATTTGAAGCAATCTGATGCCCTTGGCTCGAGTTTAAGGAACAATCGCTTTATTTGCAAATTATATCCTATCCTTGCCCCTGGGATATGTTGTTTGATCTTGACTTGCGTTTTTAAAATGACTGGGGATGCAACTTGTATGTTTTCTACGGCTTGTTACATTATGGGGTTCTGTGTCCAGCCTATTTCTTATTTCTCCCTTCTTGCTTTTTCTTCCTGCTTCTCCTGGCCTTTTCTTCTTCTATTACCCCACCCCCCTCTACATAAATTCACATTCGACACTTCTTGATCATAACGATGTTATCCATCTTTGCTTTTAATTAACACCTCTTAAAGAAATGGCTTTACTACTGTGAACCGGGCTTGATTATTTTACTTGTATCAACAACTTTTTTAATACGTTTTGTATGTGAAAATCTTTAATAAACTTTGAATAACATTAAAAAAAGAACAAAGGTTTTACACATTCCTCAAAATGTTTTGATTTAGATGAGCAATCCTGATTCCATTCCTGCTTCCTTCTCCAGCTTTATAATTATTGTATACTGTAAATAAGCTCAATCTGTAGTTCGCACTAATGAGGGCAGTGATCTATGGTCTGATGAGGCACTGCAGCACTTCGGAATGTGGCACATGCACAGGAAGTAGTAAAATCTCTTGTAACATGTACCGGAAGATGACATGATGTAAACTGGATATTGTAATGTGTATGCACTGGGCTGACAGTAAAAAAAAACTATATTGTTATTGTGTTTCACTTGGCATGCGTTGAATGGAAATCACTGAATCACTGTTCTGGCCCTGAGAAGATATAGAAGTGCAAACTATAAATAAAAGCAATTGTCACTTCACACATTTTTTTTGTTATAGTGCAGGCACCCACATTTACAGTATATAATACAGATGCTGTAGGAGGGGAGGTGGTAGTAGAATTGCATAGTAGACTTAAAATTCTCCATTAATGTTAAAGTGGACTTGATAAACTAACAATTAAGGTTAGAAATATGCCATATACTTCCCCATTTACACAAAGTGCTATGAATACTGTATTGTCTTCCTCATTCCTTCCTCAAAGTGTATTAGTTATTTTATATTAAACCTCCATTATAATATTTAAAGAGCCTTTACATCTTTTGTATTATTAATTATATATGTTTACAATACACTCACACTTCTGCTTTATAGAGTATGATGATACTAAATAAAAGAAAAAATGACTGCACATGTATGTATTGACATGGACCTGCACTACTGTGGTGGAGCATCCGGCCAACAAGAGTGTCAAGTGTAACACTTTGTTTATGTCAAGAGTGATAGAAATGGATAGGTAGCTTGCGATGTAAAAGTAGCAATGTTGTTGGATTTATAGATAAAGACCGATACCACACCCCAATGAAAAGTCAAGTCACAGTCAAAAAATTACAATAGTGGTTTGTTTTTTTAGGTATCGGTAAGAGAACTCATATTGGATAAATAAAAAAGCAAAATGTATTCACTAGTAGTGGCCACAGAGCCTCTAAGTGTATTGACCAGTAATTTGGGTTGCTCCACTGCAGTCAATGATCAGCTATTGTTTGCTCCATATGCCAAAAATGAAGTTCTTCTGTGTTTGTTCAAATCATTGTTTGGACCTAGTATAAAAATAATGAATGTTTATGTGTAACAGAATTGAATAGAATGATATCCAATATCTGTTGTATAATATTTCAGATTTATCTGTGGTTTCTAAAGCGTGATAGCGAAACGCATTGAAAATGGCTTACAGTGAGACTAACTAAACCAAAGAAGATATGAAATTGATGTACTTTTTGTATTTCTTGTAAATCTGGTTATACTAGGGCACTGATTCACTATAATGTGAAGCAATCACATTTATGTAGCTTCTAACTCCATGGCAGAGAATGTCCCATCCACAATTAATTGAGCTGGTGGGTGTTAGTGACAGTTCTGTGCAGGTTTGGGCGAACTCCGATGAACTGGGTTTGCACCAAGCCTCCAAACATCATTGGAACATAATTAATCACCTGGGCAATCAACTGTAGGCATATCAATTATAAACCATAAAATATAGCTGCAAGCAGCAATAAAGGTGGCCAAGCAGTAGAGCCGGTCATAGCGCATGAGAAGATATTGTAGTTGGAGAGAAAAAAAATACATGATTTTATGAATTATAAAAAAATTCAAATTCAAAATGGCCGCCGACCTTGGTGAACTCTGGAAGCCAAATTGTATTTGGCAGTTATGACGTTGAGTTATCATATGTATAACAAGTTTAACATACTTCACTAGTGATATAAATGCACATTTATGCAATTGGATGCAATGTCAAAAAGTGATTGGCTTGTGGCAGCCATATTGATTTTGGGATGGGGCCTGGTTTTACAACCGTGGTAGTAGAGGTCGCCCTGGATATATGTGGAAAGTTTTATGTTATTCTGATAAATGGTTTTAGAGTTTAAGCTGTTTGCAGAATACTGCACAATCCAAAATGGCTGCCAAACCATGGGGGTCACATGACTTGTAATAAACATATATAAGTGCAGAACTGAGCTTATCATCACCCAGAAATTTGTATATCTGTAGCCTTAGCGGTTATGAAAAAACAGATGGTTTACACAAACCTATTTTTGACAGTTTTCAAACAAGATGGCCGCCAGAGCATGCGACCTATGACCTTTATGTTGACAAAGATTAAACACAACACCGTTCTTTACCATTGGGCCAAATTTCATGAGTTTTTACATAACAGTGTGGCAATAATTAGCATTTGAAAAAAGAAGCATCAAAATTATAGAAATATTTATCAAATTTGACACAATTCAATATGGCCACCAAAACATGTGACCAATTGACTTGTAATGATCAGTTATGAGTATAAGGCTCACCATAACTTCAAGCAGCAATTTGTAGATCTGTAGCTTTACTAGTTCCTGAGAAACAGATGTTTGAATATGCAGCTGAATATAATCAACTAAAACAAGATGGCTGCCAGGCAATGTGTCCTATGACCTTTATGTTGCAGAAGATTAGGCATAGCACAGAGGTCTACCATTGGGCCAAGTTGCATCAGTTATTGAGTAACAGTGTGCCAATTAGAGGCTTTTGAAAAAAAGGCCATAAAAATAATTACACTATCTAAACATGATTGGCTTGCACCGGCCATTTTGATTGTGGGATCGGGCCAGTTTCTACAACCGTGGCAGAAGAGGTCGGCCTGGACATATGTGCAAAGTTTGGAGTTATTCTGATATATGGTTTCAGACTTTAAGTTGTTGGCAGAATATTGCACAATCCAAAATGGCGGCCAAACAATGTGACCAATAGAGCTATAATGAGCACATGTGGCAACAGAGCAAAGCATAAGCTCACAGAGCAAGTTGAACATCTGTAGCTTTAGCGGTTCTGGAGATGCAGGTTTCTGAATAGTTCACAAAAATCATCACAAAAACCAAGATGGCTGCCACATCATGTGACCTATGACCTTTATATTATAATACGCTCTGCAGAGTGCAGGGCTGTACCACTGTGCAAAGTTTCATGAGTTTTTGAATTACTGAGCTCTTGTTGCAGGCATTTGAATAAAGCGGCAAAATAATAATAAAAATAATAATAATAATCAGCACAATAACAAGGTGTCCTTGCAACTTGGTTGCTTGGCCACCTAATAATAATAATCTTACTAATAACAATAGGTGTCCTTGCAACTTCATTGCTTGGCCACCTAATTAGCAATCACAAGCTATGCTAATAGAAAGTAGTTCAGCTATAGAAATTAAACCTTGTATCTAAATATTTACCCCAAATTT
>NW_017306324.1:79470-123849 GCF_000935625.1 Nanorana parkeri
TGGCCCTTAGGCCTTTAGGCGCCCTGTGCGAGAAAGCTTTACAGCGCCCCTCAGTGACCACACCCGCAGTTATCATATCCGCACCATTTAAAGACTCTTATTTTGGTAAGCCCCAAAGAAACATATTAAAAAGTAGGATAAAAATAAAACTTTTATTTAAAAGGTATTAAACTTGTAGCACAATATAAGTATTCTTTTCAAATAAAACAACAGAAGGTAAACAATAAATGTCAAACTAAAATAGAGTCTATAAAAATAAAAGTGTCAGGTTGTCATGCCGACCCTTTTTTTCAAGTAAGTGTATCTAGAAAAGTAAAAATAAAAAACAGAACACAAAACCTAGACTACATGTAAAATTAATGAATTACTATATGTCCGAATATACGAAAAATGTATTCCGGCACATAATAAATTGTTTGATAATGTGCGGCAGCCATGTTGGCCACCGGCGTGTTATGTGAATGTGTGCCACCATCATGGTGGCGGGGAGCATGTTGTTACATGATGCCATGCATGCGTGATCAGACGATCGCTCCAGTGTTTGTCCTTCTCACACGGAGGATCGGTAAATATCAATGATATTTACAGATCTACCGCTCTGCCACGCACAGAGCCGCTGTCATCCTGAAACTGACAGGATGACAGCGGCTCTGATCTCCTCCCCACTCGGCCATCCTGACAGCTGCGGGCCCGGCTTCTCTCCCCCTCACCGCTCGGCCATCCTGACAGCAGAACGTGAACATGTTTAAATTTAGTAGCCTTGTCTCATAGCTCTGGTCCTCCATTCCCCTAATTAGTTTGGTTGCCCTCCGCTGGACTCTCTCCAGCTCAAGGACATCTTTTCTGAGTGCTGGTGACCAAAACTGGACCGCGTACTCCAGATGAGGCCAAACCAGCGATCTATACAGTGGCAAAATTATAGACATGTCTCTGCAATACATCCCCTTCTTAAAACAGGACAAGACCCTACTTGCTTTGTTTACAGCAGCCTGGCACTGCAAGCTAACATTCAGTTTGTGGTCTACAATGACCCCCAAATCTTTTCTATTTCTGACTTCCCTAGTGGGACACCCATAATTGTATAACCCATTTGTTTATTTTTATTTCCAAAGTGCATTACTTTGCATTTATCGACATTAAACCTCATCTGCCATATACTTGCCCACTCCCCTATTTTATCCAGGTCATCCTGTAATGTTATACGGTCTTGGTCCATTTCTAATACCCTCCCTATTTTTGTATCGTCTGCAAACACTGAAACATGGCTATTTACACCCTCCCCGATGTCGTTAATAAATTGGTTGAACAATATGGGACCCAGCACAGAACCCTGAGACACACTGCTCATTACACTAGCCCAGTCTGAAAAGGTGCCATTTATGGGTACTCTATGGACGCGTTCCCATAGCCAGTTCTCTATCCACGTACACACCATTTCATCCATGCCCATAGATCTCAGCTTGTGTAGTAAGCGTTTGTGTGGTACCGTATCAAAAGCCTTTGAGAAATCCAGATATACCACATCCACCGGCCTCCCTCCATCCAGATCTCTACTTACCCCCTCGTAAAAATTTAGCAAGTTAGTCTGGCAGGAACGGTCTTTCCTAAACCCATGCTGATTGTCGTTAACTATGCCATTATCCTGAACAAATTCTACCAAATAGTCCTTAATCATGCCCTCGTCCAGTTTACAAACTAACGATGTCAGACTCACCGGTCTATAGTTCTCCGGTTGGCATCTTGCCCCCTTTTTGAATATTGTAACTACTGTAGCCCTCTGCCAATCACTTGGGAGTCTACCAGTCATTGAGTCCTTAAAAATTAGGAATAATGGTCTTGTTATAGCCATGCTTAGTTCCTTAAGTACCTTGAGGTGTAGATTATCTGGTCCCAATGCTTTATTTGCATTAAGTAGTTTAAGTCTTTGTTGTATCCCGGTTTCCGTCAACCACTTAGGTATATTTTGTATTGAACTATATGTTTTATCATGGACGTCAAACCCGTTTCCCTCCCGAGTGTATACTTAGGAGAAAAAAAAGTGTTCAGCGCCTCGGCCCTCTCCTTGTCATTTGTGACTAACTTCCCGTTTTCATCCTTTATTGGGCCTATCTGCTCCTTTCTCACCTTTTTACTGTTAATATATTGGTAGAATTTTTTCTTTTTTTTTTTACTAACTGTGGCAATATGCTTTTCGCACTCTATTTTAGCTGCCAGGATTCCTAGTTTGCATCTTTTATTACATTCTTTGTAGTTAAGGAACGCCAATGCGGTCCCCTCCATCTTATATTTTATAAATGCCACTCTCTTGACCTTGATGTGTTGTTTTACAGTTTTATTTAGACATATAGGTTTAGTCTTTGATCTTTTGCTTTTGTTACCCAAAGGTATGCACTTAGAAATAGCAATGTGTAATGTGTTCTTAAAACTGTCCCACATTTGGTCCGAGTTTAGGTTGTGAAATAAGTTTTCCCATTTTTTCGATCAACTTTGACAAAGTCAAGCTGACCTTCAGGCACAGTGTACAACGGTGTCAGCTCGCATTATACGTCACCATATGAATGAAAAGGGACGCTATGGTAGGAGACCCAGGAGGACCCCACTGGGTCACCAGGTTTGCCAAAACTTACCCGAGGAAGCCAAAATCCTTTTGGGAGAATGTGCTGTGGACAAACTAAACAAAATTACAGCTTTTTGGTAATGCCCACCATTCTACTGTTTTCAGAAAAAGAAATTAGGCCTTTAAAGAAAAAAAATAGTCCCTTTAGTCAAACATGGTGGAGGTTCACTGATGTTTTGGGGTTGCTTTGCTGCTTCAGACACTGGGGGGGAATTTATCAAAACTGGAGCAGACAAAATCTGGAGCAGATTTGCACTGCAACCAATCAGCGTCGCTGTCTTATTTTCAAATCCTACCTGAGTAAACTGAAGAGAGATGCTGATTGGTTGCCATGGACAACTGCTCCAGATTCTGTCTGCTACAGTTTTGATAAATTCCCCCCTGGGTGTTTTGACTAGTGATGGGCTCGGGCGTGTTCGCAATCGCCTCGTGCGGAGCCCGCCAGGAAGCCGTCAAGGTAGAATTTTTTCTTTTTTTTTTTACTAACTGTGGCAATATGCTTTTCGCACTCTATTTTAGCTGCCAGGATTCCTAGTTTGCATCTTTTATTACATTCTTTGTAGTTAAGGAACGCCAATGCGGTCCCCTCCATCTTATATTTTATAAATGCCACTCTCTTGACCTTGATGTGTTGTTTTACAGTTTTATTTAGACATATAGGTTTAGTCTTTGATCTTTTGCTTTTGTTACCCAAAGGTATGCACTTAGAAATAGCAATGTGTAATGTGTTCTTAAAACTGTCCCACATTTGGTCCGAGTTTAGGTTGTGAAATAAGTTTTCCCATTTTTTCGATCAACTTTGACAAAGTCAAGCTGACCTTCAGGCACAGTGTACAACGGTGTCAGCTCGCATTATACGTCACCATATGAATGAAAAGGGACGCTATGGTAGGAGACCCAGGAGGACCCCACTGGGTCACCAGGTTTGCCAAAACTTACCCGAGGAAGCCAAAATCCTTTTGGGAGAATGTGCTGTGGACAAACTAAACAAAATTACAGCTTTTTGGTAATGCCCACCATTCTACTGTTTTCAGAAAAAGAAATTAGGCCTTTAAAGAAAAAAAATAGTCCCTTTAGTCAAACATGGTGGAGGTTCACTGATGTTTTGGGGTTGCTTTGCTGCTTCAGACACTGGGGGGGAATTTATCAAAACTGGAGCAGACAAAATCTGGAGCAGATTTGCACTGCAACCAATCAGCGTCGCTGTCTTATTTTCAAATCCTACCTGAGTAAACTGAAGAGAGATGCTGATTGGTTGCCATGGACAACTGCTCCAGATTCTGTCTGCTACAGTTTTGATAAATTCCCCCCTGGGTGTTTTGACTAGTGATGGGCTCGGGCGTGTTCGCAATCGCCTCGTGCGGAGCCCGCCAGGAAGCCGTCAGCGCGCAGGGCCAATCAAGGCACTGAGACATGTTCCCGGTCCGCAGCTGCAGAGATCCGGAAATGTCTCAGTGCCTGTGCTCAGCTGCTCAGCACGAGGCGCTTGCGAACACGCCCGAGCCCATCACTAGTCTTGACTGTGTGCATGGCATTCGGAAATCTGAAGACTACCAAACAATTCTGAGATGCAATGTAGGGCCCAGTGTCAGAAAGTTGGATCTCCATCAGAGGTCATGAGTCTTACAACAGGACAATGATCCAAAGCAAACTCAAAAAGCACCCAGAAATGGTTTCAGACAAAGTGCTGGAGAGTACTGGACTGGCCAGCAATGAGTCTAGATCTGAATCCTATAGAGCACCTGTGGAGAGATCTCAAAAACGCAGTTGGGAAAAGGAACCCTTCCAATCTAAGAGACCGGGAGCAGTTTGTGAAAGAAGAGTGGTCCAAAATTCATGTAGAGAAACTCATTGATGGTTACAGGAATATTTTTTCCAAGGGCTGTGCTACCAAATATTAATTTAGGGTGCCAATTAGGGATGTCCCGATACCAGTACTAGCATCGGTATCGGGACCGATACAGGGCATTTTGACAAGTACTTGTACTTGTCGAAATGCCCCGATACATATTGCCGAAGCTTGCGCTATGGGTTTTTTTACCTCGCCGAGCGTCACGTCACTGCTGCTCCGGTGGGTCGGCGCTCCAGGTGGGGCCCATATTTAGGTGGCCAGCGGCTGCCTAGAGGTTCCCACTCGGAGCTCCGCCCACCGGGGCAGCAGTGACGCGATGCTCCTCTTCAGCTTCATAAATTTAGCTGGCCGGCACCTCTGGGCCAGCTAAATTAGGACCCCACCTGGAGCTCCTCCAACCGGACCAGCGCCGACTTGTCGCTGCTCTCCCGAGTCCCGCACAGTGAGTGAGGGCAAGGGGAGGGGGGGCTATTAAGCAGAGGATAATCGTAAATCTATGGTCTCCAATGTATTTGCAGTGTGTACTCTATATGAAGCACATATAGAGTACACACTGCTAATACACTGGGCACAATAGATTTACAATTATACTCTGCTAACATGAATGGATTAAATTATCCATATGTAGCCCTGTACTATGGATCATTTAACCCATTCATGTTAGCAGAGGATCATTGTAAATTTATTGTTGAAGTGCACTCTATATGTACATGTACTATGTACTACATATAGAATGCACTGCAACAATAGATTTACAATCAGCTCCTGCTAATATGAATATGTTAACTGATCCATAGTACATAATATGTCGTACTACGGATCATTTAACCCATTCATGTTAGCAGTACAGAATTGTATATCTATCTATTGCTGCAGTGCATTCTATATGTAGTGCATGGTACACATTCCCAATTCACTGCAGCAATAGATTTACAATGATCCCCTGCTAACATGAATAGGTTAAAGGATCCGTAGTATAACTACATGTTATGTACTATGGAACATGATTTAACCTATTCATGTTAGCAGGGGATAATTACTGCAGTGTACTGGACGTATGTGCTGTATATGTACTATGGATCATGATTTAACCTATTCATGTTAGCAGGGCAGAATTGCGAGCGCCTCCCACAAGATGAGCACCGAGACGTGATGCAGCGATCCTTCCCAGCGCCGACTACAAGAGGCATCTCGTGAGGCAACAGGAATCGGAGTGAAACTATGAGTGAGGGAAGCTGTGACGGGGCTGTCTGTAAATCTATTGCTATAGTGTACTGGACGTGTGTAATGTATATGTAATACATATATACAGCACACACATCCACTACAGCAATAGATGATTTACAATTCTCCCCTGCTAACATGAATAGGCTAAATCATGATCCCTAGTACATAACATGTAGTTGTACTATGGATCATTTAAAGTCACCTGTCCCTTTAAGAAAAAGTATCGGTAATTGGTATCGGCAAGTACATAAGGGGAAGTACTTGGTCTTGAAAAGGTGGTATCGGGACATCCCTAGTGCCAATAATTTTGTCCAGTCCATTTTATGAGTTTTGCGTGGAATGTGTCAGATTTGGCTTTTTTTTCTCTCCACTTTTTTGTGTCATACCAATACAAACAAAAGAATCAAACATGAGAATGCCTAAACATTACGCCCATGGGTGACGATTAAAACGCTTTTACTGTTCATCAGTTTAGTGTTATCAGTGATTAAAGGAGAACTATGGGGTTAGGGATTTCCCCCATAATTCTCCTTAGGGTAACGGCAGGACACAAATTAGAGTACTACCATCACCCTAAGCTCAGTATACAGTGAGCTGTAGTTCGCGGTATACTGAGACGCCGCAGCTGAAGTCTGGATCCGCCCAGCTGCGTGACAGCTGTACCTGCCCCGTCCGTTCCGCCAGTCAGTGGGGAGGGGGAAATCCAGTCCCTCCCCTGTCACGGGGACAACTTTATTGCTATTATATGGGGGGCTAATCTTCATCACTTCCTGCATTCGGGGACTGAGAGGAGATCAAAAGGGAGTTCGTATACTGAACTCCCTTTGATCTCCTGTCACAGAGCCGTGCCGGTCCCGGCCGCATCGACCCCTTCCCACCACACACGTGTTCTTTTTTTCTGGTTGGTTCGGTTTTGTTTTGTTTTATTTTAAAATTGTGTACTGTGCAGACCAGAGGGTTTACAGGGTTTTGTGATTTCCCTAGTGAGCCACCATGAGTCCGGGTAGCCCAACTAGACAGGCACGAAGTTCATCAGAGAGGTATGTCCAATTTTTTGATGGTTTTTTTTTTCTATCTTCTCATTTGCATAAAAGAGTGCTGACATGACCGGGGTGTCTCGTTTCAGGGGGAGGAGCCCTAGGTATAGGAAACATAAGAATAAGTCACGCTCTCACAGGACTTCTCCTGTGGCCGAGGTTAGGCCAATCAGACTTTCTACTCATGGGTTGCCCCAGCTTATGTCACCCAGGCTACGGTCAAAGTCGTCACCAGCTGAGCCATCCTCTGAAGCTTATTGGGCTTGCGGTGCCCAGGCACTACCTCAAAAGCTGTTGTGTTCCACTTGCTTTAGAGAATTGGGAAAATACACAGTTTCTGACTCACAGGATATTAAAGCTTATATCCGAGAAGCAGTGGCGGAAGGTATTAGGGAATACACAGGAGGTAGTGCGTTGTCTAAACGGCGAAGAGATTAAAAAAGACCTAGAGAGGTGGTGTCATCTCAAGATTCGGATCCAGAGGATTCGGATGGGGCCAGGGAAGAGATGCTCGATGTGACTTTCTCTTTTGACTTTGCGCTAGTGACTCCCTTAATTTCCGCAATCAAGCTCGCATTGGGCTGGGAGGAGGATCCCGTCCCCATTGATAAGCAAAGGAGATTTTTTCCAAATATAAAAAAGGAAGTGCCATCCTTTCCACTTTTCTTTGAGATCAAAGAGATTATTGAGGAGGAGTGGGCAAGGCCGGACAGAAGGGGCAAGTTGCCCAATCGCATGTCAAAATTATATCCATGTCGCCCCTCGGATTCCGAATTGTTGGATACTTCTCCTACAGTGGATGCAGCCTTACAGAGGCTGGCTAGACATGTGCTCTTGCCTCCAGCCATCTGTCCAGGATACCATGGACAGACGGCTGGAGGTAGATTTGAAGAAAATCTACGCCACAGCAGGGGCATCATGCAGGCCCGCAGTGGCTTTGTCCTCAGTCAGTAAGGCTATGAGGGTATGAATCACAGGTGTAAAGGAAGCGTTGCTTTCCGGGGTGGCGAGAGAGAGCATCGTTGAGTCCTTGGGTGATTTGAAGTTGGCTTCGGATGGCATTTTCCGTGACAGGTCGCAGAGCTCTGTGGCTGAAGCACTGGTCGGCTGATGGCGCTTCGAAGCAGGGCCTGTGCTCCATTCCATTTGCAGGCAAGGTGGTGTTTGGAGCCCCCCTGGATGAGGCAATAAAGAGAGTGACGGGGGGTAAGTCTGGCCTACTACCTCAGGACAGGAAGAGACGACAGCAGCCCTTTCGGCAGAACAGACGGTTTAGAGAACCGTTCCAGGAGGCCAGGGCTTATAGGCCCGGAAGAGAATTCTTCCGAGGTGCATGGCGTGGAGGGCGTTCAGCCTACTCTAGAGGTGCAAGGGCAATGCCCACTCAGGCAGCCAAGAAGACGGAGAAGCTGTTCTGAAATACGGCCCGCCCTGTCGCCCGTAGTGGGGGCTCGTTTGGCTTCTTTCGGGCGGATGCCATTCAAGACCAATGGGTCCTGAGGGTGGTGAAACACGGTTATCGAATCGAGTTTGCCTCCGTACCTCCAGATCATTTTATTCGGACTCACGTCCCAGCCTCTCCAGAGAAGCGAGCCTGTCTGCGGTCATATGTGCAAGAATTACTCCAATTACAGGCCATTGTACCCGTGCCGCAACAGCAAAGAGGCCAGGGGATATATTCCCCGTTGTTTCTAGTGCGAAAAGTTTCGGGCGGATTCCCACCGGTCCTCGACCTAAAGAGAGTGAATCGGTATGTGCAAGTGGAAAGTTGTCGCATGGAGTCAGTGGAGACCATCAAGGAGCTGGTAAGGCCACGGGATTGGATGCTCACGGTGGACTTGAAGGATGCCTACTTTCATGTCCCACTTGCAAACGTTCACCAGAGGTTCCTGAGGTTCACTGTGGATCACAAGCATTATCAGTTCTGATGTCTCCCTTTCCTCGTAGGCCTGTCTTCAGCCCCGAGGACATTTTCAAAGGTGTTTGTGTCCGTGATTGCTCTTTTGCGCTTACAAGGCGTGAGAATCTCCCATTATTTAGACGATGTCCTGCATCTGGCCCAATCCCGACGAGAAATTTTGCAACACCGACATCTAGTTCTGGAAACGTTTCGGAGATATGGCTGGTTGGTAAACTGGCAGAAGAGCCAGTTAGTCCCAGCTCAAACCCTGCAGTATCTGGGAATGATATTCGATTCGGAAAAATGATGGATTTATCTTCCAATGGAGAAGGTGGCTCGAGTCAGCCGGCTAGCCGGACTGCTCATGGCATCTTGTACGTGTACAGCACAGCACTGCCTCTCATTCCTGGGCATCCTTTCATCTTCCATCCCGGCGGTTCCATGGGCTCATTGGCACATGCGCCATATACAATACTCCTTTCTTCAGCAGTGGGACAGGCAGTCGCTGTCCTCCCAGATCTTCCTCCCAGAGGTGGTCAGGAACAGTCTGCAATGATGGCGTAATCCACAGAATTTGTTGAGAGGGAAAACCCTTCAGCCTGGAGATTGGATCACGGTCACAACAGACGCCAGCCTGACAGGTTGGGGGGCCCATTGCTTGGGTCGCCAAGTTCAAGCGAAATGGGGATCTCGGAGTCCGGGGCACTCGAATGCGTTCGAGTTGCAAGCAGCCTTCCAGGCTCTCAAAGCCTTTCACCACCTTGTCCAGGGTCGACGCGTCAAGTTGCGTATGGACAACAGGACTGCGGTGTCGTATTTAACGCGGCAAGGCGGGACTAAGAGCTCGTTGTTGCTGAAGATCGCTTCACATCTCTTTCCATGGGCAGAACTGCATCTTCTGGATTTGACGGCGTCTTATCTGCCGGGAACGGAGAATCAGGAAGCGGACGGGTTGAGCCGACAGTCCCCACGAATGGTCCTTGAACCCGAAATATCTGCAACCATTCTTCCAGCGGTGGGGGGACGCCGCGGATAGATCTCATGGCATCCAGGAGCAACTCTCAACTTCCACGGTTTTACTCCCGTCTATTTTGGCCGGGACCGGCACGGCTCTGTGACAGGAGATCAAAGGGAGTTCAGTACACGAACTCCCTTTGATCTCCTCCCAGTCCCCGAATGCAGGAAGTGATGTATACTACATCACTTCCTGCATTGTGTCACTCTCCAGCTAGAGAAGCTGATGAAGCCGATCTCTGCTTCATCAGCTTCTCTGGAGGTCCCTAGGTGACATTAGGGGTCTTGGATACCCCTGATGTCTCCATAAAGGAGGACCTGTCATGTAAATTGGCTATCCCATAGGGGGCTTCTTAGCCCCCCATGTAATAGCAATAAAGTTGTATGTAAAAAAAAAAAAAAAATACAAAAATGAAATTCATAAAAAATATAAAGAAGCATAACATTTATTTTTTTAAACATTTTTTTTAAGTCCGCGCCCCCCTAATACACACGCATATATGCGTCAGGTGCGCCTACGTGCCGCACATGTTGCATATCGCCGCAAACGGAGTGAGAGCAATAATTTTAGAGCCATTAAGGCCGGGTTCACACCTGGGCGTTTTACAGCGCTGATCGACGCGCTGTAAAACGCCCTGCAAGTGAAATCCCATTATTTCCTATGGGCATGGTTCTCACTTGGGCGTATTTCAGCGTGTCGCAACGTGCTGAAAAACGCCCTATGCCCAAAGAAGTACAGGAGCTTCTTTGGGACGTATTTCCGTGCGTATCCATTAGGATACAGCCGGATAGTCCTCGTAAACGCGCGTTTTGTGGGCTGCAAATCGCGGTTAAAACATGCACCGCAAAACGCAGGACGCTAACTTGTATCCTCCCGTTACCCTAAGGAAAACTATGGGGAAAAGCCCTAACCCCATAGTTCTCCTTTAATCACTGATAACACTAAACTAATGAGCAGTAAAAGCGTTTTATTCGTCGCCTGTGGGCGTTTTTTGCGATTTTTGCGGGCGCACGCAATTTTAAGGCTTGACATGTTTGGTGTCTATTTACCCGACGTGACCCTGACTTTTATGTTTTACTAAAAATATGGGTAAGAATAAATGTTTTATAACATAACGTAGGGAAACTTTTTTGTTTTTTTTTACATTTATGGTACTTTTTTAAATTATATAGTAAAAACAATACCCCCCGTGGTGATTATATACCTCCAAAAGAAAGCTCTATCTGTCCCCAAACTTTTTTAACATAAACTGCAACGCTATAGTCTGGTCATGCTGACTGGTGAAATGTTTGACTGACTGGTGAGACACTATCAAATTTTTCAAGCCCTGTGTATGTTTATATACATATATATATATATATATATTTCCTGATACCGTACATGGCAGCATAAAATGGGTATGGCTCCGCCCCCAGCCCAATCACAGGACCAGTTATACTATAAATTAAAGCCCGCCTCCCAAGGCCACCATTCTTTTTTCTGTCCTCACTGCTCAAGCCGGTTATACTAGGAATAGGTTGGAGTTTTTGCCCTCACCTTGCTGGTTTCTTCTGGCCTGCCGCACAGGTTCAGCCTCTCCTGTTGCGAAGTTCCCTTTGTTCAGGTGGCTAAATGCAGTCTTATAAGGGAAGCCTCCCCCATAGCCTTGGAGTTGGGGTGCAGGAAATGGTCTCTTGGGGTCTCTTCATGTTTGGAAGCTTCGTCCATCATGGCGGCGGGTGGAACACTTGCTTAGCCTCCTGGCCTTGGGACTCCAGAGAAGAAATGTGACTCAGCTGCATCATCACAAACTATGGTTGTACTGGGATGATCACATGCATGGACAAGCTGACAAGTAGGATCCACTCCATTTTCTATCAATGAGTTGGTTTTAGAAATACATGTGCTACTGTTTCCTGTGGCCTGACAGTGCTGCTTTGCACTGGCTGAATATTTCTGAATATCTGTTATGTCTGTAGAGCCATTCAGTTTTCCATGTATGCTTAAACCTTACAGGTGAATTACAGGGAAGTACGTGATTCTGTGGAGCTGCTATGCCTTAGCTGAATCTTGCAGATTTGTTTTTTTAAACCAGCAACAAACTGTACTTTTTACTGTACAACCACCAGGAAAAGCAAATGTCACTTGCAACCCCCCCAAGAACATTTGCCACTAAACTGCAGTCATTCCCTTCCATCGGAGTTTCATCTTTGGGGTGATACTACCAAAAATCTTGCAGGCACAGGGAGATGCTGGACCTTTTCCATTATTTCTTATTGAAACACTGAGACTGATCAGGTAGTAATACACAAGGCAGACCCTTCCACTTAGCCGTCAGTTTGAGAAAGGTTGGGCCTACATCACCACAGCACATAAACGAATGAATCTGCAATAACATTTGCTAAAGCCCTTGCAATGACTTTGCTCCTTTTAAAAAGGGGATTATTTCCCAAAATCCCAACTCGTAAATGGCTTGCTGATTCCGGCTGCAAGGTATTATAGAAATCTACATGTGACCGCAGACATTAGGGCCCGTTCACACCAGAACATTGTGCCAAACGCACGGTACCCTGGATTTAGTGCATGCTATCGCACAGTGGACCAAGTTTGCAGCAGTACTGTGTGCTAGGTTCATTGCATTGCCATTCATCTGAATGGCACCCCAATGCACCTCCAGGCAGCTGTGCACTGGCACCACAATGTATTGGGGCGCTGTGCTGCAACACATGGCCACTGGGAGGTGCATTTGGGTGCCAATAAAATGGAAATGGTGTAAATGTTCACTCTGCAAGTGAATTTTACTTAAAAGGGAACTATGAGGTGAGTGATTTACACTCTTCCAGATAGTTGGAGCCGACGTGTGACATTGAAACTGTCAGACGTCGACTCTATAGATGGGGAGGTGAGAAAACACATACCGTCGCTCGCTCACTTCCCGATCATCTCCCTGCATGGAGCAGTGACTGTCAGTCACCGCTTCCAGCAGGGATTTCCCCTTCCCCACTCCAATCCTCCAGCGCTGACTGGAGGAACGGACGAGAGAAGGGGTGGGCATAGCTGGTGATGCCTCTAGATAGGCAGAGCCCGCTGCCAATCAGCCACCGGGGTGGATCTCGACAGCAGTGTCAGGATCCGTCCCGGCTGCGGCGCTCTCGGCATATAGTATATAGTGGGAAATAGCCCGCTATATACTGAGCTTTGGGCCACGGGAAGATGTTAGTATATGTCCTCCTGTGATCCAAACAGAACTATGGGATAAAAAGGTTACCCCACAGTTCTCTTAACTTTAGTCAATGAGGTGATGCTATGCTGAAGTCCATCATGCAATCATGTGCAAGCAAAAATCCTGTTTTTCCTTTTATTTTCCTTGGATGTGCTTGAGAATTTTCACCACATTCACAAAGTAAAGCAGAAATTCTATTTCAATGTGAAATTTCACTTTGCATGCTCTACTCTTAGTAAATCAGCCTCAATGTGTTCAACGTTTCCTCCAAGGGACCATTTGCACCGGTTTCAAGAGTAAACTTTGCTGAAGCCTAAAAGAAATGTGTAGATGAATGGAGGATCCTTTCGCAGCCAATCTTTTTCCACCAACAACAGTTATTTCTCAATAACCACTAAAACGAGAAAGTTGTAAGTCTTTGAGGGCAGAGTGATAAAACGCTGGAATTCCAGCTGACAGCCACAGACAGACAAGTACATAAACCTTCTGAAACCATGTGAAATCGCATATTAAAATGCCATCAATAACATCACACAAAGAGCCGTAATCTAATTTGTACTATTAATTTTACGCAGGAAAGC
The DNA here is from genome assembly GCF_000935625.1 of Nanorana parkeri. NCBI lineage: Eukaryota > Metazoa > Chordata > Amphibia > Anura > Dicroglossidae > Nanorana > Nanorana parkeri. The sequence goes on from NW_017306324.1 coordinate 92,902, forward strand.
TTGATTAAATTATCCTCACATTTCATGAGAATGGAAGGCTAATACAAGAGTTCAACTGATTAAAAGTAAAGAGCGTGAAACCCAACAGGAATACTAAAACAAGAAGCCTCCGGCACCGCAATTCTCACATAGCAAAGTCCACTCAATTTAACTTGAACGTGGCCCTTACATCAGATGTAATGTTTTCATGTTATGTGCAACACATCCAGATATTTATTATCTTTTACAGAGATCACAGCAGAGAGCAGAGCTGTGGAAGGGAACCAGTAGGCCCCACCCACTACAGGAGATGGCGGAGACCAGACCAGTCACCCTGCACAAGGAGAGAGAGCAGCAGAGAGCGGTCTTTATTACAGGAGGGGGCGGAGGCAAGACCAGTCACCCTGCACAAGGAAAGAGAGCAGTAGTGAGCGGTCTTTATTACAGGAGGGGGCGGAGACAAGACCAGTCACCCTGCACAAGGAGAGAGAGCAGCAGTGACCGGTCTTTATTATAAGAAGCTCCAAATATCACACTAGTTTTTATTGCTCTGTGGGGAGATGTACTCACTCTTGTGAGTACTCTATAAACAATTTGCAGAGACATTTTGCCCTGTGATTGTTCATTTGATGTAAATATTTGCAAAACCAAAATGTTTTTTTTTTAAATCTTATTTATAAACTATATATTTTCTTTTCAGGTTTAATGTAATGTAACACCCCATTATGGCCACTAGATGGAGCTGAGAAGCATAGGAAATACTTTTTTCCTATCCGCATAGCTCCATCTAGTGGCCATACTGCGGTATTACATTACAATCAACTGTAAAGAAAATGTACTAAGAACGTTCCTCTTTCCCCCTATTTTCATAGAACGAATGCTCAAAGATTTGCAAGGAAAAAGGCTCTGCGAATTGTTTATAAATACAACCAAATCAGTAAAACAGAATATGATGATCCAAATAGAATGCAGACATGCAGTGGTTTACTTATTATCGCTAGGGATGCACTGATACTAGTATCGGTGCCGATACCAAATGTTTCGTTGCCTAGCCTGATACCCGAGCTTGGTGACGAGGGAGCATGGAGCCGGCTTCCCAGCCAATCAGGAAGCCGGGCACCGTGTAATGATTCGCCACCTAGCTTCCTGATTGGTCGGTAAGCTGGCCAAACAGGAAGCCGGGCGGCGAGTCATTACCCGCCCCCCTGCTTCTTGATTGGCCAGAAAGCCGACTCCATGCTTCCTCCTCACCTGGTGACGAGGGAGCATTGAGACGGCTTCTCTGCTAATCAGTAAGCCAGGTGGCGAGTCATTACACACCGTCTGGCTTCCTTAATGGAACTATTCGGGATCGGCGAGTACCGGGCAAAAAATATCTGTACTAGATACCAAAAAAACGGTATCGGTGCATCCCTAATTATAGCTAATGCAAACAAAAAGGTTTGGACTACAGACGCACTAGCCAATCAGTACACTTCGGCAAAGCACCCGCCCCCTTCAGCTGACTGGACAATGAACGAACAGCAGAACGCTAACAAGCTCATCCCTGTGGCTTCCTCTACTGTAAGCAGGTTCACAGAGTTAGACCTACCCGACCCAGTCCCAGTCTTAGCTCTGCTGAACAATTACAGGAAGCTAAAATAATGACAGGTTCAGGTACATATACCTGCTGCATTTACCACGACCGTTAGTATTTAATTTGGATGATATCTGAATTGAAGGCAGATGTTCTGATATCTCCGCCTGCAGTTCCGGCTGATGCGAACACCTGTAAACACTCACTGCCCCTTAGAGTGAAAGTCCAGCGTCCTCTCTAGTCAGCGAGGAGACAAATTAAAACCTACCAACACATACCCACCAGGGAAGGAAGTAAACATCCACCGTCTACACAGCGCAGCAACCTTAATGAGCCTCCGGGGAACGGCCCCTGCTGAGCGCGACTCCCGGATTTTATTAATGTATGGCAGAAGCCTTCGGGGGCCCGACCCACGCTTCATTGCTACCACAACACTGTGAATTATGGATGCAACAAGGCCTTGTAAATGAAAAGTAAACAGCTGCCATCCGGCGCTCTGATTTGCGGCTCCTGTTTTCGCATTCTCTCATAATTAGAAACATTTCAACAAAAAGTTATTTTAGGATGACTTATCTCTGCGCAGCGCACGTTGCATTGCAAGTTAATGAGGAGCCTGCCGGCTAAATAATCGCCGTGTGACAGAATTGGGTGACGAGGAAGGAAGGAGGGGAAGACCGCGGACCAAACTCCTTGTCGGTGGAGTCGTTACGGGCTTGGCGTTCCACTTCTAGAAGTGTCCGAAACAAGTAGCGACCTGACTATGAACAACAATGTATCTTATTTGTGTATTACTCGTCCGTGAACAAGCCCTTCATTAGTGCTGACACTGTCCTTCCTTCTGGAGGGTGGCTACTTTTGTTCCCCAAGGTCCCTGTGTGTTGTAAAGTAGTCACCGCTCCAAACTCAGTTCTGTGATGGACTACAAACTCAATACAAATCAGTAAACTAAATATGAGATTGTAGTCCATCACAGGAGTATGCTTGGAGCGGTGACTACATTACAACCTACACAGGGACCATGGGGAACAAAAGTAGCCACCCTCCAAGTTCGGACAGTGTCAGCACCAATTCAGAGATGATTGGAGGATCTACAGCCGAGTGATACACAAATAAGATACATTGTTGTTAATAGTTTAGGTACTTGAATGTATTTTTAAGATTTAACTCCTGAGTTTAAAGTCACTTATAAAGCTTTTTTTTCCCCATAGAAGGTATAATCCCGGCTTGCTCGTCCTTCAAAATCAAAGTGACCTTGAGGTTGGTCATCATATGTCACGGCATCTAATAAACACTGCACATGGGACCCCGAGTCCCGCTCACTTCATACTTTTATGTCACTTTCTTCCTGTACTGATTTCTCGCTATAATTTCATGTACACGTCCTGCCTCCATTTTCCAACTGACATTTCTTCTGTGTAAGCAGATTTTGCCTTAATTCTTGGAATGTGGCGATTAGGCGGCTAATGTGCGGCTTATAAAGCATGGAAATGACTTGCTGTTGCGTTAAATGAGACATTTTACATGAGACGACGAGAAATTTGATGGAGTGATTGCAGATCGTTGACGTCGGTTAAATGAAAGTTGGATACAAATGGTGCTTTGTTGCAATTATGTATAAAATGGCTCCGGACAAATTAGATTTTAAACCCATCTCAGAGGAAACGATTATAGGTTCGGAGGGGTAATGAATAGGGATGCACCGATATATCGGCCGCCGAAACATATCGGCCGAAAATGGCACTTTTGGCTAAATGCCGAAAGTGCCATTTCATGCCGATACATCGGCGCATCCGTGGTTACTCTCCTCCCCGCTGCTCTGTGTCCCAGCAGGGAGGAGAGAATGCGACAGCCGGCTGAGCGCTGCGTGAGGAGAGCGCTGTGAGCGGCCGGTGTCTCTCCTCCTACACCGCTCGGCCGCCTATCACAGTGCGGCAGAGCGGTGTGGGGGCGGAGACAGCGCTGTCACAGGAGGCTGAGCTCTCCTCTTGCACCGCTCGCTCAGCCTCCTGTGATAGCGTGTCAGAGAGGAGAGCAGGCTACATCCACTCAGTGAGGACATGGTATGTGGACTATATTCTCAATTATGAATGAATGGGAAGTGATCTATATCCCTTCCTGTTCATTCATGATTGTGGTTATAGTAAACATACTATATTCTCAAGTTATCAATGAACAGGAACACTCAGAGGATTCCTGTTCATTGATAACAGGGGACACAGAAAAAGAGATGGAGGACTCTGGGTCCTCCATCTCTTTTTCTATTTTAAAAAGGCAAATATCAGGGTTCTGTTTAGACCCCTAATATTTCCCCAAAGCCCCTAAAAGTAAAAAATGAAAATAATAAAAAATGAAATTTTAAAAAAAATTGAAAACGTTTATAAAAAATAAAATATTTTAAAAATGTGAAAAAATTTAAATAAAAAACATTTTTCGGTATCGGTTTGACAATTTCTTTATTTTGGTTTCGTTCCGGTTTTTGAATTTCTATTTCGGTGCACCTCTAGTAATGAATGCATGTTTATAGATCACAGGTGGTATAATGGGTGATCGGTGTACACTTCATTGGTGCTGGAAAATCCACACGTCCCAGATTTTTTACACTGATATTCCCGAGTCCTACAATGTTCCGATGCAGAAAAAGGAAGTCTATAGAACAAGCTACAAAACCATTAAAAGAAATGATCAGTCTTTTAAAAAAGTATGTCTGGGGGGAAATAAAGCTGAACTCTGGGATAAGTAAATATTGTCCTCATACAAGTCATGTGTATTCTTCCTGGAATCTTGGTGAGCTTTGTGTAATTCTTCCTGATCTGTGCAAAACTTGAAGCTTCCTAATAACGACCGCTCACTGCTGCTCTCTCTCCCTGTGAAGGGTGACTGGTTTTGTCCCCGCCCCCTCCTGTAATAACGACCGCTCACTGCTGCTCTCTATCCCTGTGAAGGGTGACTGGTCTTGTCTCCGCCCCCTCCTGTAATAACGACTGCTCACTGCTCCTCTCTCTCCCTGTGAAGGGTGACTGGTCTTGTCTCCGCCCCCTCCTATAATAAAGATCGGTCACTGCTTTTCTCTCTCTCTGTGAAGGGTGACTGGTCTTGTCTTCGCCCCCTCCTGTAATAACGACCGCACACTGCTCCTCTCTCTCTCTGTGAAGGGTGACTGGTCTCGTCTCCGCCCCCTCCTGTAATAAAGACCGCTCACTTCTGCTCTCTCCTTGAGGCTGATCACTTAGCAAAGTTAACATTCAAGTAAGCTTACTAAATAAAGTGAAGGAGCGTTCATTTGGAATATCCAATCATGTACAGGGGAAATTTAAAAACAATGATTTTTGTTTGCGCACAATTGATTGGATGATTGAAGCAAACGCGGTGTAACCTTATTCACTAATCTACATGAATATTCACTTTGCAAAGAACACATGCCTTGAGAATAGACGGCGAGAATTTTGGCCAATTCCTGCTGAATCAGCATCCAGTCAGATGCGGTCACTGTTCGTGCGCAGCTGCCTGAATACAATAGCCGACAGTGGGGATTCCTCCATCCAAAGAAAGCCTTGTGTGTCCTAAACACCATACAGATCACTTTGTTATATTAAATGGTATCCGTGGTCAAAAACTAAAATAAATCTGTATTTCTACATTGAATTTCCATAAGTTCTATCCCGTTCCTAACAACCAGATCCATCTAGAAGTTTGAAGATGCCCATAGGATGTATTTCCTCAATGCACTGACACCACGTCACTCAGCCCTGTGAATATTCACTTGCTGGTGTCACCACTCCCAAAGAGCCTGCCTGAACAATGTAACGTCATCATTGCTTGCTGGAAGCAACGCATGATGGGATATGTAGTCTTGAGAAATGGAGATTGCATTACATCAAGCAGCAGGGAAAGAGACGCAAAGAACACTGGGAGTCCGGGAAGTTGTTAGAAGTGATGGGCAGACAGAAGGCAGCGCTCACTACATAAAAGGGATTATCCAGTAAGCTTTGATTGTATTATCAGAAACATCTCTACAATGTATTCCTATTACAATGCTGATGTCATAACAGGAGTGTACATTGTATGCTGGGACTTTACATCTCCTCTAAATAATGACAAGTAATTGCCAAGTCAATAGGCCCATAGAAGAAATGTAGGAGTTGCTCTGGTCCTGTGGTGGGCAACCCTGGCCCTCTAGCTGTGCTTTAACTACAAATCCCATCATGCTCTGCCGCTAGGAATCATCCCCTGTAACTGTCAGTCTTGCAAATCCTCATGGGACTTGTAGTTCCACAACAGCTGGAGTGCCGGAGTTGCCCGGCCCTGCTCAGGTTCACATACGCTGTACACTGGCTGAGAGCTGAACTGGTTAAAGCTGAACCGACAATAACAGATCTGTGATGAGTGGACGGTCGTATCATCTTTTTTTCTCTTTCACGCTTCACAATTGATATCGTCTCTGCAAACGTTCACAAGAGATCTTTGATTGCGGAGGACAATGATGATGATGAACCACCTGAGCCTCGCGCCTTCCTCTATACAGCGTGTGACCGTGTCGGCTGCGCGGTCACAGAGCCGGCTCTCCTTATAACAAATCCTTCTTGTATGAGTGGCTCTATTCACAGATACTCCAACAATAAAGCTCACATACCGAGCCAAGCACTTCAAAAAAAGGGCGCACAAAGGGCGCGTTTATTGCAGCACAATGGAGAAGGGCTCACTGTGTCTGCAAAGCACAACTGTTTGTATTAAAGAGGAGCTCCGCTGAGCACTATCTGCAATTAAATTGGTGCACATAAAAAAAAATAACAGTCAAGCACACATGCAGGAAAAATAAAAGAATTAAGACCTGGGTGTCCGCTCATCCTCTTCTGGATGCTATAGAAGGGCAGACATGGACCCGGGGGACATTCAGCTACCGTAATTCAGTATGCAAATTAAAGTCTAATTTCACAACTATTCTCCAGATTTTTAAATATGAAAGTTCCAGTAAAATAATACCTGATGATCCTGCCATTAAGATTCCTGTTAAGCTACTTCCTGTTAGAGCAGGGGTAGCCAAACACCAGGCCTCCAGCTGTGGTGAAACTACAAATCCCATGATGCATTTCTCTCCCCGGGAGGTATGTCTGAGAATCTTGCAATGAATCATGGGATTTGTAGTTCCACCACAGCTGGGGGGACGGAGTTTGGTTACCCGTGTTAGACGGTGACAACCAGGGTCATCCTCAGAATGAGGCAGCCTGATGCTATTGCCTCAGGCAGCGTCTCTTAGGCTCAAGTGGGGAGGGGGGGCCTGCAATGTTTAGAGCCATGTGCAACCTGGCACACGCTGGCTGGCGTCCCGCCCAGCTCTTGGCAACCAGTGGCATCCCTGGTTGCCAAGAGCTGGACGGGATGCCAGCCAGAGCGGTGGCGTTACACCTGGGCCGAGTTGTCACTCTCCACCAGCATTCATCCACCTGTCCCAGAGTGCATGTACCACGAGAGCACCACCACCCCAACCATTCCCCCCTCTCCAGCCTTAACAACAACCCTGGTGACAATGCTCTGTCCTCGTCTCCTAACTGTACTTCTGTGTTGTCACTCTGTCATATGCATCCCAACAAGGACTACGAGTCGCCATTTCAACACACATGACACAGGCATGGCCCGCTGTTTTCACCATCAGGGGACTTTCTGTTATAGCGTGACAATGCTTTGTCCCTGTCCCCCAAATGTGCTCCTGCATTGTCACCCTCAGTAATAGAAGTCACCAGCACTCGATATTATGTGCAAGAAGTATAAGCACTTTTATTGACCTGTCAAATGCGTCATTAAGCCAACGTTTCGGGGTCACGCAGGGTCCTTTCTATGTCATCCTGCATGACCCCGAAACGTTGGCTTAATGAGGCATGTGACAGTTCAATAAAAGGTGCTTATACTTCTTACACATAATATCGAGTGCTGGTAACTTCTATTACTGACTGTATCTTACACGGCGCCATCCGTGTTGTCACTTCGAGCACCAAACGTCTGTATTTGAAGGTCTACATGCTGTATGGAGTGCAGGGGATTCCTTGATACTTGTTGCATTGTTACCCTACCACAAGGCCTTCTGATGGGAGACAAGTGGTAATGCTGATACGCTTGTACAGTCATGGTTTAGCATCAGAAAACCCACCCTGAGAAATGCCATGCAGCCATCGCTGGAGTGCATGTAGGCAAGAAGTGGCTGCTAAGAGCCTGCAGGACATCGCCAGCACAAATATTTAACAAAAGGGTGACAAAAAGGTGAAGCAAGTATTGTATTAAAAAGATTGCAATTGTTGATGATACGCACTGCTTCATCTACTACCGTGTTTCCCCCAAAAATAAGACCTAGTACTATTTTTGGGAATTGCTAAAATATAAGACCCACCCCGAAAATAAGACCTAGTTGTGACCATTCCCAGGGCCTGTGGTGGCATAAGGGGGAACTTGAAGAGCCAAGCGGTGACAACGAAGCCAACGCTAGCGGAAGCGAGGCAGCAGCGGAGGGAGCAGAGCCGCATAAGTGATACCAAATGCACTCCGCCTGTGAGGAATCCATAGTGAAAGTGCGTTTTGCTCATTCTGGTTACCAAATTGCTCTTGGAAAGGTACGGCACCCACTGATTGCCCTGATCACCCCATTCTCAATTTTGCCATTTTGGATTATTTAATTTAGATTTGCATTGACTTTGGATTGTTGTACATTTAAAAAAAAAAAAAAATAAGACCTGCCAGAAAATAAGACCTAGTGTGTTTTTTTAAGCCAAAAAAGATAGGACCGTATCTTATTTCCGGGGAAACGCGGTATACATCATTCAGTGGGTTGCATTAGCTTTAGAACAATATACAACGGTTAAAAGGAGGAGAACTATGGGGTCAGGGCTTTACCCCATAGTTCTAAGGGTAACGGGAGGACACAAACTAGTGTTCTCCCGTCACCCAAAGTTCAGTATGCAACGAGCTACAGCTCGGGGTATACTGAGACGCCGCAGGCGGGACGGATCCGGATATCAATGTCGAGATCCACCCAGCTGCGTGATTGATAGCTGGCTCTGCCTATCTAGAGGCAGAGCCAGCTGTACCCGCCCCCTCGCCCGTCTGTTCCGCCAGTCAGTGCTGGAGGATCGGGGAGGGGGGGAATCCCTGCAGGGAGCCGTGAGTGACAGTCACCTCTCTCTGCAGGGATAGATCGAGAAATGAGCGAGCAACGGTATGTGTTCCCTCACTTCCCGATCTATTGAGCCGACATGTGACAGTTTCATTGTCACAAGTCGGCTCGAACTTTGAGGCCGAGTGATTTTCACTCGCCTCATAGTTCTCCTTTAAAACAAAGTCATTGCTACATGAACTATTACTGGGAATTGACACAAACAATCCACTTTTCTGATCTCCGGGAAGAACATTATAAAAGGACATAATTACACAGCGTCTCCTACTGAAGTTCCCTTCACTTCCCTGATCACAGGAAACAAGAATCACTTCTACACTCCGATAAATAGAACTGGTATCGGGGCGGAGCGGGAAACGTTAAAGAGTAATAACAAAACAAGAAGTGGGAACTGAAATAATCCTTTAACACACAACAAGATACAATGTGAACTACCAGTAATAAACAAAAGAAGAAACATGTATTATAAACAGATATAATAAAACACTTCCAATGGTATATTTACCAAAGCGAAAGGAAGCAGATAAGAGGAGTTCGGTGTCTTGGTTAATATACCCTCTGGTCCGGAAAATGGTGAGAACCTGCCCACAGTTCCAGTGCATTTCAAAATGAGACATGCAGTATTTTTCTGACCTGGTCTGGAACGGACTGTGCTGGTGTGAACAGAGGCCAGAAATAGCATAGGAATACATTAGGATGCATTTTGGGTCTGGAAACAATCTGGTCTGGTGATGATCTGGTGTGAATGGGTCCTAAACCCTTGGTTCCCAACTTGTGGGTCGTGACCCAAAAGAGGGTCGCGACCCGGTGTTCAGTGGGTCGCATTTTACCACGATGCACGTCAATAAATAGACGTATTTTGCAAATTTGGAGTGCCGGTGTCTCTGCTTTAGCTCCCGTGTTCAGTGGGTCGCCACATGCCTTACCATTTTTGTAGGCGAGAGGCCTCTCAGCCTTCCCCTAGCGCAGCGCTGTCAGTTCTTGCGACAACCAGCCATTCATATGCTACTCAACGCCGAGTGTCAGCTTGAGGTGGGATGGGATGGGGCTATGGCTGCGAGGGAGCTCCATCCATACGTGTATTGATTATAACTCCCTCCCATGTCCTGTAGAGGTGCCTGGACCGGAGTGACGTCACATTCTGTCTCCCGGGACCTCTACAAGGCGCGCAAGGGAGCTGTACAAGCATTGCACATATGGATGGAGCTCCATCACAGCACAGCAGCCCACACCTCAGGCTGAGAATCCAATCCAATTCTCTTAAGGTAGGGAGAATGGGTGCGTCTTAAAAAAAATGTTTGGAGTGTATAGGAGTGTGAGATTGTGTCTGTGGCTGTGTGTGTCTGTCAGTGTTTTTGAGGGCATGTTCACACAAGTACAGTGCATTCATTGAACGGTCCTGGATCACACCTACTGAGCATTCTGGTGTGGGAGGTGCGTTGCGTTGTCATTCATTGGAATGGCACCCCAGACGCACCTCCCGCCCACAGTTCAATCTCACGCACGGTAGCGTGCGGTACCGCAATGCCGTGCGTTCCATTGCCGTGTGACTTGTGTAGCAACTTAATGACCGAGGACAAATGTGGGTCCAGAGGTTACACAGCTTGAGAACCACTGCGTTAAAGTACTACATCCAGGGACAGCCAGGCAGTTGGCATTTTTGGAAGCAATGGCCGTCTCCGTATCTCTCACAGTACAGGATTCTTTGTAAATCAGCATTTGCTGCTCATCCGAAGGAACGTAGAGCAGAGGCTTCTGCCGTCAATGGAATTTCCTCAGCTGTTGTATCTACATGAATAAGCAGGTGTGTCCTGACCTTCAGGACCACTATGAGCCATCGGTCTCTGCTCTGGTTACTTAAAAGGAAGGTTCCTTCCTTGAGTTGCAGACATGACAGAGGGCAAGAAGAGTGAGGAAAGGATCCGTGGCTGGAGATGAACACATCCGCACTGCAAGGGTTAACTGCTCATTTTGATCTAGGAAAGGAAAAACAAACAGTTATACTCACCGGATCCTCAGAGCCGGCTTACTCTTAGACCGGTCCCTGGAGTAGGGCTGCAACCAATTAATGGATGAGAATAGTTGTCAACTATTCTCATTATCGATTAGTTGGTTGGAGGAGAGGGAGAGACATCTTTTTAATGCAACTAATCAGTTATGAAAATAATAGTTAGCTGCAGCCCTACCCTGGAGCATACGCCCCCCTCCACTGCAGCGGTCTAAGGGTCCTCAATCATCACATTCTATACACAGTGTATAGGATGTGCTAAGGGACATTCCACTGCTTCAGCAGAGCAGGAGACAGGCTGCGGGGAGCGCTGTCACAGCCGGCTCAGAGGATCAGGCGAGTATAACTTTATTTTCCTTCCTAAACCAAAATGAGCAGTTAACCCTTACAGTGCGGGGGTAGACCCACTGCAAGGGTTACTACAAATCTTTCCCGGAGCTCTTCTTTAAACGCAGTACAATGTGCTACGACGGGTTACAAAATGTCACATGACACAACATCACATGGTAAGGAAAGAACAATGATGTAATTTGGCTTCTGCTGAGTAGTGTGTGGCCTCCCTTCCCCATTTCCAAAAAAAGCACAAGTGTGCAGCCGGTTTAAGGAAACCTTCCCTTCCAGAAGTAAGCCATCGCTGCTGAACTCCCTCAGTAAATGCTACTTGCCTGGCTGTCTCTGGCCACACTGCTTTCCGAGTGACTGACCCCGAACAAGCATGAAGCAAGTGAAGTCTGAACCCCTCACATGAGTGGTGTGCCATAATAAGCCATTTCCCTCCTTTGTCTGTAGCAGTCTGGTGTAGTGACGGTCCAGGCCGGAAAATCAGGTATTTTGGGCCCATTCACACCAATCACGGTGCGTTCCAGATCGGTAGATGCTGGAACGCACAGCAATCGCACACTAAGCTCCCCCATCGCTCTGGGGAGGGGCATTGAAGTCAATGACACAGCAGCCACGCCCCCGCCAGCAGTGCGATCGGACACGTGGCAAAACATTGCTTGTGTTCCGGTCCAGTTTGAATGCAAAAAAAATGCTGCACGAGTGCACGCTCTATTTTTTGGCGTTCGCAGCGGACCGGAATGCAAACAATGTTTTGCCATGCGTCCAATCGCACTGCGGGTGGGCAAGGCTGGGGTGCCATTGACTTCAATGCACCGCCACGCCCCCTCCCACCCCAGAACGAAGGAGGGAGTTTAGTGTGCGATTGCTGTGCGTTCCAGCAGCTACCGCTCTGGAACGCACCGCAATCGGTGTGAATGGGCCCATAAATACATGTGGCGGAGGATTTCACTGAACCCTCAGAATGGAGCCGGAGACTCCCCGCTATCAGCAATTATATGATATTAGAGAGAGGGAACAGCGGGAGACACACCGACGGCGGCGTGCCTCAGGCACCGTCTCATTTTCTAAGGAAACAGTCAATTTTTAGGGATTAAAGATAAGCCGCACATGATCCATGTGAGGAGTGATAGATGTGCGTCGGGGTGAAGATGTCGCTATCATGAGAGGACTGAAAAGTATAAAAGGCCCTAAATGTTAGGGGGATGTGGCACAGTTCCGGGGTGGTCACTCTGCATGTTGATGATGAACTCCAGGAAGATATTAAAAGACAAATGAAAATATTTTTTTCCTTTTTTTTTTTAAAGCAAACACTGCGAGTCCCTGGAATGGACCCGCTACCCGTGTCCTGCAATCCACTGTACAGCAGAGCCCAGACTGGGAGAGTGAGACGTACAAGGAGCCAAACATATGTAATGCAAAGCTCATGCACTAACAAAGGGCCGTGCTGATAGGAGGAGAGAGTAGACTGACAGAGAGGTGAGCTCATCAGCCCGCTGCTTATCCTTTCAAATGTCGTATTCCTCTTGTCACGCCTCCTGAACAACAAACAACGTCAGAAGCGCCTTACCTGGGCTAAAGAAAAACAGACCTGGTCTGTTGCTCAGTGGTCCAAAGTCCTCTTTTGTGATGAGAGCAAATTTTGCATCTCATTTGGAAACCAAGGACCCAGAGTATGGAGGAAGAATGGAGAGGCACGCACTGCAAGGACCCGGAGTATGGAGGAAGAATGGAGAGGCAGGCACTGCAAGGACCCGGAGTATATTGTCACCATAGGACAGGAAGTGTGTAACTGGCAGTATCACCTGATAGTTATCAAGGAAAAAGCAAGAAACAGAAGGGTGCGGGTGTTGTGAGTTATGTCACCCAATAATTTTTTTGTGAAAAGGTGGGCTAACCCTTTAAATGCTGCAGGTCTGGTAACCCTGGCTGGGGTATATGTTGACATTCAGCAACACTGCAGTGACCATTCCTCTACAGTGGAAACCCATTCCATCACTGAGATTCTCCCACTGTCAACAAACCGTGACGTCACCGAACCCAGGAGCAGCTGCGCTGGCGACGTCACCGAGCCCAGGAAGAAATCAGCCGCGCCTGTGACGTCACACAGTCCAGCCGGGCCCCGCCCCTCTCACCTTGATCCTCTCCAGGTAGGAGGCCGGTACGTAGCCCGTGTCCCCGCTGCTGCAGCGGCTGGCCAGCCACCAGTGCTGGTTGCTCCTCTCCAGGATGAGAAAGTTCTCCCCGGCCGAGAAGGGCAACGAGTTGGGCTCCGGGGAGCGGAAGGCGTACAGCGCTCGGTACATGGCGACGTCCAGCAGACCGACCGGACAGGGACTATAATCTCTCTCCCTCTCTCGGCCGCTGTCTGACTGAGCGCGTTCCCGATCAGAGCCTAGCGGTCACGTGCCCGCGCGCTCACAACACCTTCCCCCCTTTCTGCGCAGAGCACTGCGGGGAACGCGCTTTCTACTGCCTCTTTTTTTTTTCTTTCTCTTTCGTTCGACTCAACTTTATTGACACGGACAGGGAGACAGAAGCCACATCTCTGACCTGTGTAGTGTAGTGTCAGAGGGTATTCCAAGGGGCTGGAAGGATTGTCCTTGGAATTGTTCCCGGAAATCTTTGGCCTTTGCAATGGTCAAGGCTGTGACAACGGTTTAGTTACTTATATTCATTATTTTTTTCATGTCTTGGATTTTTAATGGAAAGAAGAACTTCAATCTGTTTATAGTTTGCCTTCTCTGGTTCCTTCTGTCCCACGTGGTCAACATGCTAATGAAAAATAAAACCTTTCCGGCCTTCATTACAGATCTTATTTAGGACCCAGTGCTGTCATCACTGCGTCCCTGGGCTTCGCTATACCATGCAGGTAGATCATGACTGGTGGTCACGGCAGGGTGCTGTCCATATCTTCCTGAAAACATCACAGCACCCTGCCTCAGTACTCTTCTCAAGAGCCCTCAGCCATAATGCAAGCAGCTATCACTGTTTGCACTCCTCTGGTGCAAGGAACGGTCCTGGCTGCTACCCATGCTCCCTGCGGAGGAACAGGAAGTGATGTACTATGCGTCTTCTGCAATAAAAAGCTTCTTACATTTCTGTTTGAGAATGTCTGTAGCCTCATTATGGCCAGTCCCTTATCTCATGTGTGTGATCGCAGCGACACCGTGTGGCCAAGTTGAGTAATTGCACTGCTACAGTTAGGTCACGTGATTACTGTAGTGTTGATTTCTGTACACTTGTGTTTCACTGTCCTGCAATCACGTGGGGTAGATGTGATCTGCAAAGCGTCACGTCCCACACCAAAATATATATACTTTTTTTCAATTATATTAAATAACAGTATTTTTAAAGGGTATTAACAAAAAAAACAAACAAAAAAAAATCTCGCGTCCCTGGGTGGGCTTGAACCACCAACCTTTCGGTTAACAGCCGAACGCGCTAACCGATTGCGCCACAGAGACTCGTGCTAGAGAAAGCACAGAAGTCACTTTATAAATGTTTTCTATGGGGCGTCATAGACTCCTCGCTCTGACAGTGATGGCTGCATTCTGTTACTATTCATAGCATGAAGCTGCTACTTTATACATGATTGGCAGCATTTCAAGCACGGGGCATGCATAGCATGAGCTGGGAGAAATGGACTGATTAAAGCCCAATAAATTACTAACTGCATCAATATAAAAAAAAATGAATTTATTCATTAACTATATATATATATTTGCATTTAAGTCTGCAAAGTGTTGCAAGTGCGATCAGGGTGCAGTGCACAGGCTCCTGCAGACCGTTGCTCCAGCCCCAGGTCCGTACAGAGCTTTGGTTATCTAGCCAGAGGAAGTTCTTAATGGACTACAAGTGTGTCAATGTCACCGCTCTTGTACTCCATTGAGAACTATAAGTCACCTCTGCCGAGGTGGCTTATGGGACTGATTCACATTTCCTCTTTGTGGTTTAGGTATGTTGGGGGGAAGGGGCAGTTCAAGGGTGGGGGATGAGGAATGGCACCACACAGGGCGTCCCGAGTCCGGGTGTCACCCAGAGCGGTTACCGGGTGACACCCCGCCGTGACGTCATCGTGCATGCGCGACCATCTTATTGATACCTGCCGACGGCCATCTTGGTGATGGACGCCGGCAGAGAGAGGAGGGGACAGTCACCCGGTGGGATGAGGTATGCCGCCGGGTCGCCTCCTCTCTCCTGAACCTGTCGGGCTCTCGGTCCATGACCCTGTGCCGGACTTTTCAGAGGGGGGTGACACCAAAATGACTGTCAGTCATTATGGTGTCACCCGGGTGTGGGCCGCACCCCCACTTGTGACGCCACTGGCACCATGTTCTACATCACACCCTAAACATGGTGCATGGTATGAAAGGTGAACTTGGTATTAAAGCAGTAGGGGGGAAGCATGGAGGATGCAGAAGGAGAGTGATGAATGGGGGAGGAGGGAATTTGTGGTCTTCTATGGACAGGAAATGGATAAGGAACTCCGGATTAACATTTGGAATGCTTTAGAAATGCATTCTGATGATGGAGCGTTGTGTAATCAGGAGGAGGGAGTCCAGCACATTGTAGCTACAGCAGCCGAAATAGCTCAGTTGGGAGAGCGTTAGACTGAAGATCTAAAGGTCCCTGGTTCGATCCCGGGTTTCGGCAGATGCTTGACACATGTTTTTTTTTCCCAATAGTTTTTTTTTTTTCTGCCGTCATGTTAAATGTCATCTTAATTTTTGGCGTCTTAAATTTTCCTTTTTCCAAATGTCCTGAAAAGCCAAACTTTATTTTCCTGGCCATATCCATGGCAGCGCTGACCATTGGGTGTTAGCTCCAATTACCCCTAGATGACAGGAACCAAAAGGGTTAAACATGACCTAACCCTCTCCATAAAAGCCCCTCCTCCAGCCGGCTTCCCCAGTCTTTTTTGTTCCTGTCCCCCCTAGGACAGGGTTATACTTGTGTACTAAAGCAAAGGAATATGAAGTCATGGAGTTCTGGATGGCCTCAGGGGAGTTCAGCCTCTCTCCCCTGGGAGGTTCCCAAGACTCGGCCCCGAGCAAGGGTGTCCCCTTGGGAAGAAACAGCTTTCATTTTCGGTCTGAGGTATCCTCCTCATGAAAGCCATGTTTTTATATTAAGCCGGCGAAATTTTCAGTATGCGGAATGTTGCAGGGGCAAGGTAAGCCTGTGGGGGATAAACCGTAATTTTCTTTTCCTGGTTATACTCCATGGCAGCGCTGAGCTCCCGCCCTAGGGAGTTGGTGGCTTGTTACTAGACTGGGGAAGCCGGCTGGAGGAGGGGCTTTTATGGAGAGGGTTAGGTCATGTTTAACCCTTTTGGTTCCTGTCATCTAGGGGTAATTGGAGCTAACACCCAATGGTCAGCGCTGCCATGGAGTATAACCAGGAAAAGAAAATTACGGTAAGTATGGTTAAATTTTCAGTTTTATAGCTACAATAAGCTGCTTTAGGTTTTTTCTTTCCAAAATCAAGATGGATTGCAGCAGTCTGCAAACAAAGCTCACTGAATGTCCCTCCTTTGGAATCAAATCCCTCGGTCCCTCTTTCCTCCTCGGTTGTCCCTCTGTTTGATCTGAGGTATATTCAGAATTTGACGCTCATTTTGTCTAAGGGTGGATCAGGGGCGTCCCAAGGCTGGGTGTCACCCGGAGCGGAGACTGGGTGACACCAGTGGTGTATTTTGGTTTTGTGCTGCCCTAGGCAAGACTAAACCCGGACACCCCCCTCAATCTAAATTTGCCCCACCCCATCCTGTTTAGGACATTTTGTGCAACCTGTCAGTCACTGGATACAGCGCACACGGGGTCTCAGGAGAGCTGTACATGGTCTCAGGTGGGCTGTGCATAGTCCCTTTCCCTGCATACATGTGCTGCTCCTCTTACCTGCAGCTCGAAGTGTCATCAGTACCAACAGGATACATTGCAGTCCCCAGCCTGCTTCTGGGATATCCCGCCATCAGATCACATGCTATGGCCAGCCCCGAGCCACCCGCTGCTTCTCCTCCACCTCCTGTACAAAGACAGCCAGGCCGCCTCTCAATGGACCCTCCCCTCCACCGGACAGCTCTCTAATTAGGCAGCCGCTCTTAGGGCCGCCTAGTTTGCCTCATTAGGCAGTCGCCGCTGCCTGATTCTGTGCCGCCCAGCCTCAGCCCACTGGGCAAGTGCCCAGTATGCTCAAGGGCAAGTCCGACCCTGTCCACCTCATTGGTTTGGGTGGCGTTTTCTGCCACCCCCTGGAAAGTGCCGCCCTAGGCAAATGCCTAGTTTGCCTTGCAGTAGATACACCCCTGGGTGACACCACGCCGTAACGTCATCGCGCATGCGCGGTCACCTTATTGACACCTTCCCGGCGGCCATCTTGGTGATGGACGCCGTCTGAGAGAGGAGGGGATGTTCACCCTGGCGGGATGAGGTATCAATCACCAATGCCTGCCATTATATATACCATTACAGGTTCACATCCAGTTGGGTGATGGAAGATTCCAGATGAAAGCTCCCTGCAATAGAAGAGCGTTTATAGTCACTTCTCCAAAGGTCGGTGTCTACTCCCTCCCCTCCGTCCAAGCACCACAGTCGCCAGCAGGGGCGCCCCTACACTATTCGCCATTGGGGGATGATGGTGGCGGCGCACATTACCAGGAGGGGGGTTGAAGGGGTTTTGGCATAGCACATACCGAGGTTTGGGAGGTGTTGCTTGGTACCTCTGTTTGGCATCCCGCCCAGCTCTCTGACATCACTGGTTGCCAGGAGCTGAAGGGGATGCTGGCCAGAGTGTCACCTCTAGCTCCTGGCAACCAGTGACATCAGTGAGCTGGGCAGGATGCCAGCCAGAGCACCACAGGTTGCTAGTATCTCTTAGCAATCTGGGACCCTCTGGTCAGGAATGTATCCCTGCCACCCCCCCAAGTGACCCAATGAGATGCCGCCTGAGGCAACCACCTTGTTATAGTCTCTTTGGCATTGGACACTTGCAGATGTTTTGGGTACAGTGGCCCCTGCCACATGCCATGGTTCCCTCCTCCAACCCCTACATCGCTATAGGACTACCAGCAACATAGGGGCCGGAGGCTGGAACCACTGCGGGCAGCAGGGGACGCAGACAACTGACAAGGGGAAGGTCCCTTTAAGATCATGTGCTGTGTACACTTTTAATCTCACTTTTGCTAGACAAGCTGCGTCAACGTTGCCATCCCGGGCAGACCCGCTGGCAGCAGAGGGAATTCTTCAGCCATTACACACACCACCAAGCA
The DNA here is from genome assembly GCF_000935625.1 of Nanorana parkeri. Taxonomy (NCBI): domain Eukaryota; kingdom Metazoa; phylum Chordata; class Amphibia; order Anura; family Dicroglossidae; genus Nanorana; species Nanorana parkeri. The sequence continues at coordinate 111,233 of NW_017306324.1, forward strand.
CATAGTTTGGCCTTATTTAACCCGATATCTCATGTAGACATTCTCTCCGGACTGCTTGTATTAACAGTTGTCAGCTGAACCTGCCACAGGTGACTGGTGCGTTGGCACTGAGAGGGTCCAGAGGACAAAAATCAGACACGGGAGCAGCTCAGGTCCTTGTCAACAGACGGGGAATGGAAATATTTGGCTGGCAAGGGACAGGGCGGCCATTGTTTGACGTCGGGGTATCACCTGGCACGATCAGGAATGTCTTCCAATATCATACAGATCTCTCCGCTGATATGAGCGGTATTGCCAAGCTGATGACAATCTGATTGGCATTGGCCGGTATGGTGGAGACATCCCAAGGACGTTCTTGAAATATAAAGGTGCTCTATGTACAAAATTCTTGTATCATGTGGAACCACATTGTAAATACCATTCGTGGTTCTGCTGCTTCACCCAGCGGCTTGTTTATTCATTAACACAGAAAATATTAAATGGATGACACGTCCTTTAAGGAAAGGAAAACCTTCAAAAAATGACATTTAGTTTTACGTTATATGACAACCCACCACAACCGACCTCCATGATCCCAGCACAGGGGCTCCGGGTGCAGGACTAGGTACAGAAATCCGTAGGGGTTTCAAAGCTGAACTCCAGGCACAAATATTTCCCTATGAATATATTCCTGCATAGCCACTAAGGCTATAAATCCACTTTGTGAGCATCAAAAGTTTTTTAAACACCAGTTAATACCTTGTAAAGTAGCAGTGACATCATCACTGTGCTGTACACAGCCTGTGCAGAGAGTAGAGCTGTGGGAGGAGCCCAGCAGGCCCCACCCACTACAGGAAACTACAGGAGGGGCAAAGACAAGAGCAGTCACCCTGTAGAAGGAGAGAGAGCAGCAGTGACCGGTCTTTATTACAGGAGGGGGCGGAGACATGACCAGGCATCCTGCACAAGGAGAGAGAGAGCAGCAGTTAGTCTTTATTACAGGAAGGGGCGGAGATAAGACCAGTCACCCTGCACAAGGAGAGAGAGCAGCAGTGACCGGTCTTTATTTCAGGAAGCTCCAAATTTTGCACAGATCTGGAAGAAATACACAAAGCTCACCAGGATTGCAGGAAGAATACTCATGGACTTTGTATGAGGACAATATTTACTCATTCCAGAGTTCTGCACAAAGGCCTCCTCCATAGAAATATCTATAAGGTAGGAAATATTGTTCAACAAATGAGTTTCAGGCATGCAGTGTGACTGGGAACACATAACATATTGAGGGGTTTTTTCTGAAATTTGTATGCAAAAATGGAAATATACTTTAGAATTGTACTTTATGGCTCAGGTGTAATAACAATGTCACAATGAGCAGAACCCACCAGCAGAGGGCAGTATGCACCAAGCATGAATACATGTTCTTTATACACTATGTGGAATCTTAGCTGTTTGCAAAGGTCGTTTCAGTTATTTGTTTATTAATTTATTTCAGGTATTTATATACTGCTGACCATTTTCATCCTGCACATTCACATCATCAGTCCCTGCCCTTGGGGAGCTCACAATCTAAGGTCCCTATCTCCCATGCATACAGGGTCTATTTAGACAGGAGACAGTTAAATGAGATCTATGAGGCGAGTGCTTTTCACTCAACACATAGTTCTAGCCGACCTGTGACAATGAGACTGTCACAGCTCGGCTCAGTAGATCGGGAGGTGAGTGAACACATACCAGGTTCGCATCCTCTGTCTCTCAGTGGGGAGCTGTGATAAAGCTAGGAGCAGGGCTGGATTTCACAAAGAGGCCAACCAAGGCCCCTCTACTCGGGTGGGTAGTTGTTTTCTACATTTAGCCCTGCTTTGGGCAACCAGAACAAATGTTTCCCGAACACAAATGTCATATTGCTACCAACTAGGTTTGCTACCTGTCCAGGACTCACCTGGAAAGTCCAGGTTTTGAATGCTGTGTCCGGATTTCATGGCAGCAGAAATCCAGACACAAGGTGTCAGGCAGACAGGGGCAACCAAAATTAAGATAGGGGCTACTGGCCCCCCACTGAAAATAGTCTCAACTGTGATATTTACATATGAATAAGAAACAACTTATTCTCCCAAACAAATGTCCGTGTTTTTGCTAGAGTGTTCGAGTTTCACTTGAAGAAAAGGTGGCAACCCTACTACCAACAGATGCTTTTTTGGAACCAAATTGCCCTGTCCTTCATTCTCTCTCTCACCCTGCACAAGGAGAGAGAGAGAAAGCAGCATTAACCGGTCTTTATTACAGAAGGGGCGGAGACAAGACCAGTCACCCTGCATAAGGAGAGAGAGAGAAAGCAGCAGTAACCGGTCTTTATTACAGAAGGGGCGGAGACAAGACCAGTCACCCTGCACAAGGAGAGAGAGAGCAGCAGTAACCGGTCTTTATTACAGGAGGGGGTGGAGACCAGACCAGCCACCCTGTACAAGAAGAGAGAGCAGCAGTGACTGGTATTTATTACAGGAGGGGGCGGAGACAAGACCGGTCACCCTGCACAAGGAGAGAGAGCAGCAGTGAGCAGTCTTTATTAGGAAGCTCCAAGTTTTGCACAGATCAGGAAGAAATACACAAAGCTCACCAAGATTCCAGTAAGAACACACACGACTCTTGTATGAGGACAATATTTGCTTATCTCGGAGTTCAGCTAAAATTAGTTTGCTCTGGCTGTGACCCTCCAGAAGCGGTGACACCGGATCAGACAAAAGATCTGTCATTATATTATAACAATCATGAAAATAATCCATCCAATGTCTCTTCCTCTTCCGACCTCGTGTGTCTGTTTCCTGACTCCAAAGGCCGTCTCCTCTGTAGGTGGAATGGAAGGTTATTTGGCACGCTCTCGGCTGCGTGATATTAAAGGGATTTCCTATTATTATGTAAGCCTGGGAGTCCACATTAAAAAAGTTAACCCCTTGCTTACCAAAGCATCTCCATCTGCAGGCACGGGTATTGTCAATCTATGAATGAAAAGAAAAGATTGTTAATATAATTCACATCTCACTATACCTCCGGCCACAAATATCTTTATTGGTTTTAGATAGAGATAGCGATTCTGACCCATCGCTAAGCCAGGTGAAGGGGACCCTGCGAGGCCCGGAAAGCACTTGCCAATGAGATACAGCTATTGGCAATAAAATATTTTGGTTTTTCAACTTATGGTGTGCTGGTGACATTTTTCTATTGTTCATGTGTGGCGATGCCATCCGCAGTCATTTCGAGCACCCATCTTCATCAAGTGGGAACCCCGGTAAGTAGTGCGGTATGGTTCCTGTTTCTGTTGGGTCAGAAACTCCGTCAGATTTTTACTGCTTCCTATGACCTCGCTGAGGAAGAAATTTCCCTTCAATTCCTGTCCTGGAAGTGCCCTGTTGGGGTGTCACTGGGACAGGAAGTAAGATAAATCTTCCCACTGTTTACAGTTAACTGATGAAGGGCCCTCGTGGTGGTTCTAAAATGTGGCTTTATATATGTGATCTCAGTAAATTGCCTCTTTTTCAGCTTTAGGCTCCGTTCACAATTGCGTGTAAAGCGTGCGCACTGACACACCTTCAGGCAACTCAGGAACACACGTGAACCAGGGACGTGCGATCAGGGGAGGCAGAGCCTCACCTAGTATTATGAAGCAAAAAGCTGTCAGCTTCAAGTCTGAAGCTGACAGCTTTTTCTCCATTCAGATCGGCATGTTACAGGTTACACAGCAGGGAAAGCCTCCCTGCTGTGTGGCCTGTCATGGACAGGCAGCGATGCATCTGGCTTTTGACTGCAAAGTTAGGTTACACAGCAGCGAGCTTCCCCACTCCTTGTGTAACCTAATATAGTGAGGCAAGAGCTGTCACAACCTCTACTCTGTGTAAAGGTGCCCATACACTGCACGATTCTCGTACGAGAATCGCGGGAAATCCCGCAATCGTACGATAATCGTGCAGTGTATGGAAGGCGTGTGACCGCACAGTAGAAACGGTCGCAGACTTTTGTATTTCGAGCATGTTGGAAAACCAGCCGAGAATCGTACGATTTTCGGCTGGTTTTGAACGTGATCAAGAGATTACTGCCGAACGGGCCTTGGTGCGCACACGCACACTGCCCGTTCAGCATTGCAGTCATCGAAAGTCCGCCCCTCAGGGGGGCGGGCTTGCGATGATCGCAAGTACGATCTGCCTGTCCAAGATGTGCAGACCGTACGTTTTTAAAATTACTTTACCACCCTTTAGAGGCGTGAGCTCTGTGGATCATTTGGACCAATGGGCAATGTGCCATTGGTCCAAGCTGTCCAATCAAAAAAAAGAAAAAAAAAAAACAACCAGTGAGGCCATCGATCTCGATGCCTCAGCTGTAGTGATGGGCTCGGGAGTGTTTGCAGCTCCACGCGCCGAGCCCGCCAGGAAGCGCCAATCACAGGTACTGAGACATTATCCCGGTCCGCAGCTGCAGAGATCGGGATATGTCTCAGTGCCTGTGATTAGCGCTGCAGCGCTGTCATCTTCCTGGCGGGCTCGTCACGTGGAGCTGCGTACACTCCCGAGCCCATCACTACACAGCAGTGACGAGCAAGTGAGGGGCAGGGAGGCTCCTCCCTGTCTCCTCCCTCCTTCACACTAGCCGGGGCTTCATCGGGAAGGGGCTTTGGCAGGATATGGGTGGGGCTTCAGTGTGCTGGGGGCGGGGCTGGGGAATGCCTCGCCAAGAAGCGACGGTACCGCACGTCACTGACGTGAACCTCCTTGCACCCAAGTGCAACTTTGATTTATGGTGCACTTGCAAGGGGTCAAAAGCTGCCTCACGCATGACAGCCCCTCCAGAGATTTTAATCAATTTTTTTTTCTTTAAAGTAAACCGTGACCAAAGAGCCGCCATCTTTCCATCCGGTTAGTTTAGATCAGTGGTGGGCAACTCTGGCCCCCCAGCTGTTTGGGGACTACAATTCCCATGAGGCATTGCAAGACTCTCACAGTTTCACAGTTACAGGGATGACTCCCAGAGGCAAAGGCATGTTGGGAGTTGAAGCATAGCCAGAGGGCCAGAGTTGCCCACTCCTGCTTTAGATGGTAACAGCACTGAGCGGAGTTGTTCTTTAACAGAGAAATCATAAATCTTTTTGATTCTTTGCACCGCCATAAACATCTGGGCCTCTCAGAAACCAATGCATTGCTTTCCTTTTTCCTGGAATAGCAGAAGTGAGGGGTGAATGAACGGCCACGGGGTCAAAATACACATTGTGCTTTGCTGCTGTATCTGCGGGGCCCTAACCTTTGTATCGAGAAAAAAAAAAAGCTGGCACAAAAACAAAACAGACATCAGCAGAAACAAAGCCACGGCAGCAGTCAAAAAAAAAGAGTGGAAGCAGAGGGGTGATGTGGGAGGGGAGGGGTGGGGGGGGGGGGGGGGGTGCATTAACCTGCCGGTCAGTGGTGTCCATTTTCACCCTCCGCGATAAGTCAGTGACCGGTCGCCCTGCCCAAAGGTGACTCTCTGGTTGAAAGGTATGCTCCTAGCAAAAATCAACAATTCGATATTTCAGCTTATGCAACGCATAATTGCAAAGGGGGCTAATGCGTACCACCTTGTATATGTTGCCACATAAGCAAAGAATTACACACCAGGGATCCGTTTGTTGTTGTTATCTATAACCATGGGCCTTCTGTTAGAATACACATTATTGCATCTATAGCAATAACTCCTGCAGTACAGCATAGAGAGTAAATCCGGCCCTGGCTAGGAGTACGGATTTCTCGCTGGTGTGTGAGAGATAATATGAGGACGAATGTTCCACTGCATCTGTGTACTCATTAAGAGTCCATTCACACTGGTGTGATGCGTTATTCGCACGTTTCCGTGCGAATAATGCTCCGTACTGTGCAATGCACCTACCGTGAGTTAACAATACAGGAGGTATATTAGGATGCCATTCCTTTGAATGGCACCCCAAACTCGCCTCCTGCCCGCAATGCACTTTGACGCGCTGCAATGAGCGGTACCGCAATACAGTGTGGTGCAATTAAAAAAAAAAGCAGGTGCGCATGCATTGATACAATGGAGGTTAAGTCAATAGGTAAAGAAGAAGAACCGTCTCCAGTCTCCTAAACATGAGCACCCCCAAAAGGACCCTCAATGTTTTTGCCTGCGGTTGTTTTGGTGCGTTCACCATGCTGCCAGTGAAAGACAAAACGCACAAACAAACAATTGGCGATATTCATGGACGTGGAGGACAGCCAGTTTGCAGCCGTCATATCAGTACATGACCGGAGCGACCTGAACACGGTGCTCTGGAGTTTGAACGGCGCCCTTTAAAGTTAATGTGTTTCTTAGCGAGTTTCTTGAAAGGTAACGAAGTGCTGACAATCTTTGTCTATAAAAGGCTTTGTCAGCTTCACTCTCCCGACAACTCTCACCAGATGTGGATAAGTTCAGGATGAGAACTATAGGGAAAGAAGGTTGATGTGAGGAGGAGTCACATGACTCTTTATAGTTCAGGAAACACGGAGCCATCTCTGCTTTCCCTTGTTTGGTGGCCTGGATGATTACAGTGTATCTAAACCTAAGTAGAAAATTGTAGCATATTGGAGTCCTTATATTAGTGATGCACCGATACCGTTTTTTCGGTATCGAGTACGAGTACCGATATTTTTTTTCCGGTACTCGCCGATAATGGACATTGAGTTTTGGAAGTCCCATTCAGGAAGCCAGGCGGAGTGTAATGACTCGCCACCCGGCTTCCCAATTAGCAGGGAAGCCGTATCAATGCTTCCTCCTCACCAGGTGACGAGGGAGCATGAAGCCGGCTTTCTGGCCAATCAGGAAGCCGGGGGGTGTAATAACTCGTCGTCCGGGTTCCTGATTGGTCGGGAAGCCGGCTCCATACCCCCTCATCGCAACTGACGAGGGAGCATGGAGCCGGCTTCCCAGCCAATCAGGAAGCCGAGCAGCGTGTAATGACTCGCTGCATGGCTTCCTGATACCAGAAGTTCAGGTATGGGGCTAGGCATCTGAGCATTTGGGACCAGTACTCTCCCCAAATACTCAGCATCTGCACCGATACTAGTATCGGTATCGGTGCATCCCTACCTTATATGTGGCGGATGCATTTCTTTCCTTTATTTTCCCCTGGTGATCCTACCAGTAACACTTCCTGTCTTCGGGTGACAACGCCTACCCAACGTGCAGTAAGGAGAAGCGCAAGATGTGTGTTAGGACTACAAAACACCCCCTCTCTTTTTCTTTATAATGGGGGTGTTCTGTATTCCTCAGAGGCAGGTGGGAACAATGTAACCGATAACAATCAGCATGTCACAAAGAAACAGGGGGCCTCTCCTGCTTTTCGTGTCTGACACCCCTGAAAGTGGTCACAGGGAGTGTGCGGACACAAGTGCTGGTGTTGCAGGCTGAAATGCATCTGTGTAGAGGTCGGGTGTGTGGAGCAGATGACTGGAGATTCCAGGACCAGGACCAAGAGCCAGAATACTGGGGTACCAGAGCGGGTAACCAGTCGGGGTCTCGGGGTAACAGCCGGGCAGGGAGTACCAAATCAGGAAGCAGAAATAACATACTTCCTTCTTCTTAGGGTGACAGCGCTCACCCACAGCACAGTAAGGAGAAGCCACGTTTTTACCTTTACACCAAAAAGTGTGTTAGGACTACAAAACCTTGGACCTTGGATAGATCGTGTAATTTAAGTTTGTTTGTAAACACTGAATTTTGAAAGAGAATAATACAGCTTCTCTGTAGGTATCAACCCCTCCCCACCAACACACCTCCACCCTTTGCCCCTTAGGGCTGGTACAGACCTGGGCGATTCGGGATGCACGTCCCAGGACTGCGCAATCGTGTGTAGTTGCACACAGCGGTTGCCACATGGCCCCATAGATTTCAATGGTGTTACATCTGTGCGGCAATCGCAGAAAATAGGTACATGTACCTTGTTTTTCGACACCCGACGCACGGCTGTTTTAGCTGCGATCGTGTTCTAATGAACGGGTGGAATCATGGCGGCAAACCGCGCCATCCACCTGGTGCGACTGGGGTGCCATTAGAAAATTATGGTTAGCATTGGTTGGGGATTCCGTGACTGCACGGCAATCTGCGCAGTATCGTGCAGGATTGCTGCGTGGTCACAGATCGCGCAGGTGTGAACCTGGCCTCAATGCCCCTCCTGCCCAACTCATCATTGAAAGCTCTTAAGCTAAAAGCCCCTTTTTACTTATCCAGGACCACAAGATGTACCGGGTCTCAAGTCTCCTTTCTTCTTTACTGCAGAGGAGGAAAACCCCACTTCTGGTGCCCATGTCCTCGAATGGGTGATGAGGACACTACCTTGGTTGTCCAGTTCCTCTAAGGCTCCAGAAGACGGCAATGGGGCGATGATGTCATGAGCAGAGGGCCAGTTGATGCAGACAGTCCCGGGTCACTGAACTCTACACCCCGAAGAGTCACCAGCATGGAGGACAGGGAAGGTGGAGGTTTTATTAATATTAATTATTATTATTATTATTATTATTACACAGGATTTATATAGCACCACCAGTCTGCGCAGAGCTTTACAATATAGGAAAAACATTACAATACAATTCAAGACAAGATGGTAAGGAGGGCCCTGCCCCTGAGGGCTTACAATCTAAAAATTCTGAAAACATTTTTAGTTTCCCATAAACACAATTATATTCTGGACAGAGATCCCCATAAATGCCCGGACACTGGTTACCAGGTCATTGTGTTATGAAGTGGAAACAAAAACATTGACTTACGTCAAAAACTTTGTTCAAATAAAGAAAAAAAAATCCGATAAGGTTTTATCATCTGAAAGTGTTTCATTATCAGGATTGGAGTTGTGTGCAAATATTAAGAGATTGCGATGTTGTAACACAACCCACATGGACATTACCAAACCTTCTACTGGTTTATATTATGCAATGATGTCCACAGAAGACCCGGTATGGGGGGATCCGATGGTTGGGGACCTGCAGAAGCTCTGATGGTGCCTCTCATATCACACAAAACATCAACATCCTCAGAATATATACTGTACAGACAGGTTATTATAGTATATTGCGGTTCAGATACATAAAATCAATCCAAAAAACATATAGTTACCTCCAGACAATTCTTTTTGTTAGTTCTGGGTAGAGAAGGGAGAGGTTATAACCCCTCTCTGATGCGGTTTTTCTCCTGTCTGTATCCTGTTGATTTGCTTTAACTTCCTGTCCTGGAAGCACAACAGGAAACGAAAGGAAATCTCTCCAAAGTGAGGGGAAATTGCCTCTTATACGGTTGGCACCAGAACAGTTATTTTGTAAAGCTCGCATTGCGTGCATCGTAAAACAAGCCGCGGTGAACCAAAAAAGTGAAGCGCGAAATCAGGCCACGCAAACAAGTGCACCAGGGCGCTGTGTTCCTTCTCCAAGGGCCTCCAATAGACATGTGCGATTCGTTTCATTCCGAATCAAAATTCGTACAAATTTTCCGAAATCCGGACACATCAGAATTTCGGAATCCCAATGCATCCAAATGTGTCCGAATCCAATTTCCGTTTCCAAAATTTCGTTAAAAAACGAAACTGACATGTGACTTTTCTGGCCAATCAGATGTGTTTTTCGGTTAAATGCATCCGAATGGGTCTGAACACAAAATTTTCGTTACGGCAACAAGGGAGCCACATACAGTATATACATATAATACTAAAGCTGAATCTCCTAGACTCGAATGGCATTGGGGATCCGAATTTCCGAATGGTATTTAGGAGCTCCCGAATGCAATTCAGAAATTCAGAAACTAACAAAATTCTGATTTCGTCTGAATTCGAAACTTGAACCGAATTGAATTTCGGATCCGAATCCTGAATCCCAAAATAATGAAATATCCGAACCAAATTTTTCCACAGCTCACATGTCTAGCCTCCAATCCCTGAACCCCCGTGGGGGTGCAAGACTCCTGACAGGGGCAAGGTAGCCTGCTTCACCTAACCAGAAAACCGAGCCGACCTTGATCCTTAGGGACCAGCCACAGCCAGTCCACCGAGTTTTGGTGAGGGCTCTCCGGAAGAGAGACCCTCTGTGGGAAAAGGCAAATGACCAGCAGGCTACAGAGTCTCTCCCCAGACATCAAGATGGACCCCGTCTGCACCATCAACAGAAGACCTAGTAACAGAGATGCAAGGGATGCCATATTTACACCTATGTACCACGTGTGTTCACCATTGTTGTCTGATGCATCCGATCTCTGACCCTTTTTTTACCCCGTGTATGGTAACGCAGTTCATGTGTTATCACGTGGTGTACATATGCCACAGGTGGACATGCGTTGGGTGCCAATTAGAATGTAATGGGAGCACGCCAAAATAACATACTGTGTGTGTCCAACACGGGTCAACAAGCATTACAATGCAGAAAGCTGATATAGATTCTGGAGCTTTCAGCACCGCTTTAATCTGCTTGACTTGGTGATCTAGGTGATTAGCTCGCTTGAACACCAACCCATACCATGGCGATTATAGGCATTTGTCACTCTGTCAATGAAGGCAGAACCAGCCTGGACTGATATCATTCCATTCATCTTCTGCTTGGTTCAGCCCAATCTCCCAACAACCGTCCCCTGTATAATATTTGAACAGTCCAGCCTAGAAACCGTGATAGCTCTTATCAGACTTTCCAGTACCAGTCACCGGTCCCCGCACAGATGAGCAAATCTGTACATGAGATGAAATAAAACATCACGCCATTTGTCACCCGTGCAAACAACAAATACTGATACTGTTTTAGTAACATATAACAAGCCCCCAGCAGCTTCCGTGAAGACCTTAAGGAAGCAAATTCTCAAATTAACCCTTGCAATTGGGATAACCCCCTTCCCCTCACCGCAAGGGTTAAGTGCTAGTTTTGGTCTAGGGGCGCAAACAAAGACAATATACTCACCCGATCCTGATTCCCATCTGGGTGCTAGACCTGGGTGCTAGTCCCCACAGCTCCTTCTCCCCCGGCCTCCTGAGGCAATGTCCATTCACTTGCATTAGACAAGAGGAGGCAGAGGGACATACCACTGGAGCGGAGGGAGAGAGAAATGAGCGGTCACTACCGTAGAGTTGCCACCTTTTCTTCAAGCGAAACCCGAACACTCAAGCGACGTTTAGACATTTTTTTGGGAGAATGAGTCGTGGCTTATTCAAATGTAAATAGCTCCACCCATTCATATGTATATATCACAGTTGAGACTATTTTCAGTGGGGGGCCAGTAGCCCCTATCTTAATTTTGGTTGCCCCTGTCTGCCTGACATCTTGTGTCCGGGTTTCTGCTGCCATGAAACCTGAACACAGCATTCAAAACCCGGACACAGCATTCAAAACCCGAACTGTCCGGTTGAATGCTGGACAGGTTGCAACCCTACACTACCGCAGGATCGAGGATCAGGTGAGTGTATCTTCTTTATTCCATTCCCTAGACCGAAACGAGCAGTTAACCCTTGTGGTGAGGTGGTGGCCCCACTCCAAGGGTAGTTTTTTTATTTTTTTTTCTATGCTACTCTATTGTACGAGACTGCTGCTGGGCACCACCATCTTGGATGTGATGTCAGCAGCCCTAGTACACTCAGACTGTCACTCAGTAGTTTTCCTCTTCTTAAAGCTTGTGAAGGGAGGTGAAAGGAGAGGCAGAGGAGATGGGCCAGCATAGAGAGTAATTAAACACTCCCAGAAGAGGAGAGGGCTATGGCATGCAAGGAGAGGGGGGGGGGGCAGACTGGGCACATTGCAAGGTAACACAAAATAATTTATGTAAAAGAAAAACTCTCCAATAACCATTGAAAATACTTGATTTTTCTGTGCTTGTATCAGCAATTTTCCTTTAAATCGGTGACAGGGTCCCTTTAAACACAGCCGTGCAGATTAGCAGACAGGGGGCAGCACTGAGCTGCTTAATGACTGTCATTCGCTACCTCTGTACATTGTTGTGTCAAACCCGCCAGGCTGGATTATTGAGGAATTCTTCACTTGTTGTTTTTTTTATATTGCAGCACTAAAGCGGTGCCGAGGTATGTGGGATTAATCCGAGCTCCATGGTGTTTCAAAGTGTTACTTTTATTTGTGGTGTTTAAAGAAGAAGAAAAAATGTTCTGAAAGTTAAACGTTGAGATGGATAAGCGTAGGCGAGAACTGAACACGCCGCTCTCGGAGCCCGCAGTGCGCTTGTTACATAATGGCGTCTAAATTATGGTCCGAGGGGGTGCGAAAAGTGCAGACGGGTCTTTTCATCGCAGAGCGTGACTCGAGTCAATCCATCGCGTTCAGTAAAGTGTAAGAGCGACATATACCAGGGCCGGATTTCCCACAAGGCCAACTAAGGTCCGGCCTCGGGGAAGCAGGGAGTAGAGGGGCAGCAGGGGTGTGGAATTTCTATCTCCTGATCCCCGGGACATGCAGTTCTGGGCCTCAGGCAGGTAGTTGTTTTCTACATTTAGCCCTGCTTTGGGCAAGCTGAGCTAAATGTACAGCGGGGAAGCCGCCGCTTGTTTTGTACAAGTGATCTTGGCCTGCAGGTCTGCCATTCTCCATGGGGGGGTTTGGCAGGTGGGGGGCGCATTGAGGAACCTGACCTTGTGGCAGCAGAGAGAGTAAATC
>NW_017306324.1:123878-140770 GCF_000935625.1 Nanorana parkeri
GGGGGGCGTAACCTGGCCTTTGGGCAGCAGAGAGAGTAAATCCGGCCCTGCATATACCAAAGGTCCCAGGAGACCCATCAAGCTCTACTTGGTCAGACCAAATCTATCTGTGGCAACATCAATAGACTATATCAGGAGTAGGCAACCTCGGCACGCCAGCTGTACGGAAACTGCAAATCCCATCATGCTTTTGGCCCTGGGAGTCATGCCTGTGGCTGTCAGAGTCTTGCAATGCCTCATGGGGCTTCTAGCTCCACAACAGCTGCATTGCCGAGGTTTCCTGGTGACATCATGGGCCTTATGTGGCCCCATGGCCATATTAGGACAGTGTCATTGACCAAAAGTGGCCATGTGGCCATATATGGTCAGTGATGTCACCAGCATCCCTCCACGTACGTACGGCTGCAGGGTGGGGAATGCCCCAACCGAGGCTGATTGGGCTGGCACTGGCAGCTTCCTCCCAGATTCAGACAAACTCAAGTTCGGACCTGTGACGGACCGCCTGGTACCCCGACTGGGTACCTCCGCCAAAGAGCGTCTCCTGCTTGCCAAACCCCTCTCTCAGCCAGCAGATTGGCAGTAACCAGCCCCTAACCCCCAATCACGAGGCAAAACTCATGTTGAAGGTTCAACATAGAAAGAGCAACTCCTTTATTAAACAAAGGACATTCACTTTTGAGACACTGGGAGGGCTACAACCCCTCCCCTCCCTTCCCCCTCATGACAAACACAGACACAGGGAATCAGACATTTACATACACAGTCACAGTACAATGGGGTGAGCATCAGATAACAGGTGAGGGGGGGGGAAGCTATGCAACTTCTATACAACTGACTTCACTTAATTAAGTCTCCATTTTGACTAGACAAACCATGTGGCCAAATCCTTGTCCTCCACCATTTTAAAACATATATTTCCCAGAGGGCAACAGTCACTGTCTGCATATAAAATGTACATTTAGCCCCAAAATCTCCTGTTCTCTTGCTGGGCCATAATCGGTGGGTAAGAGGCCAGTCTGCAGCCCCCTCCAACTAGCACAGTGACGGTGCAGTCCGTCACAGGACCCATCCTGAGCTCATCCTTACTTGCCATTTTTAGGGGGGCTGTTGGAAGCACAAAAGTGGAAGCATTGATTTATATAGAGGCATTGATTAGCAATGGGGCAGCCTCATGTAATGTGTCTCCGGTATATGAGCATCTCCTAAACTGTTTCCTCAGACGCCAACACCTCCCTTAGCATGTTTGCAGGTCCTGACCATCTCCTGTTGTATGTCTTCAGTCCCTGACAGCTTTCTCTAGCATTACATTCACTGTGTAGTCCTATGGTGATATTGGGGGCTGCAGTTGAGGCCTCCTATATTATTGACCTCCATTTCTCTAAAAGGTTGACTTGAAAAATGTTTTGGAAACATGCCAGACATGCTAAATACCCATTACAAGTGATTGAACATTTTGCAAGCCGTCCAATTGCTTCCTTTTTAAACTGGAACTACAAAAATGAATAGCAATCAAAAATGGCCACCTGGGCGATGGACGATATGGACCCAGGGTGGAGCGCCGACGGCACTGCAGTTGGGCTCCAGTGGCTGATGTCCGTTTGACACTCGTGACACTGACAGTTCATCAGAGGAACAGAATCAGTATCTGTGACCCTTCTGATAATATCATGACAGGAGACAGCCACTACAAGTTCATATTCCAGCCTTGGGGGTTGGTCCTTGGAGATGACGTTTCCTTGGTCCTGATCCATCTATGTATGCCCCAGTGTCCACCAGGATAGAAGTTCCGTGCTGCACCCTGGGGTCCATCTTGAATATTAATCTTGTTAAAGGAGAACTATGGGGTTAGGGCTTTTCCCCATAGTTCTCCTTAGGGTAACGGGACGACACAAACTAGTGTCCTCCCGTCACCCAAAGCTCAGTATGTAACGAGCTGCTCGCGGTATACTGAGACGCGCAGCTGAAGCGGATCCCGACAATTATGTCTGGATCCGCCCAGCAAGTATTATGATACCGATAAGGTATGCCGCCGGGTCCCCTCCTCTCTCCTGATACTGTCGGGCGTTCGGTGACTGACTGTGAGTCATTTTGGTGTCACCCCTTCAATAGTGTCACCCGGGTGAGGGCCGCACCCCCCGCACCCTCTTGTGACTCCATTGCTCTGCCTATCTAGAGGCAGAGCCAGCTGTACCCGCCCCCTCCCCCGTCTGTTCCGCCAGTCAGCGCTGGAGGATCTGAGCGGGGAGAATCCAGCCTCTCCCATGTCACGGCAGAGAGCCGTGACAGGATCGAGAAGTGAGCGAGCGACGATATGTGTTCGCTCACTTCCCGATCTACTGAGCCGACCTGTGACAGTCTCATTGTCACAGGTCGGCTAGAACTATGAGGTGAGTGAAAAGCACTCACCTCATAGTTCTCCTTTAAGGTTCATCCTAAGTATTTTAACAGTTTAAATCTAATTAATCTCAGGGCCTCCTGAGGAAGCAGAGCGGAAAAGGTTCTGTGAAATGCGTCAAGCTTATGTCCCTAGCACTGGAGATACCAGCTTGTCATTGCATATGTTTTGATACATAAACTATATGTATGGGATCAAGATAGAGCATACGGGGTGTCCCGAGGCCGGGTGGCACCCAGAACGGTTAAAGGGTATCACCCCGCCGTGATGTCGCCGCACATGCACGTGACGTAATAAACGCATAAGCAGAGATCTTATTGATACCTGCCGGCGGCCATCTTGATGATGGACGCTGGCAGAGAGAGGAGAGGACAGTCCCCCCGGCGGGATGAGGTATGCCGCCGGGTCCCCTCCTCTCTCACGAATCTGTCGGGCACTCGGTCAATGACTGAGTGCCCGACTTTTCAGAGGGGGGGTGACACCAAAATGACTGTCAGTCATTTTGGTGTCACCCCTCCAATGGTGTCACCCTGGTGCGGGCCGCACCCCCCTTGTGAAGCCACTGGTTAAAACTCTTGCTGGGCCAAATTTGGCAGAGCTACAACCCCTCAGATCATCTTGGAGGTTCTTGCTGTTTAGAGTTCGCCTTATATGATCCTTCATCGAATGTTAGACACTAGAGGATGCTGTTGTCTCCAGAAGCCAGTGACATCAGTGACAGTTCCTGGGGGACCAGGGGTGACATCATTGTGCACAGCGGTCACCGATGGTTCCTGGGAAGCTGATAAGCAGCTTTCTGGGGAATTAAGATTCTCACATGTGATGCAGCATAATAACTCTACATAAGGAAGTGTCTGTATTGTTCCTGCCAAGATTTCAGACATCAGCTTGCTTCTGGCCCACAGCTAGGCTGGCTGCATTGATATGCAGATGACAGGTCCACTTCACTGATGTTCTGTCATTAAGATATGAATCATACGGTGCAGCAGCTGTGCATTGTTCAGGTGACCTTACAGAGGGGCCTGGATGGTGTCACCGTGACTGGAGCACATGACGGCATGGCGTTGGCATCCATCAGATTTGCTGTCATCGTAGACTAGCAGCTGGAGCCTTGGAGCATTCTTGATATGGAATAGATCTAAAGCCAATGTTTTGTTAGTTTTGAATAGAGAGTGAAATGGTTAGAACCGTGCTGTTTTTTTTGTTTTTAATATCTTGTTGGGGAGATTTCCCGTTACTTCCTGTCCAGAAGGCACAGCAAGAAATGAGATTACATTTCTCCAAAATGAGGAGAAACAGGTCAGGGGCGTCCCGAGGCCGGGTAACACCCGGAGCGGAGATCGGGTGACGACGTCATCGCGCATGCGCGTGACATCACCAGACACGTGCATGATGATATCATCGCGCATGCACAGTCATCTAATTGACGCCTGCTGGCGGCCATCTTTGTGATGGGCACCGACAGAGAGAGGAGGGGACGTTCACCCGGCGGGATGAGGTATGACGCCGGGTCCCCTCCTCTCTCCCGAAACTGTCGGGCTCTCCGTCCATGACCGAGTGCCCGACTTTTTAGAGGGGGTGACAGCAAAATGACTGTCAGTCGTTTTGGTGTCACCCCCCCAATAGTGTCACCCGGCTGAGGGCCGCAGCCCCCTTGTGACCCCACGGAAACAGGTGTCCATTGATAGTTTCTCCTCTATTCCTGTTCCAGTGACAACCTTCCTCCACCTATGAAATGAGATGGCCTCTATCTGACTTGCTGCAGCTTCTAATGAACATTGTGAGAAGCTCGCATTGTGCAGTGAAATCAGAAGGAGAGGAGCCGGTACTACTGCGCAAAACTGAAGGGAAGGCCGGAGTTCATCTACAATATAAGGTGCTGACAGCTGTCATATGCCTGATGTGACCTGATGACATTTTGTGTGGAAGTGACATTCTCCGTCCAGCAGCTGTGCACAGACGTAGATGTTGTGTGTTCCGGGTTCCCGGCCTCACCTCACTCCTCCATGAAATACAGAATATAATCCCCGTCCATGGCGGCCGATGAATGAGGGGTGCTGGTACAGTGGATGTGTGCAGACAGACGGGGTGACATCATTGGGGGGTCTTCTTACCTGTGACAGAGATCCTCTATATATAGAAAAGAAATACCGGAGAGGAAACCCACCGCGGCCCGAGAGAGAGCGGATGGAGCGAGGACATGAGCTGCTGTCACGCCAATTAGATTTGTTATGTTACTTGTACAATGTTATCACTATGAAATCCGACATGAAACTTTTTATTATATTGTATTATTGTATTATATTATATCACTATAATAAATACAGAGCTCTCTTCCTTTCTTTTTCCTTTCTTTTATAGTGCTGCAACAATAGTGCTGACAGCACCTAAGAGAGTCAGACCATAGCTCTCTCCAGCAAGGACCTGGTTTCTCTCTCCTGCAGATATAATAACACTTACAGGTCTTGTCCCTCCCCCAGCCTGTGACTGGACAGTGAAAAGAGAAGCAGCAGACTGATCAGATCCTCTCTCTGTCGCTCCGCTTTCTCCTCCCATAAGCATGCTAGTTGCACTGCAGGACAACCGATTGGCTCTCCTGTGCTGCCACCCCCCCTCTCTCACACTGAGCTCTGCTGCTGTACAGTGACTGC
Source organism: Nanorana parkeri (assembly GCF_000935625.1). Classification (NCBI taxonomy): domain Eukaryota; kingdom Metazoa; phylum Chordata; class Amphibia; order Anura; family Dicroglossidae; genus Nanorana; species Nanorana parkeri. The sequence goes on from NW_017306324.1 coordinate 128,925, forward strand.
AGGACGCTGATACCGAGTCAAATCCAGGTACACTGCTGGTATTAAAAGACATACATGGATGCAGGATGTAATAACAACCTCGGAGGTGCATTTATTTGTGTCTTTTATATCTGCCGGGGGTTTCGCTTTTAAGTTTTACTCCAGGCAAGCAGCTAAATACATTGTTGCCATACATATATGTTCATTCTTTTACCTGTCATACATTTAAAGGAGAACTATGGGGTCAGTGTTTTTCCCCATAGTTCTCCTCAGGGTCACGGGAGGACATAAACAGATCCCGACATTACTATCAAGATCCACCCAGCTGCGTGATTAAAATGTGTGACCGGTCACGTGGTCACATATTTTAAGGAAGTCCCGCCCAGTTTTACAGCGGTGGAGTGTGTGACCACCAATAGGTCAAGCATTCGAACGCTGTCTCAGCTGTTCCAGGTCAGATCGGCATCGCAGATGGCATGTACAGGGGAACCGATCTGCCCTGAAACAGCCGATCGGTCCTGAAATGTCACTTCTATCCGACTTTGTTACTGCGATCTCACATTCCACAAAGTCGGATGGAAGTGACATTTCAGGACCGATCGGCTGTTCCAGGGCAGATCACTTCTCCTGCACATACCATCTGCGATGCCGATCTGCCCTGGAGCAGCTGACAAGGCGTTGGAATTCTTGACCTATTGGTGGTCACACATTCCACCGCCAAAAAACTGGGCGGGATTACGGTAAAATGTGTGGCCACGTGACCGTAGTCACGAACAGCGGTGCTGTCAATCCTGGGGTGGGAGTAGGTGTGGCCAGGTGCTGATTGACAAGCTACAGGCTTGCTGAGGCTGATAGCCATGCCCCCTGCAACATCTCCTCATCCCTCTGTAGTGCAAGCAGGGACAGGTTACATGAGGGTGACAACTCTGCTCTGCTTTCAGAAGCAGTGCAGCATTGTTGCCCCCCATCACAGGAAGCTGCATTCGGTTAGGCAAGATCAGCCGGGGGTTGTGGGACTGTGCAGGGGGACTAAGAGAAATATGTCATCTTATAATTGAGTGTTGTGTTATGTTTTTTTAATGGGAAGCCATAATTCTACTTGCCCCCCTCCCCCATCCCCCCTCCCGTGTGTGTATACATTTTTGGATAAACGTTTTGCACGACCATTATCCTATTCCCGCACCTACCCAAAAATCACCCCCCCCCTCCCCCTTCCTTCTCCTCTCTGGCTATCCTCATGTAAGCAGGTTGATGACGCGGCACCTCCGCGGGCCTCGGTGAGACTTTAATGCGCTAACATTCCATTACTAATCAGAAGAATTTATTTCTGTTGCCACGGAAACTGAGAGCGAACCATTTCCCCCCCGACTGTATATTATTGTGATCAGCATTTGATTGCGCGGTTTAAAAATATCTCGGCTCACTGTGTTCCTTCTTTTTTTCTGAAAGGAAAGCGATAAATGAACTGGAGCCGCGCCAGGTTCTTACAAAAACCGCTACGGCTCGGCGGCGGGCGAATGGAGCTGTTCAAAAACTGTACATTTTCAGAGACAGGAGCAATTATAACGAAAGGATCAGAAGGTGAGGATGTCTGCAGCCCTGTGCGAGCCTCAGATGCAGGATGGATATGGCCAAACTATCTTTTTAGATAGAGGGGGAAGGGTTAGAACTAGGGATGCACCGATACCGATACTAGTATTGGTATCAGTGTTGATACCGAGGATCTGGACGAGTACTCGTATTCGTGCATGTGCTTCGATACCCAGTGACGTCACAAGGGGGTTGCGGGGGTTGCGGCCCGCACCCGGGTGACACCATTGCACCATTGCAGGGGTGACACCAAAATGACTGACAGTCATTTTGGTGTCACCCCTTCTAAAAAGTCGGGCGCTCGGTCATAGAACGAGAGAGAACGTCCCCTCCTCTCTCTGCCGGCATCTTGCACCAAGATGGCTGCCGGCAGGCGTCAATCAGATGGCCGTGCATGCACGATGACGTCATGTGCACGCGTGATAACGGCACGGCGGGTGTCACCCGTCCTCGGGACGCCCCTGGCGATACCTTCCCCGATACCGGAACTTCCGGTAGGAGGAAGATTTCCTCTGGCCGCCAGTGCTGTAGGGGAACGTGGAGCCGGCTTCCCTGCCAATCAGGAAGTCGGGCGGCAAGTAATGACCCTCCTCCCGGCTTCCTGATTGCCTGAGAAGCCGGCTCGATGCTGATTAGCTGGAAAGCCAGCTTGCCAGCCAATCAGCATTGAGCCGGCCGAACAGCCGGCTCCTTGATTTATTGCTGGGACAATGTCTTCTCAGCCAATCAGCATGGAGCCCGCTTACCGGCCAGTCAGGAAGCCGGGAGGAGGGACATTACTCGCCGCCCAACTTCCTGATTGGAAGGGAAGCCAGCTCGATGCGTATTGCCCGGGAAGCCGGTTCCATGCCAGCGTAAGCACCGGTATCGGTATTCGTACTACAACTCCCATGGGACATTGCAAGAGTTTGACCACCACAGGCATGACTCCCAAAGGCAGAGGCATCATGGGATATGTCGTTTCACCGCAGCTGGAGTGCCAAGGTTGCTTACCCCTGCCATAGATTAAGGGCTGGATGTTACTTGTTTTGCTTTAGATTGTCTGCGTCTCCTGGGAAAGAGGAGGCCAATGAGACAAGACAGCCGGGTCAGTCTCCAGAGCTGCAGATCAGAACAACGGTAGGGTTATTGGTTAATCTTGTCTGCTTGTGACAGATACAGTTAGCTGGTAAGTGTTACAATGTGGCGGCTCCGACACTTCAAGGTACAAGGTGGAATTCCCCTCCAAGGCCTGCTAGACACACAGCAGGTGACGGAGCCTCGGTGGGGCTGAGAATTCCTTTTCTAGTCACGGCGGACGGGTCACCGAATTGTAACATCTGGGAACAATCACCGAGCTGAAAACACATTCCAGAAATTCTGCGGAAGGGGGGAACATCTTAGAAATAGGGCCGGTGATGGTGGGGCACCGGAGATAAAGAACGTGCTGGCTTACTGTCATCCTACATCATTTTATAAAATTATTGCTGTGGTCTATGTGTATGGGGCAATGCCGTGGATGGCGCTCGTGCACAACATGTTTTGTGTGCAAACATCGTAGATCTGAGGAAACCGGAAGTCATGCGGTCCCACAACTCGATAAGTTCGCACTTTCGACACATCATCGGCATCCCCTGAACCGAGCTCCTCGCCTACAACCGACATTGAAACAGCCCGTTGTTGTCTAATTTGCTACCAATGCCCTCCAGCAAGTAATGCAGATGTGCTAAAACGACTCAGTTTGCTTTAAATCCCAGCGGAACCTTCCTGACCTATCACAGCAGACGGGCTGCCTGTGCCCTGTACAGCACTGAATATGCTCCTTGTATCCTTTCTTTACTGCTATGTGTTCCAGCAATACCCTGCGCTGGCAGCACATAGGAGAGTCAGCCCGCTGACTGGTGAGGGGTAGCAGCGGCCCGACTCTCCCATGTGCTGTCAGAGTGTTTTAGCCTTTGCTGCAGCACTTAGAAGTTAAAGGAGAACTATGGGGTTAGGGCTTTTCCCCATAGTTCTCCTTAGGGTAACGGGAGGACACAAAACTAGCGTCCTCCCGTCACCCTAGGCTCAGTATAGCTGTAGCTCGCGGTATACTGAGACGCCGCAGCTGAAGCGGATCCCGACAATTATGTCTGGATCCGCCCAGCTGCGTGAGTGACAGCTGGCTCTGCCTATCTAGAGGCAGAGCCAGCTGCACCCTCCCCCATCCGTTCCGCCAGTCAGCGCTGGCAGATCGGAGGGGGGAATCCAGCCCCTCCCCTATCACGGCAGAGAGCCGTGACAGGATCACCTCCCGATCTACTGAGCCGACCTGTGACAGTCTCATTGTCACAGGTCGGCTAGAACTATGAGGTCAGTAAAAGGCACTCACCTCATAGTTCTCCTCTAAGGGCCCGTTCACACCAGACACCCTGTTCTGGCCGGAACGCACTGCATCGCATTGAGGCCGGCTCACTCTCTTGTGGGGCAGGAGGGGGGCGTGGTGGTCTATTGAAGTGAATGGCACTGTAGCCACGCCCTCCGGCCAGAATGCGATCGGTTGCACTGGAACGCGTGGCACATCCATGCCTGCGTTGCGGTCAGAAAAAATAGTGCTTGCCGCATTTCTTCTGAACGGACTGCAGGCATGGATGTGCCTTACGTTCCGGGCCGTGCGGCCCAGTGAATGGCGCTGTAGCCTCCGGCCGCAATGTGATGGGATAACAATTGTTGAACCTTCAATGTGTCACCTTTCTATTTCCTGTCCTATCATTCACTGATCAGATACAACACATGGAAAGTATGGACAGTCATGTGATCTTTGCAGCACAGTGAGGCCTGTTTGTCACGGTCGGAGTGGGCAGACGGAGTGTGGGCTGCTCTCTATGACGGCCGGAATGTTTCTGGGTGACATCACACAGCTATTCACTATTGTGTCTCCTCCGCGTGCGCCGGACGCTGCGCCTTTCCCAGAGAAAAAGCCAAACCTCTCCGCAGGTCCATCGAACCAGCCAACAGTGTGATCCTGATCGCTACAATCTCACGTGAATGTCATTTCATACGTAATTTTCAGCTTCCATCAGTCATCAGAATCATACCTGGTGATCCTTGTTCAGGAACTTCCTGTTATCGGGTGACAACGCTTTGTTGCTGTGTCCTAATTGTGCTCCTGCGTTGTCACCCAGTCAAATGGGCTTCTGATTGACACTATAAGTTGAGTGTTTAACACACATTACAAAGGCATGGCACTAACATCCAGTTGGGGTTCACATCTACTATAGGAAAGGTAAGAAGGACATTTTATTTGCCCCAAGCCCAGCAGAAGAGGGTGAGCTGAATAGCATTTCCTGTCCCATATCACAGCTCTTTGGTGATGCAGGAAGACGAGTAACCCCAAATCTAGCAGAGATGTAAACCCTAACCAAACAACATTTAGTTTGCTCAGGTGCTGTGTATGTTTTTTTTCTATTCTTTGTTACATCTCAGTGCAGCCGATCACCTGCATCCGCTACGCAGCCACTTCCTGTCTACAGGCACTCTTATCAGTGGCTTCATGGCATTTCTCAGGGCTGGTTTCCTGATGGTGACAACACAGGTGCACAACAGGGAGCCAGAACAGAGCGTTGTCACCCTATAACAGGAAGTGCCTGACCAAGGACCCCTGTGGCAAGATCAGCCGGGATTATTGTAAAGAAAGCTGCTGCTGATGACCTCCTGCAGCCACTTCCTGTCTACCTGCACTCCACGCTGCCTGCTATTTCTCAACACGGGTTTCCTGGTGGTGACAACACAGGCGCACAACTGGGAGCCAGAACAGAGCGTTGTCACCCTATAACAGGAAGTACCTTGAACAGGGACCCCCCATGGCGGGATCAGCAGGGGATTATTTGAAAGAAAGCCGCAGATTTGAAGATATAGAAAATGATTTTTTGAAAGCTCCTTTAAAGCTCAGAGGAGATTTTAGCGTTTGGCTCTCCATCTACTTTAAAGTGTCCATCGCTGCGGCGCGGTATACCGCGTGGAGCGCCGTGCTTTGATGAGTCCGGACGCAACCTTCATTGTTGCGCCGGCATGTCGCAGGAAACAAATAAAGTCTTCAATCAAGTCCCGGGCCAAGAGAAGGGACAATAATACCAGTGAAAGGAAATGTCACCCCTCCCCCACCCAGGAATGGCGTCAGCAGAGTTGGATGAAGACGCGGCGCGGTCCTGATATGGCGTTATTGTGAGCCGGACATTAGAGGCATTCTTCGCAGTAAAAGCGTCCTTCTTCTGAAATCTGGGACTCGTGTACCAGAGGACACTAGTGACAGGACAACCAGCGTGGGGGGCCAGGGACATTGTGTCCCCGCCGCCGCTGGATGCACGGTTAACCCCAACACAGTCTCTGTGCAGTCAATGTAGCACCCGGCCCGGCGATCCTTCCTCAGGCCTTCGTAGACTGTGGTCAGTAGGGATCAGCCCTTGCACCTTCCCTCTACTCTCCTGCTGTACTGTTCACCTGCGGAGGCTTAGTCACCCTGCGCTGTCACATGGGGGCCCTGTGTAGGCCCCAAGTCCTGAAATATGAAACACATACAGAGTTTGTCTCTTTGCTCCCGGTAGTGGAACAGGGGGAGCAGAGTGTAGAAGAGTACAAGCAGCTGCATTCAAGTGAACCTGCTGCTTTTAAAGGGGTGCTTATTGGGGTTGCCACCTGTCCGGGATTCACCTGGACAGCCCGGTTTATGAGTCCTGTGCCCGGGTTTCCAGCCAGCTGGCACCTGGACACAAGACACTAAGTGCCGACACCGGCACTTTCATTTTTTTTTATAGGTGAAGCTGCCGAGGCCCCTAGCAAGCGCCGGGACCTCAGGCAGCCGCATGTGCTTAAAGCCGTATCTTCCTGTGAGCCGGTCCCGCACATCTCTTCCCCTGTCTTTCTGACACAACACTGCCTGCCTGCCCACACAGCCCACCTGAGAGCCGCTCATCCTCCTGAGAGTCCACAGAGTCCACCTGAGAGCCCGCACATCCTCCTGAGAGCCCACAGAGTCCACCTGAGAGCTTGCTCATCCTGAGAGTCCATCTGAGAGCCTGCATATCCCCCTGAGAGTCCACCTGAGAGCTTGCACATCCTCCTGAGAGCCCACAGAGTCCACCTGAGAGCCCGCACATCCTCCTGAGAGCCCACAGAGTCCACCTGAGAGCTCGCTCATCCTGAGAGTCCATCTGAGAGCCTGCACATCCTCCTGAGAGCCCACAGAGTCCACCTGATAGCTTGCATATCCCCCTGAGAGCCCACAGAGTCCACCTGAGAGTCCACAGAGTACACCTGAGAGCTTGCACAGCCCTGGTGAGAGCCTGCACATCCTCCTGAGAGCCCACAGAGTCCTCCTGAGAGCCCACAGAGTCCAGCTGAGAGCCAACAGAGTCCACTTGAGAGCCTGTAGAGCCCACATGAGAGCTCGCACAGCCCTGGTGAGAGCCCATACAGGCCATCTGAGAGCCTGCACATCCTCCTGAGAGCCCGCAGAGTCTATCTGAGAGCCTGCACAGCCCACCTGAGAGCCTGCACAGCCCACCTGAGAGCCTGTACATCCTCCTGAGAGCCCGCAGAGTCCACCTGAGACCCCAACTGCCCTGGTGAGAGCCCGCACAGGCTACCTGAGAGCCTGCACATCCTCCTGAGAGCCCACACAGCCCACCTGAGAGCCCTCACATCCTCCTGAGAGCCCAACTGCCCTGGTGAGAACCCGCACAGGCCACCTGCGACACTGGAGACATCAGGGCTCCACCCCAGAACAACACAGAGTATGTAGCTTCATATTATTTTATATTGCTGTATAATGTATTGCTGGGATTTGTAGTCCTCTATAGCCGGTCTCCTTACTCCCTCCCCTGGCTGTCTCTTCCTGCTCTTTCTCCTGACCGCCTCTCCTCATGCGGCGCTAGAGTGTTCAGGTTTCTCTTGAAGAAAAGGTGACAACCCTAGTAGTTATAGGTTATGCTCAGGAACTAAACGTTCACTTCCTGTTTACCATTAGATAGTATTTGATGGAAAGCGCGGCGATACGTCACATAGTTATCACGCAGTAAATCTCTGCTCTGCAGAAAATGTTCCTCCCTTATCTCCACCATGTAGATGATTATGGAGAGTTCCCGGGCTCAGCTCATGAACACAAGTCCATAAGTCACCTCCATCGTGGCTGTTATCATCTAACCACACACACAGCTTCTCTTACAGGGGGTGAGGGCAATTCCAGAACATTGGTACCCTCCGGAAGTTTTACCTTCACCCCTTGCTCTGGTGACCACTCTAAAATTTGCGATCTCCCCTTACATTCCATCATGGGGTCAATGGTCACCAGGAGAAACGGAGGAGTGAAGCTTCCTGGAAAATACAGTTTTATGACCACTAGATGGCGTTGAGGAGTATAGGAGTGAAGTATGCTCTTCAGCGCCATCTGCCAGCCATATTGTGGTGTTTTCCAAATGGTACATTTCGTGATGCACCTACACCGTTTTTCTTGTATCGAGTACGAATACCGATACCGATACCCGAAGTCGGGCAGCGTGCAATGACTTGCCGATGGCTTTCTGATTAGCAGGGAAGCCGTCTCCATGCTCCCTCGTCACCAGGTGACAAGGAAGCATGGAGCCGGCTTTATGGCCAATCTGAAGTGATTACCCAATCCCATGGCTTCCTGATTGGCGAGCTTCCCGACCATATGGTTTCCTGGTATGGTTCCCTGGCATGGTTCCCTTATATGGTTCCTTGGAATGCTTCCCCGGTATGCTTCCCTGGTATGGTTCCCTGGCGTGGTTCCCTGGCGTGGTTCCCTGGTATGGTTCCCTGGCATGGTTCCCTCATAAGGTTTCCTAGCATGGTTCCCTGGTATAGTTCCCTAGCATGGTTCCCTCATATGGTTCCCTCTTATGGTTGCCTAGTACGGTTCCCTGGTTTGGTTCCCTAGTACGGTTCCCTGGCATGTTTCCCTCGTATGGTTCCCTGGCATGTTTCCCTGGCATGGTTCCCTGGTATGTTTCCCTGGCATGGTTCCCTGGTATGTTTCCCTGGCATGGTTCCCTGGTATGCTTCCCCCGTACGCTTCCCTAGTATGGTTCCCTGGCACGGTTCCCTGCTATGGCTCCCTGGCATGGTTCCCTGGCATGGTTCCCTAGCATGGTTCCCTGGTATGTTTCCCTAGTATGGTTCCCTGGTATGGTTCCCTGGTATGGTTCCCTGGTATGTTTCCTTGGTATGTTTCCCTGGTATGGTTCCCTGGCATGGTTCCCTGGTATGGTTCCCTGGTATGGTTCTCTGGTATGGTTCTCTGGTATGGTTCTCTGGTATGGTTCCCTGGTATGCTTTCCTGGTATGGTTCTCTGGTATGCTTCCCTTGTATGGTTCCCTGGCATGCTTCCCTTGTATGGTTCCCTGGTATGCTTCCCTCGTATGGTTCCCTGGTATGCTTCCCTGTTATGCTTCCCTGGTATGGTTCCCTGGTATGGTTCCCTGGTATGGTTCCCTGGCATGGTTCCCTGGCATGGTTCCCTGGCATGGTTCCCTGGTATGGTTCACTGGCATGGTTCCCTTATATGGTTCCCTGGTATGGTTCCCTTATATGGTTCCCTGGTATAGTTCCCTGGCATGCTTCCCTGGTATGGTTGCCTGGTATGGTTCCCTTGTATGGTTCCCTGGTATGCTTCCCCCATACAGTTCCCCGGCATGGTTCTCTGGTATGTTTCCCTGGTATGGTTCCCTTGTATGGTTCCCTGGCATGGTTCCCTCGTATGGTTCCCTGGCATGCTTCCCTTGCATGGTTCCCTGGTATGCTTCCCTGGCATGGTTCCCTCGTATGGTTCCCTGGTATGGTTGCCTGGTATGGTTCCCTTGTATGGTTCCCTGGTATGCTTCCCCCATACAGTTCCCTGGTATGGTTCCCTGGTATGGTTCCCTTGTATGGTTCTCTTGTATTGTTGCCTTGTATGGTTCCCTGGTATGGTTGCCTTGTATGGTTCCCTGGTATGGTTCCCTGGTATGGTTCCCTGGTATGGTTCCCGGGTATGGTTCCCTGGTATGGTTCCCTGATATGGTTCCCAATCCCTGGTATGGTTCCCTGGTATGGTTCCCTGGTATTGTTCCCTAGTATGGTTCCCTGGTATGTTTCCCTGGTATGGTTCCCTGGTATGGTTCCCTGGTATGGTTCCCTTGTATGGTTCCCTGGTATGGTTCCCTTGTATGGTTCCCTGGCATGGTTCCCTGGCATGTTTGCCTTGTATTGTTCCCTGGCATGTTTGCCTTGTATGGTTCCCTTGTATGGTTCCCTTGTATGGTTCCCTTGTATGGTTCCCTGGCGTGGTTCCCTGGCATGTTTGCCTGGTATGTTTCCCTGGTATGCTTCCCTGGTATGTTTGCCTGGTATGTTTGCCTTGTATGATTCCCTTGTATGGTTCCCTTGTATGGTTCCCTTGTATGGTTCCCTTGTATGTTTCCCTGGTATGCTTCCCTGGCATGTTTGCCTGGTATGCTTCCCTGGAATACAGGATGTGTACGCCGGTGGCAGTTTTATAGTTTCCTGTGAATCGGCCTCTCGGCTGCGGCAGACATCAAAGCTTGCGCTGAGGCTTTGATATGGATAATAAGATAGAAAAAGTCCCAAGTTGTGAAATCGTCGTGTGCTCGGCCCCCAGACACCCGCCAGCCGGGGAATACTCCACAAGAAGATTTCATAACCCTCTCCTGCTGGAGTCTATTAGACGTGCGTCATGGAGTAATGTGTGAACGCCGAGCTGAGAAGAGCAACTATAACACTCAGCCCTTGCCGGACCTGAGAAAGACTGTGTACTGGTGGTTATAGGGAGGGTCAGTGTTGGGGTTACAGGGAGGGTTAGTGTTGGGGCTATAGGGGGGGTTAGTGTTAGGGTTACAGGAAGGCTTAGTATTGGGGTTACAAGGGGGGTTAGTGTTAGGGTTACGGTTGGGGTTACAGGGAGGGCTAGTGTTGGGGTTACAGGGAGGGCTAGTGTTGGGGTTACAGGGAGGGTTAGTGTTGGGGTTACAGGGAGGGTTAGTGTTGAGGTTACAGGGAGGGTTAGTGTTGGGGTTACAGGGAGGGTTAGTGTTGGGGTTACAGGGAGGGTTAGTGTTGAGGTTACAGGGAGGGTTAGTGTTGGGGTTACAGGGAGGGTTAGTGTTGAGGTTACAGGGAGGGTTAATGTTGGGGTTACAGGGAGGGTTAGTGTTGGGGTTGCAGGGAGGGTTAGTATCGAGGTCACTGGGAGGGTTAGTGTTGGGGGAGTTACAGGAGAGTTAGTGTTGAGGTTACAGGGAGGGTTAATGTTGGGGTTGCAGGGAGTGTTAGTATTGAGGTTACAGGGAGGGTTAGTATTGAGGTTACAGGGAGGGTTAGTGTTGGGAGTTACAGGGAGGGTTAGTGTTGAGGTTACAGGGGGGTTAGTGTAGAGGTTATAGGGAGAGGTAATGAGAGGGGAACAGGTAAGTTTAGTGTTTAGGAAGGGAAGTCGGAATGATGCCGCAAGGGTTACTGAGAGGGTTAAAGAAAGGGCTAGTGTTGGGGTTGTAGGAAGAGTTAGTGTTAGGCTTACATGGAGGGTTAGGAACAATTCCTTAACATCTTGTCGTCTGTGTGGGGCAACAAAGCCTGCCAACTGGTCTTCAAACTAATCTGTATGTATGTACTAACCCCCCCCCCCCCCCCCCCGGCTAGAGCTGAGGCCGGGGGGGGGGCATGGTAGGGTTGCCACCTTTTCTTCAAGCGAAACCCGAACACTCCAGCGACGCATGGTCATTTTTGTGGGAGAATGAGTCGTGGCTTGTTCATATGTAAAAAGTGCCGCCCATTCCTATGTAAATATCACATTAGAGACTATTTTCAGTGGGGGGCCAGTAGCCCCTATCTTCATTTTGGTTGCCCCTTTCTGCCTGACATTCAAAACCCGAACTGTCCGGGTGAATCCTGGACAGGTGGCAACCCTAGGGCATGGGCTGGTGTGAAGGAAAGGTTTCCAACATGGAGGAGGTCTGTGATGCTGATAGAGGAAGAAAACCGGGACCAATGCAGGCTCTTGAAGTACCCTGGAACTAAGAGGACTTCAGGAGCATGGTCGGTGTCTTTCCTGTGTTGAGGATCTGCATCCCTCCTGTCTGTCTGCTACATCAGTTGCTGTCCGCTGTCTCCCAGGTGGATCTACACTGATATGCCAACCAGGTCTGGTGCATCTGGAGCTTCTGATGGTTACCCCTGGACACCTAGAACCCCCCCCCCATATCCTCTCTCCCCAGTGCAGATGTTCAATCAATCGTTTTACTACTGG
>NW_017306324.1:141233-150201 GCF_000935625.1 Nanorana parkeri
GGGTAACTTCTGGGCAACCTACAGGGAAGGCCTGTACCTGGGAAGGAACTACAAGTCTCAGCTTGCCTGCCCAGGACATGCTGGTGATACATGCAGCTCCTGCAGGGCTGGGGATGAGGAAACACAAGTAGCTCACCATGAGCTTAGTCACCACTCAATGGATTAACAATAGGAAACAAATTTTCTCCCCGGGCTCCAAGGAATGTAATATTTGAAGGTTGTGATCCTGTGACTTGAGAGACTTAGTAAGACCGCACTATGGAGAATGTTAGTCAAGGTGGAGGCTGGAACTCCAATTAAAGTGACTCAATGTTATGTGAGTCACTTTAATTACACGGTATAAAAATACACTTTAACCAGTTCAAGACCGCTATCTGTAGATGAATATTCCCCAGAACCATGCCTCATACTGAGAGAATATTAACCTACGTTCCCCCTCAAAGCTAGAAGCGTGCAGCTGTGTATGCTCTTAACTGCGAGATTGCATTTTGCCTGGCAACTTTGCATTGTTCCTGGCAACTTCCTGTCTCTATTAAGGATGGATAGCCAATCAGCGTGGTTCCCTGATCATGCGGTCGCTAAGTCAGTCACAGCTCTGACCTCATCACATATGAATGCAAAACCAGCAGTCAAGACACCATTGACCTTGTACGGCCATAATGCCATTGACCATATATAGCCATGTGACCATATAAGGTCAATGAGGTCCCTGTATCCCTCTCAGCTGCGGTCAGGGAAATCCCTGGCAAAACTGATTGGGGTGCAGTGGAAGGGGCTTCTTTTTGTGTTTGGAGGAGCTAAAGTTCTGGCTGGGTTCAGTCCAAACCTGAGTTCATCTTCACTGGTGCAGCAACAGATAAGATATGTAAATATAAGGGAAAGGGACAAAGTACATAAAAGTGCTTTTTACTGGTACCCTAGGCATTTAACCCTTTGCAGGTTGGGGGAGAGCCCCATTAAAGGCCAGTTGCATAATTTCCCCCGGAGTTCAGCTTTAAAATATCACCTAGAAAAAGAAATGTGTCACAGAGTTATCGCCAACTTAACCAACGCACACTGACAGCGCTAAACGTGTTCTGACCACCCGCAAATCGGTGGTCTCCTCTGGTCATGAAACAGTTCGGCATTATTTGGGCCAGAAATAAAATATTCAGCAAAGTAAAGGACGGTGTAATCTGAGGGCGCTGGCAGCTCCCCTGCACCGCTCAATTGTTTCTGGTTGCGGATGTGTTCGTCACACGATGCGAAGTTCGCGAACGGAAGCAAAATTTTGCCCAACTCATCGAGGCGCCTGTAGTCGACCTTTTACTTTACCTGACATCAAAACAATACCGTTCTTTAATGATCACAGAGGTAGCTGGAAAACCGGTTAATATTAACTCTCATGTAGGAGAATGATTGTTACTGAGATATGATAACACACAGGGTTATTCACTAAAGCGTGGAGAGTTTGGAGAAGGGAGGAGAAGTGAACAAATTAGGACAACATAGCTGAACTGGAAAGTGAGCTGAATTGGAGAATTTTTCCAAAACAGCTATGTTGTCCTAGATTGTTCACTTCTCCGGCCTTCTCCAATCTCTTCACCCTTTAGTGAATAACCCTGATAGTATCTGAGCTCTAGCTCTGACAACACAGAGGGTTTGTGTCAATCTCAGGGTTTAGTAACCTGAAATAGTACCAGAAGCAGGGGCGTAACTAGAATTCACAGGGCCCCGTAGCAAAAGTTTGCCCTGTGATTTCTAGTTATGCCCCTTGCAGAGCCCACATGATATCCCACACAGCCCATCTGAGAGTGATCCTGCAGAGCCCACCATAGACTCTCTATGGTGGGCCCTGCATGGTCACCCTCAACTGTGCTGGTCGCAACTCCTTAACTTTCCGCCTCCTCTTCCTCCACGCTCGCTGATGGGCTCCGCCTCCTCCTCCGTCGCCGGGCCCGTCTCCTTCTTTGCCACCGGCCCCCGTCTCCTCCTCCTTCCCTGCCGGGTCCGGCCTCCTCCACCGCTGCTGCTGACTCAGCAGTGGTTCTGGATACGAATGCGCTGCTGCACAGATTATGGTCAGTCATCTGAACAGCAGTGCATTCTTCTTCAGAGCTACCAGTGAAAGCCACCAGCAGATGATGCCAGGCGGTCCGCACGGCCCCACAGCGGCCGCCTGGGTCGCTATGGCAATTGTTACGCCACTGCCCAGAAGTAATCCTTAGGCAGGTAAAACAGCCACCTGCCTGAATGTATGTATTTGATCTGTGAACTTAGCTGTTTGCTTGGCGTTCAGCTTTAAAGTGAAATTTCAATGTCCAAATAGCTTCGGAGGCTGATGCCTTATCCATTAGGCCACTGGGCCTGTACCTACAGAAGGTATGGCTTAAAATTTCCAGAAAAATAATAACAAATGAAAAAAACAAAACAAAACGTGAAAATAGTATATAGATGAATAAGACAACAAGACAAACTGAATTGTAAATACCAAAATAACACTGATTAATTTCACACATTAAATGGTATTTATGATTAAAAACTAAAACAAAATCTTTATTTCTATACTGACTTTCCATAAGTTATATCCCGCTCCTAAAAACCAGATCCATCTAGAAGTTACTTATTGAAGATGTCCATAGGATGGACTTCCTCAATGCGCTGACACCTCTCACCGCTCTCCCAGAACCCGCCTTCTGAACTGTAAGTCAACGTCTGAACAATGTAACATTATCATTGCTTGCTGGAAGCAATGCATGGTGGGCTATATAGTCTTGAGAAATGGAGATTGCATCACATCAAGCAGCAGGGAAAGAGACGCAAAACATACTGGGAATCCAGGAAGTTGTTGGAAGTGATGGGCAGACGGAAGGCAGTACTCACTACATAAAATGGATTTTTTTCATGTAAGCTTTGATTGTATTATCAGAAACATCTCCAGTATGTATTCCTATTACAATGCTGGTGTCATAACAGGAGAGGAGATGGCGGGACTCCACAACTCCTTTAAGACAATGCTTAGACCCGAGACTATAACTGGCCATAGACTTTGGGCCTATAGCTATCCACGGGTAGGTCTACTGGCACCTCCTGGCCTGACCACCTTTGAAGGAGTCAGAAGGAGAATAGTCAGCTGAACCAATCAGCTACAGTCACTGTTGGGTATTCTGACACCCGTGGGTGCCGCCGGCAGGGAAGATTCCTCCACCCAAGTTGTTTAGTGTGGACGGAGCACTCAAGTGAGTTCTCTCATTCAGCCCCCTGAACATCATAAGTGAATGAACATAAACAGTGTATGACCGACTGTAAAGGAGGCTCTTGGCAAGCATGTTTGGCTGCCACCAAGGGCTCTGTCAAGGTCTTGTAGACATAAGGTCATTTCTGAATTTTTGGTTATCTTGACTGATGTAAATAATTGAAGAGAAACACATCAGAAGACCTTCTCTGGAGGACATCTGAAGAATCAAAATGTCATAACATAACACATACGGAACTTTAACCAATAAATAATAAAACTCAGAAGTAAAACCATTGAGTTCACCCAATAGGCAGCTGCATCTTCCAGCATGACTGAAAATAAGATCTGGAGAGGTCCCAGCAGTGGGAATTCAAAAAGCAAGAGCAGGGAGATACTTGCACTGCAGGTCCTCAGGTGCAGCTTCCACTCCAGCAAGGAGAAAGGTGATCAGCAGGAGAGGTGGAGGAGGCACAGATCCATAGAATGAATAAGGCAGGAGCAGGGAGATCCTTGCACTGCACGTCCTCAGGTACAGGTTCCACTCCAGCAAGGAGAATGGTGATCAGCAGGAGAGGTGGAGGAGGCACAGATCCATAGAATGAATGACGCAATAGCAGGGAGATCCTTGCACTGCAGCTCTTCGGGTACTGCTTCCTCTCTAGCAAGTAGAACAGTAACCAGCAGGAGAGGTGGAGGAGATGCAGATCTATAGAATGAATGAAGTAGAAGCAGGTAGATCCTTGCACTGCACGTCCTCAGGTACAGCTTCCTCTCCAGCAAGGAGAACAGTTAGCAGCACAGAAGTGACATCACCAAATCTCACTCCAAATCTCTTGAGACTAGTAGTCAGAGACAGCAGTGCCATAGATCAGTGTTCCCCAACCCCCGGTCCGCGGACAGGTACCGGTCCGCGGATCAAATGGTACTGGGCCGCACAGTCTCAGTGCGGTCCGGTCCTGCAATATGGGGCAGTGCAGGGTCCCGGTGTATGATCTCACAGTGCAGATGTACAGCTATGAGGCAGTAAGCACAGGAAAGCCTAGGCACAGGAAGTGCACAGGAAAGCCTAGGCACAGAAAGTGCAAAAGAAAAGCTTAGGCACAGGAAGTGCACAGGAAAGCCTAGGCACAGGAAGTGCACAGGAAAGTCTAGGCACAGGAAAGCATAGGCAAAGGAAGTGCACATGAAAGCCTAGGCACAGGAAGTGCACAGGAAAGCCTATGCACAAGAAGTGCACAGGAAAGCCTAGGCACAGGAAGGGCACAGGAAAGTCTAGGCACAGGAAGTGCACAGGAAAGCCTAGGCACAGGAAGTGCAGAGGAAAGCCTAGGTACAGGAAGTGCACAGGAAAGCCTAGGCACAGGAAGTGCACTGCTATTTTTCATTGAGTAATTTACAACAAAACATTTTTAGGTACCATTTTGGCACAATTGACATTTCTAGTTGTCCCCTATAAGAAAGCAAATCTTCACTTGTTGAGCTCATGTCATTCTATGTGTGTACTGTAGGTAGGAACTGGAAAGTAAATGTCGTTTCACTTGAACCTGTTCACTTATTTATCTTTGTTAGGTGCCGTGAGCTCAGATGTCACCATCCAGAGAGAGGTGTAAAGTGATCTCAGCCCCGGATATCGGTGTTACAGAGCAATCCCATAATTCACCTTATCTATATTGTTCTATAGATAGTCACTGCAGACCTCTGAGATGCAGCAGAGATAGAGAGGACATTCTGTTCCTCCTACCAATGCACAGAAGTTCTATGTCTCTGCTGTGTGGGGTTTCCTCTCACTCACTCAATGATTAGATAACAATTCAAAGACTATTTAAAGCAGCACTTAAAGGAGAACTCGAATTGTGCAGAAATGTATAAGTGAGAGAGGGAAAGCTTCCAATGTGTCACAATGCCGCCCATACTAAAGACAGATTCGGCTGCCAGACACGTCTTCTCTGGAAGAGAAGGGTATCCATAGATATGGGAGGACGGTGCAGGTGCTCAATGCCAGTATTGTGCTAGAAATGATAGATCCCAGTCACAAATAGCCCCAATATGATTGTATATTCCATCTTGGTGGTTTAAAACCTGAGCAGATTTGTGTTGGGCCCCCAAAAGTGATGGCCAATGTCATGGTTGGTTATCAGCAGAGAAGGTCTCAAACAACACACATGTTTGGCCCCCGTGTGGAAGCCGTAAGACACCACCCTGCGTAGGTGACCTGAACCTTAATCTAGTCATTCAGGCCGGTGGCCCCACATTGATTGTCTTCTCTTCTAGGCATAAACTAGCTGAAAGAAAGAAGGTTGGGGGAAGGAAGGGAAGAACTGAAGAAGGGAAAGGAATGGAGGAAATGTAGGAGAAGGAATGGAAGGAAGGAAGTAAAGACAGAAAAGAAGGAAGAAAAGGGGGGGGGGGAAGGAAAGGAAGAAGGAGGGAAAAGGGAAGGAAGGAGGGAAAGAAGAGAGGAAAATGAAAGAAAGGAAGGAGGGAAAAGAGGGAATGAAAGAAGTAGGAAAGTAGGAAAAGAAGGAAGGGGAGGGAAGGAAGGAAAAGGGGGAAGGAAGGAAAGAGAAAAGAAAGAAAGGAAAGAGGGAAAAGGGGAAGGAAAGAAAGAGAGAAGGAAAAGGGAGGGATGGAAGGAACTGGGAAGGAAGGGAGAAAGGAGGGAAGGATATAGAAAGGAAGAAAGGGAAAGGAAAGAAAGAAGGAAGAGAATGGAAGGAGAAAAGACTAATCGCATATACTGGTGATCTAATGGATGAATCTATAACATTGTTTCCGTCTCTCAGCTTGTCTTTGGCCCCTCATGGACGCCCCCTCCCGACATTCCCAGGAATCCGGCCACTCACTCTTCCCCCAGAGTGAGCAGATCTGCTGAGATTGGCCTGTGTATAGTCAGCATTAGATTGCCGGTTACCCTTCATATATAGAAGCTGAGGACTTTACCCCTTGGCCTACACCTGACACCCTGGAAGATTTCCTTGTAAGCACATCTCAGTTTTATGTACAGTCAGCACGATCCGGGAGGACTGTCGGGGCGCACACTCCGGGGTGATTATTTCTTCATTCTAATAAAGTTAAAAATCTACAAGTCTGCCTGGGATTCAGTTATTGTGTCAGTGTGAGGAATCTGAGTCATATCACGGGCGGGAGTTATAGTTTAGCCCGTCTCCTGGTTAGTATTCAGCTTAGTGAGACATCGAGCATTGCATAACAGTCCTCAGGAACTTTGCCGGGTCACCTCTCTGCATCTGAAAACATTTAAAGTGGAACTGCGGATTGGGTAGAGAGGAACTCCGGACAAAACTGCTTTTTAAAGGAACTCCAGGCACAAACATTTAATCTTTTTTATTTTTTAAATCAAATATTAAATATATTCCTTACTAGCTACAAAGGATATAAATCCACTCTGTGAGCACCAAAAGCATTTACAAACCCTTACCACCTTGTAAAGTTATATATAGCAGTGATATCATCTCATGTGCTGGATAAGGAGCAGAGATGTGGGAGGGACTTAGCAGGCCACACCCACTATAGGTTGCCTGAAAAAAAAAACTATAGGAGGGGGTGGAGACAAGACCAGTCACCTTGCACAAGGAGAGAGCGCAGCAGTGAGCGGTCTTTAATAAAGGAGGGGGCGGAGACAAGACCAGTCACCCTGCACAAGGAGAGAGAGGAGCAGTGACCGGTCTTTATTACAGGAATGGGCGGAGACAAGATCGGTCACCCTGCAGAAGGAGAGAGAACAGAAGTTACTGGTCTTTATTACAGGAGGGGGCAGAGACGAGACCAGTCACCCTGCACAAGGAAAGAGAGCAGCAGTGAGCGGTCTTTATTACAGGAAGCTCCAAGTTCCACACTGGATTACTGAAAGAAATACACAAAGCTCACCAAGGATTGAGACCATAATTTGGAATGCAATCCTGTAATACCATATTATGGCCACTAGATGGAGCTGAGGAACATAGGAAACAGGTATTTATTTCCTGTGCTCCTCAGCTCCATCTAGTGGCCATGATGCAGTATTACATTCGACTTGTAAAGAAAATTTACAAAGAACTTTTGTGCTTGCCTCTACTCCCGCAGAACGAACGCTCACAGGGATTCACAGGGAAAATTGCCCTGCAGATTGTTTATAAATTGACCCTAAGATTCAAGTTAGAATACACATGCCTTTTGTACTGAGACCAGGGGTGGGTAGTCTCGGCCCCTCCAGCTGTTGTGGAACTACAAGTCCCATGATCATTGCAAAGCTGACAGCCACCGGCATGACTCCCAGAGGCTGAGGCATGATGGGATTTGTAGCTGGAGTGCTGAGGTTTCCTATCCCTGATTGATGCAATATTTCCTTATCCTGGAGTTCAGCCAGGCCAGTGGCTACGTTCTCTTTCCTTCTCATACGTGCTTCAAGGAAGGTGTACAGTACAATGCCCTCCCCGTGTATCTTTGATCTGTAGTATTGGCAGCATTGATCTCTTCTCAGGCAGAGCGTGTCACAAGGATCCCGATGACTCGGCATTCGGCGGCGGTGACATCAGGGCTCCGGCATGCGAACGCCTTCCTTGGAGTTAGACCTTTGTAGGTCATGTGCCATGCAGCCATACAAGGCAGCAGGGCTGTAGCTACCATGGGGAGAGTGAGGCACTTGCCTCAGGCGCAGCTGAGAGGGGGCGCAGCCGGGGCCGGCCTTGCTGTGTCCCCTTACCCCTGTAGCCATGGCGAGCACAGGGCGCCATTGGCAACAGGGGCGCCAGGAGGCCAACACAGCCGCGGCTCAGCAGGGAGAAGAGGGGCAGCACAGGCTCCAGCTTCTCCTCGGATCCCCGCCTGTATGGGCAGAGTCTCTTTTTCTATTTCAAAAGTGAAATGTTAGACCCCCAATATTTCCCAAAAACCCCCCACAGTAAAAAAAATATAAAAAACAAAACAAAAAGCACCTCCCACACTCACGCACACATATTACTACACCTGTGCTAAGACTAAAAATTTGTTTCGGGCGAAATGAACGAAAAAATGTTCATTCGTTTCGTCAAACGAAACACATTTTATGCTATTTTAGATTCGGCCGCCATCCTGGAGGCAGGGCGCATGACGTCACATACCGCACACGTCTGTTGGGGGCGGGGTACAATTTTTTGTTCTTGCTACGGCTCTGCAAGGCAGAACCCTGAGATGACACATTCCTCCCATCTTTACAGCCTCATAATTCCTGATCACTCCGCAGATAGGAGATCACATTGTCCTCGTCCAGCCCGGCGCTCGGCACTCTCATCCTTCACACTGACGTAGAGGCCTTGTGCTCATTGTGACGGCTGAATATTCATCGTTTAGATTGATTTGAAGTGCGTTTGTTACATTGTATCAGAATCCTAACAATTAACTTCTCCTTTTTGCTCCCTTTCCGGTTCATTCCATATACAGTACCATAGAAAGTGTTTTGATATATCTGTTGATCTCGCCAGAAATCCAGTTGGCTTGTAAGTCCCTATAGGCACTCTGTAGTATCATCTCAAGCAATGTTATGGGCCACCGCTGCAACCAGGGGCGTCCCGAGGCGGGGTGTCACCCGGAGCGGGTAGCTGGTGACACCCCACTGTGACTTCATCGTGCATGTGGGTGACATCATCGCCAAAGCAGAGGGGGAGTAGTCACTGCTGCAGGGCGAAGGATTACGTATCTCTATCTTCTTTTTTCCAGCCCCTGGACCAAAATGAGCAGTTAACCCTCGCAGCGTGTGTGTGTGGGGGGGGGGGGGGG
>NW_017306324.1:150412-155563 GCF_000935625.1 Nanorana parkeri
CCAAAAAAAGAAAGTACCCCCCCCCCGGGGGGGGGGGGTGGGGGGGGGGGGGGGTTGCATTTCCTGGCGTTCTTTTTTAATAAATACAGCACAGCCAATGAGCGTTGTCACCCGAGGACAGGAAGTGTGTTACCGGCGAAATCGCCAGGAGAAAATAAAGCCAAAAAAAAAAGGGGTTGAGAAAAGCAAACTAATGCAGCCCTAACATCTAAGGGGAGGGGTTCTGTAGTCCTCAGAGATAGCGGGGAACCTTGTAAATGATAAGAGTGCCACACAGGAAATAGTGTCAGCCCTGCCCAGTTGGCTTTTGCTAAACTACTCAACCCCTGCCGCTTTCAGATCTCCACAACACAAAGGCTGATCATTCTGTAGTCTAAGAGGGCTCTTTGAGATAACACAGGAACTGTGAAAGGGTTAAAAGGGGCCCGTATGACCCTGGGACCATGCGAGAGGCGTCATGGCCACCGGGTGCTGGTACATTTCCGTTGTGTCATATTGAGTATCATTCGCAGGGGGCGAGACATTCCGGCCGAGCTATGCCGATTGCGTGTTCCAGCCGTCTGACCTTTCCACTGATACTTATAGCTCAGCCAGTGGCAGGATTTCCAACCCCCCTCCTTCCCCCTTACGCCAGCTAGCATATAGCGCACCCGCGAGCTGGGGATCCCTGTCACATGACCTGAGAGGACGCTCAGCGCCTGGACAACAATGCGCGGCTGCTGTTGTATCTGCAAATAGACCGCGTGAATGTCACCACGGAGCATTGACCCCCCAAATGTCAGATGAGAATGAGAATGTCCAGCAATGCCACCAGACTGACTTCCACCCATCAAGGCATTTTGATATTTGCATAGCTCCTCCCAAGAGCCGGCCCACTGCTCGCATCAGGGCTCTTGAGATGTTTTCAGGAACCTATGTACAGCCCCTCCCACCAGCCATGATTGGCCTGCATTGCATAGAGAAGCACAGAAATAAGGTTCTGTATGTCCTGGAAATGGAAAGGTTTGATATAATAATCTCGCTCGTTGCCATGTTGCTGGGGGGAGGAGGGGAAGGGAGGGGGGGTGAACCGAGAAAGGCAATATAAGAAGATTACATTTGTCCCGGCCTGGTCTAGGTATATAAAAGATATATCAACATCTCCAGACTGGAGTCCACCACAAGCCTCTCACCTGCTGAATGTGTCATTGGACATACGGCTGAAATTAAATATGAGGCTGACCGCTTCCTGAAATGTCCTTTGCCGGTCTATTAAATATTGCATTGCGTCACTCGGCTCCCTGGCCATCTCCGGTTACCCTTTATATAACCGGCCACAGATGACATCGGGGAGTAAATATAATCGACAGGTTTATAGAGAAGAGGTGACATGGGGGGCGGGGTTCTATTCCTGTCCTGAGAGGGGAGCTGTGTGGCAGGTTAGACGATACAGTTCCCAATGTCTTCCGCAGCAAGCACTATTGGGTCAAATGTAGACGCATGTAGCTTCTTCCCCCGCATACAGAACTTCATGGTGCAAATGGCACACAGATCACCCCCACCCCACCCACCTGTTCTTACCTCTAATGCATTTTGCCCCCCAATGGTGCTAAAATGTACTCAGCTCATCATGTTACAATTGAGAGGTGAAATGCGTCAGTAGAGTATCCATGTGCCATTTTTCAGAGCAAAAAAAAGCTGTGCGGCTGTATGTTTGTTCCCATCGCAAAGGGGAGGTAACTGATCCCTAAGTTTTGCCGGCCGCCGTGGCTGGAGTGTGGTGCGGGACCTTAGAGCTGTGTTGGTCAATGGGTAAGTAAAAAGGCTCTACAGGTTCTTGTTGGACTCAACTACGGGATGCAACACTGTGTTTGTGAGCAGGTCAGGAAGACATGCAGCTCTTCAAGAACACAGTTGCCATTTCTAAAATGTGACGCAAAAACTCTTGGCTGCCTTGGCATTGGTCATGTGACTGAGCACTGTAGGGATGGCAAATTTCAGTCAACGTAGGGATGCCAGTCAACCTAAGGATGCAACTCTATTTTATTGGCAAGACTCTGGTTGTGTAGTCATGGAGTCCTTCCTGAACATGGCTACCACTTCTAAAGTTTGATGCAAAAACCCTTTGCTGCCTTGGCATTGGTCATGTGACTAAGCACTGGAGGGATGGCAGATTTCAGTCAACCGAAGGATGCCAGTCAAGAGAGGAATGCAACGCTTTATTTTACCAGCAGGTCTCTTTTTGGGAAGGCATGGAGTCCTTCAAGAACATGGCGACCATTTCTGCAATGTGATGCAAAAACCCTTGGCTGCCTTGGCATTGGTCATGTGACTGGGCACTGGAGGGATGCCAGTCAACCAAGGGATATCAGTCAACAGAAGGATACCAGTCAACCAAGGAATGCGACAATGTATTTTAGCACTAGGTCTCTGGTTGGGAAAACATGGAGACCTTCAAGAACATGGCTACCACTTCTATAATGTGATGGAAAAACCCATTGTTTCTTTGGCATTGGTCATGTGACTAAGCACTGGAGGGGTTGCAAATTTCAGTCCGCCAAGGGATTCCATTCAACCAAAGAATGCAACACTGTATTTTAGCAGCAGGTCTCTGGTAGGGAAAGCATGGAGTCCTTCAAGAACATGGCGACCATTTCTACAATGTGATGCAAATACCCTTGGCTGCCTTGGCATTGGTCATGTGTCTGACCACTGGAGGGATAGCTTATTTCAATCAACCAAGGGATGCAACGCAGTATGTTACCGGCAGGTCTCTGGTTGGAAGGGCATGGAGACCTTCAAAAACATGGTGGTCATTTCAACAATGTGATGCAAATACCCCTGGCTGCCTTGGCATTGATCATGTGACTGAGCGCTGGAAGAATGGCTCATTTCCCAAGATTTTTTTATGTGTTCACTTTAAATCTGGACAGAGAACTTGAGATGAAGGCAATGAGAGTTGCTTACACATCTCCCCAGTATCGGCCCATCAAGCTGCAAAAAGACCAAATGGCGCCCCCATGAGCTGTGAAGTCTTTGGCAGCATAGGTTGAAGGTTTCTGCCCTTTGCTGAAGAACCCGAGTCAGCCGCCTCTTCTGCCTACCCCTCGGCCCGGCCCTGAATGGCAGCCTACATAGTCTTCATTTAAATCTGCGTCAGTGATTTAGAGGCGGGAAATGTGTATTATGAGTACGGTGGAAACGCGGCGTGCCGTCGCCCATTGGCCTAGAGGGCGGTGCCTTAGCGAACCCATGAGGCTGCTGTTGTATGTCATCGCCCTCCGGCGTCTATCTATAGTCTGCTTTGAATATAATTTATTCTCTTTACAGCTCGTGAAAGGCGATTGGTGGGCGGCGGCCCCGGCCTGCGCTGCTCTGCGCTCACATTGCTTTTGAAATATCAGGTATTTATAGCGTGGAATGCGGCGTGCGAGTGTGTGCTATGTGGCCCACTGACATTCCCGGACCTTGGTCGGCTCTCATCACTCATCGTGTGTCCCTGGAAGCGTGCCCAGGCATGCCGGATATTCAATTACAATACAGCACGCAGAGTTCTGTCTTGTGTCTGCTCGGATCCAAACACAGAATCTCCCGTACATGTCACCCTGTCACAAGCCGGGGGGTCAGTAGGACCCAAAAAATGTCACGAAATTCATATGAATATCCGAAATGTACATGTCTACCCCAAGGACCAAAATCTCAGATTCATTTTGGGATCTGAGAACGATGATGGAAAATCGGTTGGCGGTAGAGGTTTCCTTTAGAGGGGTGGTTCCTAACCGGTGTAACCTCAGGGCCCACATGGGTGCTTGGCCATTAAGTCGCGACCCAAGTTGGGGGAAAGACTTATCTTGCTGCGTCTGTGTGTTTCAGGAGACGCACGCAGCCTACCAGCACACATAAGGGTGACTCCATAGGACCCTGCAAGGGAAAGGAGCCCACCCAAAAACAGGATATCAGGGCCAGTGCTCAGGGGACCACCTGATTCTGCAGGAAGCTAAAACTATTAAAGATGAAGGAGCCGCGTCCATTGTGAGTGATACAATCAGCATTTTAAAGACCTTTTGACTTTGAGATTGTCTTGACAACTCGAAATTACATTACTCGGTAAAGCTGTTTTCCTACATGGGGAATGTCGCCATCTTTTCCTACATGGTTAAAGGAGAACTATGAGGTGAGTGCTTTTCACTCACCTCATAGTTCTAAGCCGACCTGTGACAATGAGACTGTCACAGGTCGGCTCAGTAGATCGGGAGGTGAGCGAACACATACCGGCGTTCGCTCACCTCTCGATCTTGTCACGGCTCTCTGCCGTGACAGGGGGAGGGGCTATATTCCCCTCTCCCCGCTCTGATTGCCAGCGCTGACTGGCGGAACGGACGGGGGAGGGGGCGGGTACAGTTGGCTCTGCCTCTAGATAGGCAAAGCCAGCTGTCACTGCCCCAGCTGGAAGCTGTCACTCACGCAGCTGGGCGGATCCTGACGTCCATGTTGGGATCCACTCCGGCTGCGGCGTCTCAGTATACCGCGAGCTGTAACTCGCGGTATACTGAGCTTAGGGTGACGGCAGGACGCTAGTTTGTGTCCTCTCGTTACCCTAAGGAGAACTATGGGGAAAAACACTGACCCCATAGTTCTCCTTTAACATTGCCATCTTTTCCTCCATGGGAATGTCGCCATCTTTTCCTCCATGGGAAATGTCGCCATCTTTTCCTCCATGGAGAATGTCGCCATCTTTTCCTCCATGGGGAATGTCGCCATCTTTTCCTACATGGGGAATGTCGCCATCTTTTCCTCCATGGGGAATGTCGCCATCTTTTCCTCCATGGGGAATGTCGCCATCTTTTCCTCCATGGGAAATGTCGTCATCTTTTCCTCCATGGGGAATGTCGCCATCTTTTCCTCCATGGGAAATGTCGTCATCTTTTCCTCCATGGGGAATGTCGCCAAATTTAAAGGAATCTTCTGCAGATCAGACCTCTGTGTGGGGCCGTCTATTTCAGACTGTTCCCGGGCAATCTAATTATGGATCCTGAGGAGCCCCCTGAATACAGCATGTCATCGGCGTGTGGAGGTCACGCCTGGTCAATATTTTCCATTAGCACTCAGGATACAAAGCTCAGCGTGAGAGCGAAACAATTGAACTGTACCCATGACCTACTGATTCCGATT
>NW_017306324.1:155614-158284 GCF_000935625.1 Nanorana parkeri
GCCAATCCCGGGGCCCGCTGAGTCCACCTTCTCCCGCTGTCCCCGAGGCATGTTTAGTTCATTGATTTTTCACAGCCATGCTTAACTTCCCTTTCAGGTCAGCTGCTGCTAGAGAGGGATAGGGAGCTAAATCAGAGGAGCTGCAAGCAGACTGCAGGGGCCACACACATTTATACTATTATATATATTATGATAGGTGAACTGCAAACATGAAAATGAAGCCTTGGGATGGATGCAAGGGTTGCTGTAATGCACCAGATCACCCAATCTCTTTCTCAGTAATCTGGGAACCCCTTCGGCCTGTTTACAATGCAGGGGAGGTGTTCCCAGACACACCTACTGAAAGCTCCTTGCTGTCTCTCCCATACAGAAATCCTGATGCAGCAATGACAGCACTAAGGGGCCATCAATCAGATTCAACTCACCCTTAAATATGTCAAAATGACTAGTGATACTGCAAAAAGAGAGAAAGTTATAGATGTGACAGGAAGCACCCTCCCAGTGAACATGTCAGGAGTTGTCTGGAATGTGGCTAAAAGCGGCTTTTTATCATTTATTTATTATAGGAATGTATATATGGCGCCGTTCATAAGACTGTCACAGGTCGGCTCAGTAGATCGGGAGGTGAGCGAACACATACCGGCGTTCGCTCACCTCTCGATCTTGTCACGGCTCTCTGCCGTGACAGGGGGAGGGGCTATATTCCCCTCTCCCCGCTCTGATTGCCAGCGCTGACTGGCGGAACGGACGGGGGAGGGGGCGGGTACAGTTGGCTCTGCCTCTAGATAGGCAGAGCCAGCTGTCACTCACGCAGCTGGGCGGATCCCGCCATCTAAGTTGGGATCCACTCCGGCTGCGGCGTCTCAGTATACCGCGAGCTGTAACTCGCGGTATACTGAGCTTAGGGTGACGGCAGGACGCTAGTTTGTGTCCTCTCGTTACCCTAAGGAGAACTATGGGGAAAAACACTGACCCCATAGTTCTCCTTTAACATTGCCATCTTTTCCTCCATGGGAATGTCGCCATCTTTTCCTCCATGGGAAATGTCGCCATCTTTTCCTCCATGGGGAATGTCGCCATCTTTTCCTCCATGGGGAATGTCGCCATCTTTTCCTACATGGGGAATGTCGCCATCTTTTCCTCCATGGGGAATGTCGCCATCTTTTCCTCCATGGGGAATGTCGCCATCTTTTCCTCCATGGGAAATGTCGTCATCTTTTCCTCCATGGGGAATGTCGCCATCTTTTCCTCCATGGGAAATGTCGTCATCTTTTCCTCCATGGGGAATGTCGCCAAATTTAAAGGAATCTTCTGCAGATCAGACCTCTGTGTGGGGCCGTCTATTTCAGACTGTTCCCGGGCAATCTAATTATGGATCCTGAGGAGCCCCCTGAATACAGCATGTCATCGGCGTGTGGAGGTCACGCCTGGTCAATATTTTCCATTAGCACTCAGGATACAAAGCTCAGCGTGAGAGCGAAACAATTGAACTGTACCCATGACCTACTGATTCCGATTCTGTACCCGCCAATCCCGGGGCCCGCTGAGTCCACCTTCTCCCGCTGTCCCCGAGGCATGTTTAGTTCATTGATTTTTCACAGCCATGCTTAACTTCCCTTTCAGGTCAGCTGCTGCTAGAGAGGGATAGGGAGCTAAATCAGAGGAGCTGCAAGCAGACTGCAGGGGCCACACACATTTATACTATTATATATATTATGATAGGTGAACTGCAAACATGAAAATGAAGCCTTGGGATGGATGCAAGGGTTGCTGTAATGCACCAGATCACCCAATCTCTTTCTCAGTAATCTGGGAACCCCTTCGGCCTGTTTACAATGCAGGGGAGGTGTTCCCAGACACACCTACTGAAAGCTCCTTGCTGTCTCTCCCATACAGAAATCCTGATGCAGCAATGACAGCACTAAGGGGCCATCAATCAGATTCAACTCACCCTTAAATATGTCAAAATGACTAGTGATACTGCAAAAAGAGAGAAAGTTATAGATGTGACAGGAAGCACCCTCCCAGTGAACATGTCAGGAGTTGTCTGGAATGTGGCTAAAAGCGGCTTTTTATCATTTATTTATTATAGGAATGTATATATGGCGCCGTTCATTTATGCATCGCTTTACAATGGCACCTGGAAATGGGGGGATATTTTACAATGGCACCTGGAAGTGAGGGGGATATATTACAATGACACCTGGAAGTGGGGGGATATATTACAATGACACCTGGAAGTGGGGGGGATATATTCGGCAGGAAGTGACCATTTTGTCCCTGAAGTTATATTTTGTCCCTGAAGTTGATGTGTTGGAAGCAGACATAATGGACAAGTGGGAGGATTTGAGGGACTTTGATGAGGACCAAATTGTGATGTCTAGACGACTGGGTCAGAGCAACTCCAACACTGCAGCTCTTGCGGGATGTTCCCGGTCTGCAGTGGTCAGGACCGACCAAAATTGGTCAAAAGAAGGAAAACCAGTGAACCGGTGACAGGCTCATGGGTGGCCAAGACTCATTGATGGACGTGGGGGGTGAAGGCTGGACCGTGTATTCTCATCCAATAGAAGAGATACCGGAGATCAAATGGCTTGGTGCCAGATACCACAGCGTACCTTCGGAGGTCTATTGGAGTCCATGCCTGGACGGGTCAGGAAAAGGGGGACC
>NW_017306324.1:159393-159644 GCF_000935625.1 Nanorana parkeri
GGGATATATTACAATGGCACCGGGAAGTAAGGGGGGGAATATATTACAATGGCACCGGGAAGTGGGGGGATATATTACAATGGCACCGGGAAGGGGGGGGATATATTACAATGGCACCGGGAAGTAAGGGGGGGAATATATTACAATGGCACCGGGAAGTGGGGGGATATATTACAATGGCACCGGGAAGTGGGGGGATATATTACAATGGCATCCGGAAGTGGGGGGGATATATTAGGCAGCAAGTCAAC
>NW_017306324.1:159750-190534 GCF_000935625.1 Nanorana parkeri
ATTACAATGACACCTGGAAGTGGGGGGATATATTACAATGACACCTGGAAGTGGGGGGATATATTACAATGACACCAGGAAGTGGGGGGATATATTACAATGACACCTGGAAGTGGGGGGGATATATTACAATGACACCTGGAAGTGGGGGGGATATATTACAATGACACCAGGAAGTGGGGGGATATATTACAATTGCACCTCGAAGTGCGGGGATATATTAGGCAGGAAGTGAACATTTTGTCCCTGAAGTTGATGTGTTGGAAGCAGAAACAATGGACAAGTATAAGGATTTGAGGGGCCAAAGTGTGTGACCAGACAACTGGATCAGAGCAACTACAACACTTTACCCCTTGTGGGATGTTCCCGCTCTGCAGTGGTCAGGACCGACCAAAAGTGGCCCAAGGAATGTTACATCTTACATCATGTGGATGGCCGGGTGCGCGTGTGTGTCACTTACCTGGGGAGAGATTGCACCAGGATGCACTATGGGAAGACAAACCGGCGGGGGCAGTGTAATGATTTGAGCAATGTTCTGATGGGAGACCTCGGGTCCTGCCATTCATGTGGATGTTACTTTAACACGTACCACCGACCTAAACATCGTTACTGACCGAGTACACCCCTTCATGGAAACGGTATTCCCTGATGGCAGGGACCGCTTTCAGCGGGATAATGCTCCCTGCCACACTGACACAATGGTTCAAGAATGATTTGAGGAACACAAGTCTGAGGTGATGACTTGTCCTCCAAATCTCAATCCAATCGATCTTCTGTGGGATGTGCTGGAAAAAGGTCAGACCCTTGGAGGCCTCACCTCACAACGTACAGGACTTAAAGGATCTTCTATTGACGGCTTGGTGCCAGATACCACAGCACACCTTCAGAGGTCTACTGGAGTCCACGCCTTGATGGGTCAGGAAAACGGGGACCTATGCAGTATCAGGTGGGTGGTCATTATGTTATGGCTGATCGGTGTGTATCTGTATCGATATCTGCACTTTCCCTAATCATCTTCCAGGACAGCAACCCAAGTAAGCTTGTTGTCCTGGAAGATTCCTAGAAATATCGTTACCGGTAAGTCTAACGGAACATTTTTTTTCTTTTATGAGTTACTGCCGTTGTAATGATTTATTCCTCTTCAGTAAAAGCCTGTTTATGATCTACTGCATGGAAATCCTGACCTTGGTGCAGTGTCAGGGTTGGGCCCTTTTTATGACGTTTCCACTTTATGATCCATGTCAGGTCAGGGTTACAGCTGCCTATACACTGCAGTGTGGACCTTTATCAGGTTTCGATCAGACTGTACTTTTCTCTTTCACACCACAATGTGTTGAGACTACATTGCTCTAAAGATAGCAGACAACCATGTCCAAACTACGCATGCATCTCAAAGGTCATTGCAATGAACGATCGGCTGTGGTCAAATACGAACCCCCATGTGGGAGTCATGCCTGTGGCTGTCAGCCTCATGGGGCTTGTAGTTCCACAACAGCTGGAGTGCTCTGGCTGCCAACCTATGGGATAGACCCTGCAGCGGAGGGGTTCCCCCTCTGTATGATATGGAATAAGGCAAGTGTTACTACGTAGCAGCCTTAACCGCGTAAAGGGAGTAAAAACAGCGCACCGTGGTCATAGTTTAGCGGGCCATTAAACTGGAACTTTACTTTATAGTGCTTTGGTGAGAATATTCAGCATTCATTTTACATCAGTTTTTTGCAACTGGGATCGCCGGCAGACCATGCAACCACACCCATCACCGCCACCCCCCCCCCTGCCCAATATTGAACCATAATAATCAGAATCAGTCACATTTAGGCAAGCAAGGTAGGCAAACCATGTCCTCCATCTGTGCTGAATCTGCAAATCTCAATATACATCAGACTCTGGGAGCCATTCCTGTGTCAGTCAGTCCTGCAATGCATCATGGGGTTGATGGCTATTAGTCCTGCAATGCATCACAGGGTTGGTGGCGATCAGTCCTGCAATGCATCACGGGGTTGGTGGCGATCAGTCCTGCAATGCATCACAGGGTTGGTGGCGATCAGTCCTGCAATGCATCACAGGGTTGGTGGTGATCAGTCCTGCAATGCATCACGGGGTTGGTGGCGATCAGTCCTGCAATGCATCACAGGGTTGGTGGCCATCAGTCCTGCAATGCATCACGGGGTTGGCGGCGATCAGTCCTGCAATGCATCACGGGGTTGGCGGCCATCAGTCCTGCAATGCATCACGGGGTTGGTGGCTATCAGTCCTGCAATGCATCACGGGGTTGGCGGCCATCAGTCCTGCAATGCATCACGGGGTTGGTGGCTATCAGTCCTGCAATGCATGATGCTGTTGGTGGCTATCAGTCCTGCAATGCATGATGGGGTTGGTGGCTATCAGTCCTGCAATGCATCACGGGGTTGGTGACTATCAGTCCTGCAATGCATGATGCTGTTGGTGGCTATCAGTCCTGCAATGCATGATGGGGTTGGTGGCTATCAGTCCTGCAATGCATGATGGGGTTGGTGGCTATCAGTCTTGCAATGCATCACGGGGTTGGTGGCTATCAGTCCTGCAATGCATCACGGGGTTGGTGGCTGTCAGTCCTGCAATGCATGATGCGGTTGGTGGCCATCAGTCTTGCAATGCCTCATGGGATTTGTTATCAGTCCGAGCCTTGCAATGCCTCATGGAACCTGTAGTTGCACCACAGCTGGGAGGTCCAGAGCTTGCCTACCCCATATATAGAACATAAATAACAGAGAAAAGTGGAATTTTCCTTCCGAGAGAAAACAAAAAGCCTCTACAAGAGTTACAAGTCATAGAAGATATTTATTTACCATTTCATGAACATAAAATGAATCCATTGCTCACTGATTGACAACGATAGGTCGCTTCCCAACAGCATTCCCCGAGGACAGGAACAGGGCTAGCGTACCAACTTCCTGCAAGCACCCGAGGGAGCCAGATGGAAAATTCCTGGGAAGGCAGCCAATGGATTTGCCAGGAAACCCGCAACATCACAGAGGCCTTGGGCTGCATTCCCGGGAAAATCGCCCCAAACCGCCAAACACATCCCTCCCTTGCAGGCCGGGTCTCTTGCCGTTGTAGTGTTTGGATGGTTGGGATGGAAGTTCCAGGTAAACAACATCTGCTGAGCCCTCCCAGACACCTATTCCTGTCCCGGGGAAGTGCGATTGTGCTCGCCGGTAATAATAATCAGATGGTAACAAAGCTACATTTTCATACATATTGCTTAGAAAACCTCTACGCAAGCCCAGCTCTGGTCTTGAGACACATCTACGGCTAATGACCACCATTTTTTTTTCTCTACAAGGCATGATGGTCAAAATCCTTAAATTTCCACATTCCACGGGTCCCATCGAGCAAAAAATTACCCGATTTTCTTCAACTGAACCGTGTATTACAGCAATATATATATATATATATAGATCTGAAAACAAACACAAAATGGGCAGAACTAAACCCGCTCTTCAACAGAAAACACTTGCAGTGCGCCATTGGTGCTTTAAGGACCTGTACACGTTGCCAGGTGCCATTTTCAAACCAGCATCATCATTTTGGGATGGGGAAACATCTGCATATGCAAACATGTGACCCCCCTTTACACCAACCAGAATAGAGCGCGTTGCCCACAGCACGCAATCACATTCATATTTCAGAAAAACCGAAACGGATTGCTTGCTGGAGAGGAGGAGCAACTTGGCCAGTTCTCCTTCCAGACATTTTCAATCATAAAGTAGAACTGAAGCTAAAAAAAACTTTTAGTTTTGGATAGAGTACGGTCACCATTTTTTCTGGAGATTTCCCTTCACCTCCTGTCTGATCCCCACAACAGGAAGTAAGAGGGAAGTCCCTGGTGGTCAGCAAGGTCACCAGAACTAATGCCCCTATTGGACAATTTCCAATCTCTTCCTGCTCTGGTGACTACTTTCACTTATAACGCTCACCAGGACACAGAGAGGGTGAATCTCCCCAACGGGGACACAGAGGGGTTCTTAATCCCTTTCCGATCTATCCAAAATAAAAAAGTTTTGGCTTCAGTTGCACTTTAATGGATTCAGTTTGCAGGATAAAATGGCGACCTGCAACGCATATAAGCGCCTCATTGCTTTAAAAGGAACCTGTCCCAAAGCATGTTGCTTGTGTTAAAAGCCTCATGTGGACGCCGCCAGTGTTGCCTGCACCGTAATATCAATTCACCGAAGCAACACCCGACGTGAAGGACATCGCTTCTCTGGAGCTAGAATCTGGCGCGGGTCGCTTCCATCAAGGGGCTTTTCACACAGGCATCATACCAATTCCCTTTAAAGCATAGATACCCGTTCTATGTCAGCAACGCATGTCATTTAATTATTTTTTAATTATTATTTTCTTCTGATCCCCTTAACAAAAACACATATCACAAAATAGTATTTGGTTTAATGATCTCTTCAAAGAAGCAAAAACAAAAAGTGCAAATGACATGGAACGCATTTGTGGTAAACTTCAAGGCCTATCGGAGGAACATATCAATTCGACTCACACTGGAATGGGCCCCTTAGCCCGCCGCGCATCGTCTGGCGTTTGCGGATCTGCGTGTGATTCAAAAAGGCACATATGTT
Source organism: Nanorana parkeri (assembly GCF_000935625.1). Lineage (NCBI taxonomy): Eukaryota > Metazoa > Chordata > Amphibia > Anura > Dicroglossidae > Nanorana > Nanorana parkeri. Next base: position 164,364 of record NW_017306324.1, read on the forward strand.
CATGAAGTTACACATCATGTTCCACTGCTGTTGTAACCGGGACCCCCGGGGAAGGGGGGGCCCAATAAATACAAGTATCAGATTGCAATGCTACACCAAGCAATGGTATCCAATACACATCGTATTAGCTTTCCGTATGCAATCTTGGATAATCTGGCGTATACCGTTGTCAGTTCAGGCAAACATTATGTAACAGAGGGCCAAGCTTCATATAAGAGTCCATTTGATTTCCACGGCTGGTGGCTGCAACACAACAAAACTCAAGAGGGGGTTAAAAGGGGGAAGGGGTAAAAAAAAGTAAAGGGGGGGATGAAAAAAAAAAAGGTTTATTGAAAAAAAATATACACACAGGTGTAACAGAGGTATTTGAATCATCAAATATGGAATGTTTTAGAAATATTTAAAATAAATAAGTATAACAACAATATTAACCGGTGCTCTGTCCAGCACAGCCAAGTAAATGCCCTCTTTCGTTTGTTTTTGGACAAGTCTTCCCACGGGTCACACCCACGGAACCCTGTCTCGGTTTCGACCACCACATAGTGGCCGTCGGTTTGGAATAAACGCAGTCCGTTATAGTGCTTCGTACGAAACGTAATTCCTGTGCTGAGTTCGTTTTTTATTCCCCATTTTCATCTCTTATTTCTTTAATAATTGCTATTAAATTTTGGAGTCCGAAAATGTAGCCCGTGTCCTGGCCCTCGTGGACCACGCTGTCTTCCCTGTAAAACTTGCACGTGGTGTGTGCGAAGTCTATCATCCGCACGTCCGCAGTGCTGGCGCCGTGTTTATTACTAGAAGGCTGGTAGGCGTAGGCCCCTGCCGATTCGTCCGAAGATTCCTCAGACAGGTCCTCCAGGTCTTCGGGGTCCGAGTCCATGGGGACTTCCTGGAACTCCTTCCCGTCGTAGATGATGAGCAGAGAGCTGGAATAGAACCGGTAAGACTCCTGTTTTTCTAAAACCATTTTGAGTTCGGTCAGTTTTTTGAGGACAGGGTCGATCAGTTCCCGGCGTAGGGTTTTGCCGTTGTGAAAGAACTGGTAAAGTGCTTCTTTAAAACCCTGAACCGAAAGCTTCCTGCCGTGGTATTTGTTCATGAACATTAGTTGCCCCGTGCCAGCTTGGTAGACCTGAAAGGAAAGGGGGAATAGAGGGTTATTCGGTCAGCTATTTGCAGTATTCAAAGTTTAGCAAATCATGACAAGGCGACTTCAAAAATATTAGGGTGTCCTGACCCAGAACAACTAATCATATACTTGTAAAGAATTAAAACGACATCTGAAATGTGACAGCAAATCATGTCTGGCAGCACTGCAACAGAAACCCAAAGAGGTGTGCTGGCCACAAAGCTAAACAACCGATTGCCAACATCTGTATTCATTCCTTTCTGCTGAGGTTAATGAAACCCGACATACTGGTTCCTGATCGTATATCAAAACCAAATCACTAAAACCGTGTAAATGACATTTCAAAATATCACTTTCAATGCTTTGTCTGCAGATTTCATTAAAATAACACCTGATCCTGCCATGAAGGTCCTTGTTTAGACAATTCACGTCACAGGGTGGCAACCAGTCGCCTGCTGTCAAAGGGTGGCAACCAGGCGCCTGCTGTCAAAGGGTGGCAACCAGGCGCCTGCTGTCAAAGGGTGGCAACCAGGCGCCTGCTGTCAAAGGGTGGCAACCAGGCGCCTGCTGTCAAAGGGTGGCAACTCTTGTTAATGTGCCATGGAAGGGGACTACAGTGGGCCATGCCAACACACATTGAGCAAGCATGGTACTTTATCACTATCAGGAAGCTGCTTCAGAGCAATGATGTGCAGTTGGCGCTGAAGTGCATTTAGACAGGAAGTAGCTTAAAAAAAAAAAAGGCTAGAAGGGATCAACAGCAATGAAATGCAACAGAGGGTTAAAAAAAATGAAAACAGTACGACAATTAATTCTTCTTAACCATGAAGTTTGGGTAATCCTCTACTGTATACAGAATATGTCTAAATAAAAAGATGACAGCTGCCACCGCTTACATTTAATTGTACAAGTTCTGGGGTTGTCACCCTCCTGGCAATCATTGAAAGGTATTAGGCTTGTGACAGCAACAACCACAGACGAGGAGATTGTTTAGTGAGAGGCAGATAATAAGCTGGAGGAGCCAGGACCCCCCGGCCCGATTTAACACACGGGAACATTCTGTATACGGCTAATGGCTTCCCAGACTGTTATATTAAATAACAAGGCCAGCCGGAGTTTACACCATGAGAGTCTGGTATCCTCCGGGCTGTCACCCTCTGTGCACAATGTCCAAACACAGCCAGTCATTCAGCTGCAATGTCCTCCCCCAGATGAGAAGGGTTATAATCAATCCTTTCATGTTGCAGGATCAAATTATTCTCCTCTTAATGAGACATAAAACAGGGCGCCTACTTCGGCTTCCCATAATGGACTGGCTTAAAGGCAACAATTTCATGTATAACCAGCGATCAATCCCTACTAGAGTTTAAGGCGGCCGACATTATTAAAGTAATAAAGAAAATACAATTCCCACGCTGTCAGTTTAATGACACTAATCATTATTTGTATCTAAACTGGTTACAAGGCACCTCGAGTGTCATTCCAGAGATGCGGCTTTCCTCACTTATTGCCTATGGGGCTGCCGTGTCTGCAACAGACATACACACAGGGAACAATGTTATAGCTGAGCACCTCTGGGAAAGGAAAGGAAAAATGCTGTTAGGGCTTGTTCACACCAAATGCAGACCAGATCTGCATGAGTTTCTGCACACACAGTGCAGTGAGTTGTGCCGCGTTTTTGGTTAACAAAAATGCGTTTTTTTAAACGTTTGAAATGGGCTTTCAGTGCTTTCCAGGGCGTTTGCATGCGTTTTTGATGCGTTTGCATGCGTTCCAGAGCAGGTAAAATAGGGCTTGCTGCAGTTTTTAAAAAATGCTCTGGAACTGAACGCTGCGGTGTGAACTAGAGCCCAAAATACCATTGGACTACATTGGACGCAGTTTTGATCCGGTCTGTAACAGATCTGCTCCTGGAACGCGCTTGGTGTGAATAAAAGTGCATGTATTTGGAGTCTGTGGGAATAGGAGTTTTGTTATTTTAGGAAGCTTGATTGAGCTTTCATTTCAAATGATCCATGTCTGAGAAGGTGTAAGCAGAGATCACTCGGTGTTTGTATTACTGAGCCATCCTTGAGGGTGGCATATACTGTATACATGTATGTATGTGGTACCTTGGTTCACAAACTTAATTCCTTCCTTGATTCTGGTCGCGAACCGAATTGGTCGCAAACTGAAATCAAATTTCCCCATAAGGTTCAATGTAATACATAATACTGTACAGTACTGTATGTGCTAAGCAGCACACAAAAAAAGCTTTACAGCAAGTGTGCACAGGTCTGTCTGCGACCACGTGTCAGAGCGGGGAAGATGGCTGCCGTCGTGTTCGTCACCCGATGTGGAGTTCGTGAACGGAAGCAAAATTTTGCCGGACTTTCTGTTCGCGAACTGATGTATCACTGTATACAGTAGGTACTTTAGCACAGGGATCAGCAACTTGCTTACATACAACAAAAGCCAATGTTCCAACTTCTTTCGTGTAATACAAAGTCAGGGCATATGAAAATTGCCCAAAATATAATCATGTCATGAATTAGGGCCTGTTCACATGAGTTTCAGGTCCTGATCAGGTGCGGATCAGCAGACGCGATGCTATGTGTTTTTTTGCAGCGTTTTTGATGCGTTCCAGTAAAAAAAAACACAAATATTTTTTTTTTTGCTGGAGTGGGGCTGTCAGTATGTTAGATGCAGTGCAGTGCGTTTTTGACGCATTTTGCGTTTCTGGACCGTTTCCTGGCCGTATAAAATGTGACATGCAGTATTCTTCTGTTGTAACCTGAACGGACTGCGCACGTGAGAACTGTAGCCCATAAAACACATAGGGATACATTTTTAGTGCAGGAGCGTACGGATCAGGTCAGCACAGAAAACGGACGTCGTGTGAACAGGCCCTTAAGGATTGGGCAAATCCCAGCATGCTCAGCCAACTAAGTAGTCAGCGTGGAGGGCTTAGAACAGGGACGGGCAACTCCTGCCCTCCAGCTGGTGTGGAACTACAAGTCTCATGAGGCATTGCAAGACTGACACTTACAGGCATTACGCCCAGAGGCATGTTGGGATATGTACTTAAAGCACAGTTGGAGTGCCTAAGCTGCTCACCGCTGGCTTAGAAGCTAAATCATAAGCACTGGTAGACCCCCAACTAGCAATATGGTAGAACATGGCAACTCCAGGGACCGTCTTCATTTGAACATATTAACAAGCTTTTTTTGTTCACTCACCTGCATCCCGCAAACACGGACCCCAATTATTGCAGACGTGCTTTGCTGACACTTCTGGATCTGGTTAGCTTTCTTCTCCTCCGATGCGTCGTCTCCATGCTGCCGTGTGCCCATCTTCAGGTCGAGGACGCATGGCACTTGATACCGACACGTCAGGTTTTCCAATAGGATAAATTCTGACTAGTTAAGGAACACACGCGACTTCATACTTCATAAATCACAACTACTTTAGGGCTTGGAGCAAAACCCAAAATTCTGAGTCTGAAGGAAGCGATTTTACTACAATGGAATGAATTCTTCCATTGTAGAAGTTCTGCTGGAGCAGAGGCAGCCTGAGTTAGATTTTTATAGATCGACATGTTCTAGATAAGCTATAATTTAACGCACATTTGTAGGGTACCGATTCCTTCTGCTAAGAAGCAAATCGAGGAAGAAATGTTCAAAAGAAACCCTTTTATGTGGCCATAATGCAGATGAACGATATTCCCGAGTGTGTATACAAGGGCGCATTGTTCTGAAGCTGGAAATAAATCTGGCTATTATAAGAACAGTAAACAACAAAGTCTTTCATTCTGCAGAGATGCAACACTTTCAAAAAGGGATTAGCAACTTCCACTCTATGGATTTTATGCCAGAAGGTCTATTGGCAACTGCTTCCTGCTGCAGCTATGTGTCTGTCCAGACAGGACTCAAACCCGGGTCACCTGTCAATGGCATTACAGAAGCTCCAACCTCAAAGTTACAAAAAGACACAGACATCTTAGTACAGGATGAGAGCATTTGAAGTGACACAAGGCATTTAGAATTAATCAGCTTTCACTTCCCAGTACAAGTCTAATCACCAGACTGCTTTGGATAAGATAAAATGGGGATTAAACCAACTACAGAGTCACCTTTGCTGAAGGGTGCAAACTCTGCTACGTGCAAGACATGAAGCCAATATAGTGCAAAAGGCGGGGTGGGCTGGATGACGCACCAGGGGTGGAACTGCTTACAGGAACTATAACAAAAGCAAACAATACAGACTTTTATACTGCTAGGTCAGTTCTCATGTATCCAGGACATGGTATAGCTAGTAGTAGTTAGTCACATTCATGTGGACCCGTTCTGTAATGTTGAAGAGGTTTCATAGCTTATCCAAGCCACTTCTTCAGCTCTAATGAGTGGAAGGTACAAGCTCCCGAGATATGTTCCAACTGAACTGTTAGAGCTATGAAACCTCTTCAACATTACAGAACGGGTCCACATGAATGTGACCAACTACTCCTAGCTGTTAGACTCAAAGATCTCCGAACACTTAAAATTAAAAAAAATATTATATAAATAGTAAGAACTTTTAGGGTTTCCTTGTCATGTGATCACTGTGATTGGCTGTCAAAGTGATTATATGATTGGGAGCTTGTCTTAACTGCTCCCAATCGCTGCTATTTGACCCGGGAACTGTTGGTGAGAGCGCTGTGACACTGCTAGGGGTGTACGATCCAGGACAAGTCAGCAGCAGCCACATACGTGTGTGTGTATGTATCATAAAGCCCCCCTCCATTCTGCCACGTGTATGTGGGTCACCATGGCATAAGCCCCCCCCCCTAAATTCTGCCACATATATGTGTATGGCTGGTTGAAAGTTATTACATTAATTTTCTGTTGATTGACTTATTATTACCTTTGCTGGAAGTCTGTTCCCAGCATGCACTGCTCTTCTAGTAAAATAATTCGATTAGCTGCTGACAGCTTTAAAAACACCGGGTATATTTACAAAAATATACTGATAAACTAAAGCCAGTCAAGAGACAGGCCACGAAGAGGTGAAAGGTCTGAGGGATAAAACACGTGACAAAAGACAGCAGGACCTCTAAGTGTAGGTAAACCTAAAATCGACATATTTCAGTTTTCTCAAGCAAATAGATTTTTGGAGAATCTTCCAGTAACAATATTCGATGACAACACTAAGCCGCTGCCTCACAACCAGCAGCAACATGGTCAGCCTGCCCTGAACGCTCTTTCAGTTGGCTGTCAGGCTGCCTATCTGACAATCCTCAAAGGCAGCCCGACAAAAAAAACACAAGCAGTGCACATGGCAGGCTGACAACTGTGAGGCAACGGCTGAGTGCTGTCAGCATGCAAAAGAAGTGTTGTTAATGGCAGCATCTCCAAGTAAGAAACTTGTAACAGACTTCCAAAAACTGTATTAGCTTTAAAAATGGTATACAGTGAGACATGATGACAAACACACTGAAAATACATTTTGGGTTAACACATTAAGGGGGGTGAATGAAGATCAGGATGGCAGCATTCTTTAAGAACGTTGGAACATGATCTCAACTCAAGCAAGACAAAAGGTCGAGATACTATTTGAAACTGGTGCAGTGGGTGCAGCTGTCGGCCGCCATTAAGCCAGGATCCCTCCATCAGCTGATTGAAGGAGCCGGTTGGAAAAGCTTTGAACGAACATAGCCGTCAGCCAATGAGCTGCTGCTCAGTACGGGTATTCTGACAGCAGCTGGCGGCCGCCATCATAATACAGTTAAGACAGTGGGAGATTCCTCGATCAACGCTTGTAAGCATTGGAGGAATCGGTTATATTTTCTTTGCTCAGCCCGCAGGTTGAATGAAGAAAATATTACAGTGTATGGCCAGCTTAAGACTAGTTGAAAATGAGTCAGAAATTGGTTCACACGCTGGAAACTTTGGTAGGAAAGGATACTGTATTGGTTCCTGTGTTTAGCGTTTTCCTTCATGCGTTGGAGCTGTTGCTGGTGGCATTTCATACTCCAGGGATTGTGCTTAAATTGCGAACCGACATTCCCTTTCTTCTCCACACTATAATACAAGACTTCAGATTTCTTCAACCATTCAAACTCTTCTTCTAGCATGTGGCTGGAAAAAAAGAAAAAGAAAATGAATGGAACATAGACAAAACTTCTCCCGCTATCAGCTTGACTCAAAGAAGTAGATAACGTGCCCTGCTCAATGGATTTCATGCAGGACAATGTAAGTGATGTGCAAAATACAAACACATTTGATGTTCTTGGCTAAGGGAAGAAAGAAAGATTATCACTTCAGTCGTATCTTAGCTACAAGTCTCTAGGAGATGTTGGAAGAACGTCAGAAGACAGTGCACAGTTCTAAGAACTGTGGATAAACACTAACTGGGGTGCCGGACTGTGAAACCATCTCAGCATTTACAGAATATCAACTAGACATGTCATGGGTATAAAAGGGAATGAGATCCGGGACTATAGGGAAAAATCATCCGCTGTAAGAAGTGACAGAATTCTTAAAATGGATATCCCGGATCCCTGGAAATTTCAGAAGAAATCTGCAAAGTGATTCAGACTGTCAAAATCTTAGCAAAGATATCCACAGCATGGCAACCCCAAAGCAAATATCTGACATGACTAGCAACTGAAATATAACATTCCAAAAGGATACATAAAAGATAGAAATCATAGAGCTCCTCATATATTGAATTGTCCAGTGGATGCAAGTCTGGTGATCATTAGAACTAGACATAGAGATCCAACTTCCTAACAATAATACACCAGGGAAAACAATTCTAGCCCTCCTATAGGTGACCACAACATTCATTTACTGGTTATAGTTAGAGATATAACTGGCTTGACAAAACTCTGCCCCTAACAACCTGTGGACCAGTATAAACTAGATTGTTTTATACAGCCAGGCAGAGTGCAATATCCAAAGTGCGTTAATCCACAGCAAGCAATCATTCTGCTTTTATGGATCTAGCTCTTAAACTAAAATGTAATTGGCTGCTAATGAGCGCTGCATCATACCACTGGAAATAGTCTCGTCTGTTCAGAGAGAACATTCCACTTGGGTGCATATTAGCAGTGGGCCAGAAGCAAGAAATTAGCAGTGCCTCTCTGCCCACATAATACACAGCTACCACCTCATGTATCACGTGCCCCTCCCTTTTAGACTGTAAGCCCTCAGGGTCAGGGCCCTCCTTACCATCTTGTCTTGAATTGTATTGTAATGTCTTCCTTATATTGTAAAGCGCTGCGCAATATGTTGGCGCTATATAAATCATATATAATAATGCCAATTAGATAATGCAAACACATATCTGACTGCAGAAGTTCAGTACGATTTAACACTCAGACCACCTAAAAGGGATTTTTCACTTCTTGGTTGATGATGACATTGAACCACCTGACAATTTTTACAACTCTTCTTGACTCAGAATTTATATAGCGCTAACAGTCTGCACAGCTCCTTACAACATTAAGGAATACATTACAATTACATTACAAGAGAAGGTGGTTACGAGGGCCCTGCCCATGAGAGCTTGTATAGGACTCTGACTCTTCCCTGTGAATTCTGATTTATTTTATATTATTGAGAATTTAACAGGAGGAGCTGAAACACACAAAAGGTTGGTGAAGATACCCGAAACTCTCAGATGGACAGGAAGAAATGTAAATTATGGCAGAGAAATCTAAGTAATGGAATACCCAAGCCATAAAAAGGCCAGGGACTGACGGAGCATCACGGGAGACACTTAAAGTTAAAATACCAATTTTGGGTGGTGCGGCCTATTAAAACAGCTATATATAAATGTTCGTGGACTGCTTCCACCGGCTCACCTCTTGATTTTCTCCTCCTTCCGATGCTGTCGAACTCTTTCCTTGGTGAGATTGTCGTTCTCCAGCATGAGGGCCTTCTTGTTAGTCCACCTGAGCACTTTACTTTTTGGCTCGCTGCAGTCTGAATAGTCGACGTTTTCTAGGTTGTCTTGGTCCCGGTTTAAGGGATAAGCTATTAGGCATAAATTGCCATCTTCGTTCTCCTCGAAGCTGACCGACACTACACCTGCAGAGGGCACAGAGGAATGGCACGTTTAGAGAACATAAAGTGGAAGGTGAAGTAAAACATGATGAAAGGTTCACATTAACAGCTGTTGTTGGTGTCTTACCCAATCCTTAGCATTTATTCTGTCACAGGCCCCAACCTGATCTGCAAACCTAGCAGATATCAAAAAGCAGCTAAACATAGAAACACCCGACACAGAAGACACAGCATATATCAAGGCACAATTGCTGTAGGCAAGCGGTTCTTATAAAAAAAACCCTTGACGAAGCACAACACTGACAAAATAATAACAGGAGACAATTTCCATTTATGATAATATTTATTGAAGTAAAATAAATATTCTTTTATTGGTAGCATGTCAAATAAGATGTAAAACAACTTTATTTACATCTTGCACTGAAACACCCACATGTGTTTCTTATGCATTGCAGCAAAGCGAGAATAATAATAAAAAAAAAGAAGGGCATTAAATGTCACAAAACTATGAAGGGATCAAAGCATTCGATTAGATGTGCAAGCAGAGCAAAATAAAAACAGGGGGATAAAAAAAAAAAAAGACAAACAATACAGCAAAAACTACCTAATGCATCTGTTTAGAGTCACTGCAACTTAGAAACCTTTCTTTGTGAAAACTGTTCAGCGCCTTTATTTGTAGTAGTATTAAACTGGGACGCAAACACACACGGCAAAATTAATTTTATTTGTGGTGAACTCTTTAAAAATAAGCATCTCTTACTTTGCTTAGTACAGTCTTTAGAGCACTGCATTTTTTATTTTTTGGAGCTTTAGCAGTTCAGCTGTTTTCCAGGAGTGCCATAAAAGTCCTCAAAAGTCCTTAACTGTCCCTTTTTTTTTTTTTTTTTTGGTCCTAGTGTCTGCATCTCACTTGGTGTCGCTGACTTCCCTCAGGGCGGGCGGACCTGGGACTAACAAGAGGCTCGGGACAGCAGCGGTCTGCTTTCAAGCACAAATGGAAGGGCTAAGGTTAAAAAATAAGCGAGCAAGCAAACAGCTTTATCTCGGAGAAAAAAAAGTCAGGACGGCACGGAGCTGTTTGCCCACCCTCCACCATACCATACACTAGAACACTAGAACACACCAGAAAATAAATCAATAATTAAATAAAAGCAAAATAAAAGAATAAAAACACAGCTTGTGACATTATACGGAAACATTTTGAAGTTATGGCTGCTTACCCGTGTATTCGTTAGGCAGAACAATTGCAATGAATAGTTCAGTAACTCAATAACAGTACCACCTGTTTTACCTGTTCATGTGCCATGCTCAATATACGGCAGCATTGTGTGAAGAATACATTTTTTTTAAAATGGCCGTATCCCAAATCTGTGAATCACCTGTAATTATTTTTTATTACCCAGTAACAAAGAATACTGACTCTGGAACGCAAAGCCCTTGCAGCGGGATCTCCACTTGCTTACTTCAGGTGACTCACTCCGACACTTTACTGCAATCCTTTAATCCAAAAATACATTTTCATTTCCTCTGAAAGGGAAAGTGTGTAGAAGGTACAGGAAACACTCGGCCTGTTTAGCTTACTTTTCACCATAACAGTTTAACCAAAACTTAAATAAATTAACAAAAGTGGATTTAGGGAGAAAGACAGAAAGGGGAGAAAAATAGCAAAGTGAACGGGACCAGGTTGTTTTAAAACGCTGGTCTCCTGAGGTTTCACTTACCTACCCCGGAGTCTAAGGGAGACACAGGGCCGCAAACACAGCTGTCTAAACTCTAAAGCTTTAAGCCAGCCAAGAGAACCAATGGGTTATCTCCAACACACGCAGCACAGCCTGCCCCTGACAACATCAAAATATATGAAAAAAAAAAGAAAAAAAAATCATTCCCAAAAACTGCTTCCGTCTAAGAAAGAGCTTCAGGGAGAACAGGTCATGGCAATATTTATACTAGAACATTGAAAGCGATGCACCGCTGCAAAGAAGTGAGGACCTACCTTTGTACTGTGGTGTGAATTTTCTGATTTCGGCAGGGAGTGTTTCATAGAACAGGTGCTCCCTTTGAATGAGGGGCTTACAGATGGTCTTGTCGTTGAAGCGAAGGACACAAGAGTGCCCTCCGACCTGGTGTAAAAAAGGCTCGAGCAGGACTCCCTTTCCGTAGTGCTCCGCTTCCATGGCTCCGAATGCTGGGCTCATCGTTACTGCACATTAGAGAGGGCGAGCAGCACAAAAGCTTCTCCGATCTGTCCTTTTAACGTGGCTTACCCGTCTTGTAAATGTTTTCTGTTGGAACAAATGCAACAAAAAGGTTCCTTCTTTTAGTCAAGTCTGTGCAAGTAAATAAATCCCTCGCTGTCGTTATTTCCTAAGGCGCAATCCGCGGCATGTCTCTTCTCTGCCGGGCACAATCCTCAACTGAGCTAGCAGGCTTTCAGCACCGAGACAAATAGAGTGATGTCACACAGCAGAAGAAAAACAATCTTGCTGGCTCCTCCTGCGTGACACCCAGCCAATCGAATTTGCATCTTGGGCAGGCCCGGGGGAGGAGTCCCCAAGGCAAAACGGAGAGACAAAAGAAGGTGGAGAAAGAAACATTGCTGTTCTCAGCTGTTTTTGTCAAACAGCAAATGTTGATGTGATACAGCGGCCAAAAAAAGCTTAACACTTGACGGTATTCTGTGATAGGAGACCGATGCCTGCACTACAGTCAGTCTGGGAGTAACATATACAACAGTAGCCAAGATATAAAAATGACAACACTGTTTCTTTCTTCCCCTTGAAAAGAATTATGGAAAGCTGGAGGATCGGCTAATGTTTAACAGCAGCCGGTCCACAAACAACTTATATCAATGCAACAAACTAAATCATTTACAAACACCCCAGTATATAAAAGAAGTCAAAGGTTGTTAAAGAAATGCAATTTATAAACAGATAATGTTAATATCTAAACAAGGTGATTGCATCTAAAAACACACACAAAGGGATTTGTAAAACAACATTCAATTGAAAACAGCAAATACATTGCAGAGAACATTATCCATGAGCTAGGCATACACAAGCTGAAAAAGAGAAATTACGTGATCCCAACCCAGACTACACAGTATGGAGGGAGAAATCTCCCCTGCATGCTCCTGTATACAGACAGCCAAAACCCATGCCGGTCTGAGTACCCGAATAATTTACCCCCCGGCTCCTCTGATTGTCCGAGTGTCTTTAGTGGAGCCGGGTGGTGTCGATAGGGCTAGGATTGTAGCCAATTTAACAGAAATGAGCTTAAATTCAAGGCATGTTTATTTTATCTGGAACGCATGACATGACTCCCATGCTCTCCTCCGGGACTTCTCTAGAGTCTGTCCTATCCTCTGGAACTCCTTACCCAAACTTGTCAAGACTATCTCCCACTCTGTCTGCCTTTACGTGATCCCTTGAGACATCTCTTCAGGGAAGCCTATCCCTCCTCAACCTAACCACTACGTTCTCAAACAATTCATGCCCACACAGCTACCTCCTCATGTATCACTTGCCCGTCCCATTTAGATTGCAAGCCCTCAGGGCCAGGGCCCTCCTTACCATCTTGTCTTGAATTGTCATGTCTTCCTTATATTGTAAAGCGCTGCGCAAACTGTCGGCGCTATATAAATCCTGCATCATAATAATATTAGGAATGTGTCAGATTTTCTGATAAATCGTTGCATTGGAAGTAAATGCTAGCGTGCACATTCGTAACCGCTGCAATAGAAGAATGCTATTTTTAAATCTTAATGCCGCATTGAGCTCTGGAATTACTTGTGAAAAAAATATATATAATGCAAAGGAAGAAAAGTCTGTATAATGTTATTTTCCAAATACAAGTCATCAGCTTTTCCTGCACGGCTTACAACACGCTTCACCAGCAGAGGGCGCTGCGGCTATGTTGTCAGCCCAGCTGCTCCCCTAACCCCTCCGTCACTGATCTAGTTATTTTCATTTGTTTAATCCTCAAAATGACAACACAGTTTCTTTTTCCCTTTTAAAAGAATTATGGAAAGCTGGAGGATCAGCCATATTTAAAAGGAGATTGCCCTAGATGTATGTCATTCTAAGAAGAACATGGGCATGGAAAGGTTATGGAATATGTGGAGCAAATGCCTGAACAGGGGTCACTGGTGGGTAGCGACTCAATGACCAAGGACAAGTGTGGGTCTTGAGGTTACACAGGTTGAGAACCAGTGATCTAAAAGGGCTGAATGCCACAATATTTAGTTAGCAGTGTTTACAATTCACGTCATCAAGGAGCCGATCTAATCAGAGAAGCTGAGAAAAGACGCAGCAATTCGTTTCTTCTGCAAATGTTGTTATAACTTTTCTGATAATTGTATAATGTTGTTTTCTTGAGTCCCACAAGTAGGCCCATTGCAAGGAGATGATTCTCTCCCTTCCCATACTGGATGCACCCCCCACCAAAAAAAGCAAACAAGAAAGGCTTTGGCTGTATTACACTTTAAGCCAATTACTGCATTTCATTTATAGAATTATTTTGCTCTGACAAGGTGATCCAGTGACAGGTTTTGGTTTGAAGAACCCGGTTTATTCTGAACTATTATGTTCTGCTTCAGGCACATAAACATCACCTCCTCTATCAGTCTGGCAGAAGAATAACTGCTGAGGTGGCTGTGATAATACAGCTATTCCTATCATAAGCGTTATCAGGTTCACCAAGCTCCACATACCCCGGGATCAATAATAAAGTATTCTGCCAATTCAGGGCAAAGTAACAGGTCGGCTTCAAAACAGGAAGCGTTATCAGCGCAAACTTCCCTCCCCTCCCCCATAACGGTGGGTCTCCTAAAGCTAAAATTGGTACATTAGGATATGAAGGAGCACACGACCCTCTCCCTTTACTTTCCTACAATGCAGCAGTGTGGGGCCAATCACCAGACCCCAGAGTGGTCACATGGTTGGGGAAGAGGTTCCTTAGCATTGTGTAAGCTCCTACTGAGCGTTGGCTCAAGTCAATGATTTTGCAGGGGGGTTCCAATAGGTGTAGGGGGCAGTGGGAAAGATGGACGGTAAGCCCACATTCATACCTGCACGTTCCCTAAACACCTGCCATAGCGCACGTTTCCAAGTAAGACTGGCGCACTTTGACGGAAAAGCGCTTGCATTGCCGTTGATATCTAACGGCCCCCCAAACTCTGGAAGAAGCAGGTATTTGCTCCGCATTTGCAGGCATGCAAAAGCAAAAAGTGTGGAATGTGTGTCGCAAAATCTGCCTTTTTTTTGCCGCGTTTGTCATGCGATGGAAGTCAATGGGGAATAGCGTTAGAGAATCACCTGCGCACCGTACAGCGATTGAACCAAACAAAATAAAAAAATGTTGGCGCTCGAAATGATGACACAGATGGCGCAGTGTAACAATCCAAGTAACGATAGTAGTCACAAGCACTCACTTGTATTGATACGTCACATGCGTCAAGAAACCCTTCTTGACGCATGTGACGTATCAATAAAAGTGCTGTCCTTTTTGCACATTACAAGTGCTGGTGACTACCATCTTTACTTGAACTCAATGGGGATGCACAGCAAACGCGGCACACAAAAGCTCACGAGCATGTGTGGACGTCACGCGCTCACGGAACACGCAGCGGGCTAGATCTAATTTCCTTTCCCACCCTGCTCCAAAGCCAGCCCATTACTTTACCCTACATGTGCAAAATACAGGTCCTCTTTAAGGAGATTGTGTCTCTGAAACCGAACCTGGAAACAAAAACACCCAGAAAAATAAAAAGGACTTCACACTTACCTGTCCTTCCAACTTCGCAGCAAAGCCACCCGAAGCATCTGCAATTGGAAGTGTCCACCCAGCCAACTATTGAGGTTTCATCATCCAGAACCTACATCGCGGCGGTGACATAGGGCTGGCGGACAGAACCATAGCGTGTGGAGGACACACGCATCCGACAAAACCGGGAAGGGTGTCAGACATAAAGAACCTTCAGGCAGCTCTGATCTTGCAGAAAGCAAAGATGCCACCATTGGGCACCAGGTCAGTATGAAGTCTCCTCTTTTGTAGGGTGTTTATGTCTCCAATTTTTTTATTTCAATGAGAGAATCTCTGAAAGTTATTATAATTATATTTCTCTAAAGCACCGTGTCACTCACTGCATGCAAATGTAACCGAACCAAACTTCTGAACCGGTTTCATTTCACAAGTTACATCAATCCACGGATGAATGCTTCTATTCCGCCACAACAAGTGATCGGCGCTCCTCATACATGACACGGGCCCAAGTAAAGGGGAAACACAGAAAGCCGAGAAGAAAACACGCACACAGAAACAAGGCAGAGCCACACCCTGCCGACTCTCAGATGAGCTCATTAGCAGGCTCATGGTTACGTGACGCATTCCAGCTTTCCGGCCGCTCTGTTACTTTACATCGTTTCCAGGGCCCCAGTCCCACACATCATTAGAGCAAGAAAACAATACTACTGGAGACAGGTGCAATACACAGCAATTGCTTTATATGTAGAGAACATTCTAGAGAGTCATCTACAAGCGGAGCTTCATCTACACAAACATCTGTACATTTTAGCTATCTTAATGTAAGGAGCATTCTTCCCACTGACCACCAATGTAAGGAGCATTCTTCCCACTGACCTCCAATGTAAGGAGCATTCTTCCCACTGACCTCCAATGTAAGGAGCATTCTTCCCACTGACCTCCAATGTAAGGAGCATTCTTCTCACTGACCTCCAATGTAAGGAGCATTCTTCCCCCTGACCACCAATGTAAGGAGCATTCTTCCCACTGACCCCCAATGTAAGGAGCATTCTCCCCCCTGACCTCCAATGTAAGGAGCATTCATCCCACTGACCACCAATGTAAGGAGCATTCTTCTCAATGACCACCAATGTAAGGAGCATTCTTCCCACTGACCACAATGTTAAGGGGGCCCCCCCCCCCCCATGTTATGGAGAGCAGAAGGAGAGGTGCTCTGAAGTCCTAGGGAAGGAAGTGTGTTACTGGCAGGATTAAAAGGTTAAAATAATAAAACTAATGCAGCCACCACATCTAAAAATGCATATGTTTTTGTTCTTCGGTTTAAATGAACTTAAAAACTACATTAAAAATGCACAATAACCTCACAGTATAACATTTGATAGATTCGATATGAACCAGCTTTGAGCAGATGATGGCTATAAGTACTCCTGCATTACACGGAGGTCATCACATTGGTGTAGACTTTCTAAATACAAGCAGCACAGAATATATCTCACAACAAACCTCTCCATGCCAGCTGCAATCTGTGCGGATATTCTGTACAAAACATAATGACAGATCAGAACAGGCTGTTTTGGAAGCCTCCGAATATCAGAGCCCATTGGAAAAACAAGACCGCCGGGCAAGAAAAACCATCCAGTGTTTTTACACGTAAATGGCTGACCTTTTCGGCTTTTTTTGTTTTGTTTTTGTTAAAGCCGAGCGACAAGATCAGAAGGGAGAAGACTTGTGAGAGACGGCCAACAAACCAATCCGGCTACATCTGCTTTCTGTTTAAGGTCGCTGGAGATGGGGATAGCGAAAACCTTTCCAAAACACAAGACGTAACACTAGTACAAATAACAGATCCCCGAATAACAGAACCAAAACAGAGGAGCCGGGAGGGGATCTGACATAAATTCAGATTCATCGAGAAGAGAAGTTCTAAATCGAAAAACAAACCATGGTAGAAAACTGGATACAAGACGAATTTGCAAGTATGCCGGGGCAATCAGGGAAATTAAAGGGCCATTCCCCCGCCCCAAAGTGATATTTTATTTAAAAGGAGAACTATGGGGTCAGTGTTTTTCCCCATAGTTCTCCTAAGGTTCACGGGAGGACACAAACTAGCGTCCTCCCGTCACCCAAAGCTCAGTATACCGCGAGCTACAGCTCTCTATATACTGAGACGCCGCAGCCGGGACGGATCCTGACATTACTGTCGAGATCCACCCAGCTGCGTGATTGACAGCTGGCTCCGCCTATCTAGAGGCAGAGCCAGCTGTACCCGCCCCCTCCCCCCGTCCGTTACGCCAGTCAGCGCTGGAGGATCGGAGCGGGGAATCCCTGCAGGAGCCGTGACTTACAATCAGGGCTCTCTGCAGGGACAGGATCGAGAAGTGAGTGAGCGACGGTATGTGCTCGCTCACTTCCCGATCTACTGAGCCGACGTGTGACAGTCTCATTGTCACAGGTCGGCTTGAACTATGTGGATGAGTGATTTTCACTCACCTCATAGTTCTCCTTTAAAGGCCGAGTGTGGTGGGCTGGGGCAGCCTCTGGCTTCATCTGTGTACTTGATACTCCAAAGCCAAAATCTCTCCAAAGCCAAGATTCCTAAACTCTGCTCCCGTCCCCTGGAAATTTGAGTGTTCGCTCCCACCATTGTATCCTCCAAGCTCGCTCCCATGATGGACTACAATGTTTAGTTTATTAATTTGTACTGAAATTGTAGTGCATCACGGGGAGTGAGCTTGGAGCGGTGACTACTTTACAACACACACAGGGACCATGGGGAACACTAGTAGCCCCCCTCCAGAAGGAAGGACAGTGTCGGCACCAATTCAGAGATGATTTGAGGATCTACAGCCGAGTGATATACAAATAAGATACATTGAGGGGAATTTATCAAAACTGGAGCAGACAGAATGTAAAGCAGTTGCTGAAGGCAACCAATCAGCTTCCCTCTCTTTCAAATCTTACCTGAGCAAACTGAAGGGAGAAGCTGATTGGTTGCCATGGGCAACTGCTCTACATTCGGTCTGCTCCAGTTCTGATAAATTCCCCCCATTGTTGTTAATAATTTATACACTTTAATGCATTTTTAAGATTTAACTCTTCAGTTCAGTGTCACTTTAATTGAGGTGCCGCCAGGCATCAAAAGGTAGGAACTGTGAGCATTCAGCTAGGTGTCATTTTTACATGTTCTGTCTCCTGGCTCTTGGGAGCTGCTAATTCAATATATTTCATCATCACTCTAGGGAAACCATCAAAAACAAAGTACAGAGGAATGATCCAGATACTTAATATGTAACCTTCACACAGTTCTAAAGTATAATCCTTATACAAATGATTTTTATAGTTTTCGATAGAGTGGGAAAAGGATGGACCCTCCGTCAGGTTCTGTTTGTCGTCTGTGTTCATATTAAAGGGATAGTAAAGTCAGCTTTTTAAGCGACTTGAAATGCTGATGAAATCACTTACAATGGACGCTGCTCCTTTACGTTTAATAGTTTTAGTTTCCTGTAGAATCAGCCGGTCCCGAGCACTGGCCCTGTTTTAGGGTGGCTCCTATGCCTTGCAGAGTCCTATGGAGCCCTCCTTAGACCCCGTTCACATTGAGCGATTTATCGCGCGGTAATTCCCGCGATATCGCGGCAAATTACCGCGCGATATTGCGCTCCAAGGCAATCCAATGGGGCAAAGGGTCCTGCTGTCGCGGGTCGTGTGTCGCTACAGCAGGACCCTTTTTTGAGCGGATTTAGCCGCGATTCAAGCTTGCTCAATGCAAGCTTGAACGCGACATCGCGCGGCAAATCTCGCGATGTCGCGCAATATGCAAATCGCGCGACAAACGTGCAATTTGCATATCGCGCAGTGGGAACGGGGCCTTATGTGTGCTGGTAAGCTGTATGCGTCTCCACAAACGCATAAAATCCAGTGTACCCATCGCACTCCTGACCGAATAATACCCTTAGAGTCAGGCAGGTACTTAAGTGACTGCAGATGCCTCTGCAATCCAAGACGAGTGTATGTATAAAGTTACGCGCACTCCAATAGAATTTCAAGTCAAAAATAGTTTAGTGACTCGATTGCCATCACATCATATGAAATGTGAAAATCTATTGGAGTGGGAGTGGCTTTATACATCCACAAACACATAGACACAGCAGGGCAAGCCACTCTCCTGCTCCCTACTCCAAGCTAGTAGATGGACAGCTGGTGGAGACTACTCTGCCCCTTGTGATCTTGTACCGGACAAGAAGTTTGGGGAAGCCGAGCTGAGAGAGTTGGAGTTGTTCAGAACCATGAGGACTGTAATTGCTTGGGCAAAAATCTAAAGAAATCCTTTTGCTGGGCAATGTAGATTTGTTTGAGAGTTTAGTACTACTTTAAGGGAGATTCACCCCCCTATCTGTGTTGTGCTCTATATGCCGTCTTAATCAATATATTCATATAGCAAACTATCAGCTTCCAATCCTTACAATACACTAACGGGATGATGTAGCCATGTGTTACTAGCAAATTGAGTTCTCCCCCCAAAGCAGTCAATCGGAAGGGAAAGTGTCTCCAGGTCTTAGTAAGAACATAGTTTCAAGTTCTAAGCACAGCGGTCAAATATTGCCTTGCAAAGTACAGAATCATTTACAAAGTAATACGGGGGAATTCCTCCCTGAACATTCGAAAAGCTTCAACACACGAAGCAAGAACACCGATCTATAGAACGATCTGTGACATCACAGTTTGTGACTCAACAGCAACTAAACATTCTTTCTGGACTGTATCACATTGTGTGTTCTAAGCAATCAGCGATGCCATAACATGGAGCAAATGCAGCTAACGATTACCATGTACCAACATTATCGAATGACACTCTTCTAGTCCTTTAAACTAAAACATTTACCTGTTAGATAATATAACCAAGCTGTTTGAATACTAAGGGGCCATTGTATAAATGTTCCGCCCACTGTAAAGCTGGGTGAATGCTGGTCACACAACACTTCTGCCACTAGAGGGAGCCAAGCAGCATAAGAATTTCAGCTCCACCTGGTGGCGTTAATGCTGCGCGAACAATTGCCTGCAGTTCGGGATAGAGAATTGTCCCTGGAAGCAGGCAGACTATGTCCAGGGGCAATCATCTATCCTGGTCCACAGGTAATCCTTCCATGTACGATTACACGTGGACAGATGCTGCCAGCAGCCGCGTTCGTACAGAACACACGTGAAATTCCTGCTGCAAGAATCTGCAGCTTTGATCGCCATATGCATGAGGCCTGAGAAGAGAGTCCAAATCCGGCTAGATTCCTCATTTTTTAACAGGAAGGATAAGGGAACCCAAAAGGGGGGTGCAAACAAAGCCAGGACTGTGGCAGAAATCACCACAGGCGCTCCTGGAAAACAGAAACAGCAGATGACTCAGCCGGCAAAACGTTCCTTATGACTAAGATAAGAGGAAATGTTATGTTTGTCCATAGCAACCACTTAAAATTCTCAGAACCATTCCACCATAGTGCAAAGACTGACAGCAATAACATGAGATCTCAACCATAACTGGAGGAAGGAAGGGGGAGCGGAGGAATAGGTAGTAATGGAACCCTGAATTTCTCCTATTATAGGATTTATATAGCGCCAACAGTTTGCGCAGCGCTTTACAATATAAGGAAGACATTACAATCACAATACAATTCTAGACATGGTGGTAAGGAGGGCCCTGCCCCTGAGGGCTTACAAATCTAAAAAGGAGGGGGTCCTGGAGGCGAGCATGGTAGGAATTGATGAGGGAGCTGGAAAGCAGGAGGTCTTTTGAAGAGCGGAGGGGATGTTGCTGTCTAATAGTATGATGGTAACATTTATATAGTGTGTCTAAACACTGGGCCGGCGGCTTCTACACATTAAAGGATCCCCGAGGTTGCCAACCCACATAATGGTGAATATACCCAACCATCAGCTCTTTATCCAATATGCATACTTGGTTTCTTTCCTTCAAAGTGAACTTAGGAGCCGGGAGGGGATCTGACATAAATTCAGATTCATCGAGAAGAGAAGTTCTAAATCGAAAAACAAACCATGGTAGAAAACTGGATACAAGACGAATTTGCAAGTATGCCGGGGCAATCAGGGAAATTAAAGGGCCATTCCCCCGCCCCAAAGTGATATTTTATTTAAAAGGAGAACTATGGGGTCAGTGTTTTTCCCCATAGTTCTCCTAAGGTTCACGGGAGGACACAAACTAGCGTCCTCCCGTCACCCAAAGCTCAGTATACCGCGAGCTACAGCTCTCTATATACTGAGACGCCGCAGCCGGGACGGATCCTGACATTACTGTCGAGATCCACCCAGCTGCGTGATTGACAGCTGGCTCCGCCTATCTAGAGGCAGAGCCAGCTGTACCCGCCCCCTCCCCCCGTCCGTTACGCCAGTCAGCGCTGGAGGATCGGAGCGGGGAATCCCTGCAGGAGCCGTGACTTACAATCAGGGCTCTCTGCAGGGACAGGATCGAGAAGTGAGTGAGCGACGGTATGTGCTCGCTCACTTCCCGATCTACTGAGCCGACGTGTGACAGTCTCATTGTCACAGGTCGGCTTGAACTATGTGGATGAGTGATTTTCACTCACCTCATAGTTCTCCTTTAAAGGCCGAGTGTGGTGGGCTGGGGCAGCCTCTGGCTTCATCTGTGTACTTGATACTCCAAAGCCAAAATCTCTCCAAAGCCAAGATTCCTAAACTCTGCTCCCGTCCCCTGGAAATTTGAGTGTTCGCTCCCACCATTGTATCCTCCAAGCTCGCTCCCATGATGGACTACAATGTTTAGTTTATTAATTTGTACTGAAATTGTAGTGCATCACGGGGAGTGAGCTTGGAGCGGTGACTACTTTACAACACACACAGGGACCATGGGGAACACTAGTAGCCCCCCTCCAGAAGGAAGGACAGTGTCGGCACCAATTCAGAGATGATTTGAGGATCTACAGCCGAGTGATATACAAATAAGATACATTGAGGGGAATTTATCAAAACTGGAGCAGACAGAATGTAAAGCAGTTGCTGAAGGCAACCAATCAGCTTCCCTCTCTTTCAAATCTTACCTGAGCAAACTGAAGGGAGAAGCTGATTGGTTGCCATGGGCAACTGCTCTACATTCGGTCTGCTCCAGTTCTGATAAATTCCCCCCATTGTTGTTAATAATTTATACACTTTAATGCATTTTTAAGATTTAACTCTTCAGTTCAGTGTCACTTTAATTGAGGTGCCGCCAGGCATCAAAAGGTAGGAACTGTGAGCATTCAGCTAGGTGTCATTTTTACATGTTCTGTCTCCTGGCTCTTGGGAGCTGCTAATTCAATATATTTCATCATCACTCTAGGGAAACCATCAAAAACAAAGTACAGAGGAATGATCCAGATACTTAATATGTAACCTTCACACAGTTCTAAAGTATAATCCTTATACAAATGATTTTTATAGTTTTCGATAGAGTGGGAAAAGGATGGACCCTCCGTCAGGTTCTGTTTGTCGTCTGTGTTCATATTAAAGGGATAGTAAAGTCAGCTTTTTAAGCGACTTGAAATGCTGATGAAATCACTTACAATGGACGCTGCTCCTTTACGTTTAATAGTTTTAGTTTCCTGTAGAATCAGCCGGTCCCGAGCACTGGCCCTGTTTTAGGGTGGCTCCTATGCCTTGCAGAGTCCTATGGAGCCCTCCTTAGACCCCGTTCACATTGAGCGATTTATCGCGCGGTAATTCCCGCGATATCGCGGCAAATTACCGCGCGATATTGCGCTCCAAGGCAATCCAATGGGGCAAAGGGTCCTGCTGTCGCGGGTCGTGTGTCGCTACAGCAGGACCCTTTTTTGAGCGGATTTAGCCGCGATTCAAGCTTGCTCAATGCAAGCTTGAACGCGACATCGCGCGGCAAATCTCGCGATGTCGCGCAATATGCAAATCGCGCGACAAACGTGCAATTTGCATATCGCGCAGTGGGAACGGGGCCTTATGTGTGCTGGTAAGCTGTATGCGTCTCCACAAACGCATAAAATCCAGTGTACCCATCGCACTCCTGACCGAATAATACCCTTAGAGTCAGGCAGGTACTTAAGTGACTGCAGATGCCTCTGCAATCCAAGACGAGTGTATGTATAAAGTTACGCGCACTCCAATAGAATTTCAAGTCAAAAATAGTTTAGTGACTCGATTGCCATCACATCATATGAAATGTGAAAATCTATTGGAGTGGGAGTGGCTTTATACATCCACAAACACATAGACACAGCAGGGCAAGCCACTCTCCTGCTCCCTACTCCAAGCTAGTAGATGGACAGCTGGTGGAGACTACTCTGCCCCTTGTGATCTTGTACCGGACAAGAAGTTTGGGGAAGCCGAGCTGAGAGAGTTGGAGTTGTTCAGAACCATGAGGACTGTAATTGCTTGGGCAAAAATCTAAAGAAATCCTTTTGCTGGGCAATGTAGATTTGTTTGAGAGTTTAGTACTACTTTAAGGGAGATTCACCCCCCTATCTGTGTTGTGCTCTATATGCCGTCTTAATCAATATATTCATATAGCAAACTATCAGCTTCCAATCCTTACAATACACTAACGGGATGATGTAGCCATGTGTTACTAGCAAATTGAGTTCTCCCCCCAAAGCAGTCAATCGGAAGGGAAAGTGTCTCCAGGTCTTAGTAAGAACATAGTTTCAAGTTCTAAGCACAGCGGTCAAATATTGCCTTGCAAAGTACAGAATCATTTACAAAGTAATACGGGGGAATTCCTCCCTGAACATTCGAAAAGCTTCAACACACGAAGCAAGAACACCGATCTATAGAACGATCTGTGACATCACAGTTTGTGACTCAACAGCAACTAAACATTCTTTCTGGACTGTATCACATTGTGTGTTCTAAGCAATCAGCGATGCCATAACATGGAGCAAATGCAGCTAACGATTACCATGTACCAACATTATCGAATGACACTCTTCTAGTCCTTTAAACTAAAACATTTACCTGTTAGATAATATAACCAAGCTGTTTGAATACTAAGGGGCCATTGTATAAATGTTCCGCCCACTGTAAAGCTGGGTGAATGCTGGTCACACAACACTTCTGCCACTAGAGGGAGCCAAGCAGCATAAGAATTTCAGCTCCACCTGGTGGCGTTAATGCTGCGCGAACAATTGCCTGCAGTTCGGGATAGAGAATTGTCCCTGGAAGCAGGCAGACTATGTCCAGGGGCAATCATCTATCCTGGTCCACAGGTAATCCTTCCATGTACGATTACACGTGGACAGATGCTGCCAGCAGCCGCGTTCGTACAGAACACACGTGAAATTCCTGCTGCAAGAATCTGCAGCTTTGATCGCCATATGCATGAGGCCTGAGAAGAGAGTCCAAATCCGGCTAGATTCCTCATTTTTTAACAGGAAGGATAAGGGAACCCAAAAGGGGGGTGCAAACAAAGCCAGGACTGTGGCAGAAATCACCACAGGCGCTCCTGGAAAACAGAAACAGCAGATGACTCAGCCGGCAAAACGTTCCTTATGACTAAGATAAGAGGAAATGTTATGTTTGTCCATAGCAACCACTTAAAATTCTCAGAACCATTCCACCATAGTGCAAAGACTGACAGCAATAACATGAGATCTCAACCATAACTGGAGGAAGGAAGGGGGAGCGGAGGAATAGGTAGTAATGGAACCCTGAATTTCTCCTATTATAGGATTTATATAGCGCCAACAGTTTGCGCAGCGCTTTACAATATAAGGAAGACATTACAATCACAATACAATTCTAGACATGGTGGTAAGGAGGGCCCTGCCCCTGAGGGCTTACAAATCTAAAAAGGAGGGGGTCCTGGAGGCGAGCATGGTAGGAATTGATGAGGGAGCTGGAAAGCAGGAGGTCTTTTGAAGAGCGGAGGGGATGTTGCTGTCTAATAGTATGATGGTAACATTTATATAGTGTGTCTAAACACTGGGCCGGCGGCTTCTACACATTAAAGGATCCCCGAGGTTGCCAACCCACATAATGGTGAATATACCCAACCATCAGCTCTTTATCCAATATGCATACTTGGTTTCTTTCCTTCAAAGTGAACTTCAAGCTGAATCAAAGTGAACATGCATAATAAATAAACTGTTTATCCATTTACAATCTATTTATCAAATATGCATACTTTATATTTAGACTTCAGCTTTAACTGCACCACATAATGTGAAAGTGCGAGCCGTGCTCGAGACCGGTTCATTATATTGCTCAGTAAGGTCCACGGGAGGGAATGCAACCGTGTCACAGTAAAAGATTTTCCAGGATGTTACAGTATAAAGGGATTTAAAGCATCAAAGACGGAGCAAGTGCATATAGAGTATAAATGCTGCTGTTACAGATCATTAAAAGAGAACTATGGGGTCAGGGCTTTTCCCCATAGTTCTCCTTAGGGTAACGGGAGGACACAAACTAGCGTCCTCCCGTCACCCTAATCTCAGTATACCGCGAGCTACAGCTCGCGGATCCCGACATCGATGTCGAGATCCGCCCAGCTGCGTGAGTGACAGCTGGCTCTGCCTATCTAGAGGCAGAGCCAGCTGTAATCACCCCTCCCCCGTCCGTTCCGCCAGTCAGCGCTGGCTGATCGGAGCAGGGAGGGGGGAATCCATCCCCTCCCCTGTCACGGCAGAGAGCCGTGACAGGATGGAGAGGTGAGAGAACATGTGCTCGCTCATCTCCCGATCTACTGAGCCGACCTGCGACAGTCTCATTGTCACAGGTCCGCTAGAACTATGGAGGTGAGTGAAAAGCACCCCCCTCATAGTTCTCCTTTAATTTCATCTCTATGATACAAAATGTAATGCAAGTCTTATTTCTGAAGACATCGGGAGGCAATAGTTTCCATTATTCACAATGATACTTTCTGCTACTTCTGTTCCATGTATTTATTTGCCTGTTTTCGATCCTGTTGACATCTTTTGCTGGCAGTATAAAGAGCCGTCATGACTGCTTGCTACCTGCGTGTGATCCGGAAAGCTCCGCTGGGACCGTATGATCTTCTTCCAAGAAGCATTATACAGTCCCCTGTGAAGCTTCTACCTGGGAATATCCCGGTGACACCTGTATCTATAGTAATAAGAACACTAACACACCTTGTTAATGTGAAGATGACAGATGCCCTTGAAGCAAATAAAACAAATAGGCATGCAGTGAATTCTATCTGAAACACAACTCTGGTGGAATCAAGTTTTAGAACTGAATTATTTAGTAAGGACATCTGAAAATATCCC